>NW_006799966.1:1155309-1187361 GCF_000485575.1 Poecilia formosa | reverse complement strand
AAATTCATGGAGTGAAAAACAGTTTTACAAGGTGTCCGAATGATAAGCACATAGAGTGTGTTGAGCTGGAAGGAGTGCCAAGTAAAATGATATGTTCAGAATCCATTCATTGAACTCTTGTGACATTTTTCACCAGCATACGAGTTTTAAATTGGTGTGGATATGGCATTTGGGTGTTTCACTCAAAGTAAAGCTGAACTCTGACTAAACACTTGAAAATTGTGACAGTGGTATTCTGGTGCATCCAAATGTGGGTCCTTTGGGCCACATAAATCTCAGCTAGAACATCCTATTCTGTAAGCTTTGTGTTCTCTGCTGTCATGTCCTTCCTGACTCCGAGCCTGAAAGGTTGTAATTGCACGCTCACTAGTGTATAAAAGTGAAACGAAGAGAAGCAGATTATACAATAGGAGTGCTATGAGACGGAACATTAAATGAAATCATGAAGCATACAGCTAATTTACCGTCCAGTCAAGAGGCTAGTAAAAAATTCTGCAGAAAATAAAACAGAAGAGCTAAATGATAACTTGTTTTTGCCAGATAGCTGCGTGAAACTCAAGCTGGGTATATTTAAGCTTCTGGTGACTAGAGCATGAGTCACCTTAGGAACAGAATGTGGTTTAATGAGGATCAGAGGAAACAAGGTTCTGCTTTTTTGCCAAATAAAAACATGAATTTTCAACAGGAAGACAGTTTTAGAAATGCAAAGCAGTTGCAACATAAGAAAAAAAAAAGTTTCGCTCAGAGAATTTATCCCGTTTCCTCAAACTGAAAGTGAAAATTATCATCCATACAGCAAATATTTAATAAAGTAGTTTGAAATTAACATCAGTTTTTCAGTTTTTTGTTGTTTTTAACAATTTTAGAAATGCTTATGTCACTATTCTGTTGTGGTTATCAGACTGTAGCACAGTCTGATAACCACAATAGCAATCTAAGTTTAACTTTGTTGCATACATCAGATAATAACCAGGAAGCTGTGAAGAATCTCAGTTCCTGTTTCACACAGGAAGTTGCTGGTGGTGCACTCCCACTGTCCTCAACTTGTAAATAATAGCACAAACTAAAGCGTAGATAAACATACAGTACATGACCATAGCTTAGAAATTCATGAATAGCACTCTTATAAAACCACTATTCAATTTTTGAGATTGGGTTTGTTTAAGAATGATAAAAATCCATTTAGTTTCAGTTAATGTGGCTTTTTACTATATGAAGACATTAAAATGCAAGTACAAGTGAAATATATAGTAATTAACTGGCATAAGGTCCCAGCAGTAGTAGACATAGCTTAGCATTCCTGTGAATGAAACAAAGCTGTCCAAAGCATTCTGTAGCAGCTGGACGCGTTTACATGTGCATTTCATGTACATGTACAGAGAATGTAACTGAACCGTTGTCTGCTGCCACATTTGTTTTCACTCCCAACATACCAAAAATTCCTCCCAAGTCTTTTGGAGCAGTAGCTACTCACGTGAGAAATTTTATTGATTAATAATAAATCTAATATGGATCTTGGATGTTGAGCCAGCATGAAAATTGCACTTTAAACATGCGTGTGTTAATTTTGCAGTCACACATCTGAAAATGCTTGTTTTCTTTCTACCAATTTAATGACGTTGAAGTGTGACAGGCAACCATGCATGTGGAGAATACACAGATGTCATGCAGAAAGATCCCAGGCACGCAGGACCTTCTTTCTAACTGCACTGGGACAACGAATGCAAATAGTACATTAAGATCTACTATTGGCTATGCTTTATAAGTTACAAACACAAAATCAAGTTGGATAGAATTAATTCAATTACTTGTACCAAGTGAGAAAATTTAAGTTGGAGTTGCACTTTCTTTTTTTCAGTGTATTGTTTTTCACCAATAAGAAGAAATGTAAATGTTCAGTGTTTGTGGGTTTGCCCCTGTTAATGTTTAACCCATATTTAACTTGATTAGCATCGCGTTGGATCTGGAAAGATCCAGGTAGTTGAATTATATGCGTTCACATGAGTGTGGGTTATAGGGAACCGGTTTAGTAACTGGTGGGTGTGTAGGGGTGTTACCCCCATGACTCAGCCATCAGCAATGTTCGTCTTCAAGGTGAATGAGTCATAACTTCCCTCTACAGAGAGATGTCTCTTTCCAACGGATATTTGCTCCTGCGGCAAATATGTGCCTTACCTTCAGTACAAACACTGAACCCAGAATGTTCCTGAAGGCACACAACACAGTTTGACTGATAAATGGATACAAGGTGTGAAATTACAGGTCGTTTTATTTTATTTATACTTTCTTCAGTCTTTGTGTATTTGTTTGCTTGTCTTTTACGGAAAAAATTAATGCATTCAATACAGGTGTGCCGAACTTACAAAAGGGACATACCAGGTCACTATGAACTGCAGTCCTGTTTTGGGACTCAAGGAAGAAAAATAAAGGCACATCTGCTAAAGAGATTTCTACATTATTAGTAAATAATATAGTTGTAATTGTTTTATTAAGCATATGCACTGGTGCCAACATTTTACTGTGAGGAAAGAAATCAGATTATTGGAATTTGGTATTTCTTAACATTTTGTTGACGATGTTAACAAGATGGTTTGCCACTACCCCATGTTGCACACTGGTATTGCAGATCTCACACTGTACTACCACTTTATTACCATGTCGTTTCCATTGAATCTGCATTTATTACTTTTAGTAGGCTTGTAATAGCACATATAATCAAACTGAATTGTCACAAAACTAATTTAACTTGTGGGTGCATGCAGTCAAAAGATGAAAACATCAGCCACAGGCAATTACTCCTCTCATCCAAAAGGGAACATCCATGTGTACTTTGCTTGCCTTTTGCTAAAGTGTGGATGAAGATACAAAAAAAAATAATAAATCTTGCTTTATTGGGTGCAAGATCTTGACTCCTTGCTGCCTTTTATCAGCAGTATGAAAAACTGTTAAAAAGATAAACCACAATTTGGGAGTATGTCATATATTTTCACACTTTGCAATGCATCTGGAGACTCAATAAGGCCAAATATAAAACTCTGTTGACATCAATATTTTTAGTTGACTCTCCAAGGCCAAAGTTGGCTAAAGTAAGGAAATACTTAAATGAACCCATAGTTTCCTAATTGAGGATCATCTTGTGGTGTCCCGGAAGCAGTGTCCAACATTTTATAACTACTTCTTGGAAGATCTGGGAAGAGATTCACATGCGAGTTGAGTGCGAGTTGGAAACCTGTGGGATTTGCAAAATTTCTGAGACACTATTTTTAGCAATTCAAGCCAATAACATGTTTCTCAACATCTTCAGGACTCTGTTTGCCACCGGTTTGTTGAGATCCAAACTGTCATTAGTGCTAATGAGTAGCTTTTACCTTTTCTTTTTTTTTTTTTTTTTTTTTTTACAACTTTCACAACTTACCGGATAACCAAATTAGATACTTAATTAAAAGTTGGTTGCTTGGCAACCAAGTCAGGAATCAGACTTCAGTGGTCGTTCTTGCATTTTCTACAGGTAACTCGGAAAATTAATTCCCAGTCCTTTGTATTTGGAAAAATACATTGAAATAAACATTCAATTTTGTCTTTTTTCTTATGTTCTGATCAGGCAACAGATATATCATTCAGTTAATCAAGTGTTTCAGGCCTGTAGGGAAACTGGATAAAAATGGGATAATTACTTTAAAGTTTTATTGATTTTAAAGTGAAGTTGCCAGATGACAAAATGCAGTGTAGAAAGTCTACATTGTTACAGCCTATTCATGGAAATAATAGATGTCTAAATTTTTGGAAGAGTTATTCTGCTCTAAAGTATTACACAAATAAGTTAGTAAAATTATTAATTTTTGTCTTTTTCAACCCAGGACAAATTCCTACCGTTTACATCACAAAGTAAAATCAAATTTCACAGCTATGTAAAGGAGACCTGCAAATGTTTTTAGACTCGTGAAATGTCCTTATTATTGCTCTTCCTGTAAGAGAATATAACAGTCTAATAATAAGTTTTACATTTGAACCAGACACTATTTTGATAAGGGTCACATATATGTGGATTGTTGATACTGGAAACTATTGGTATTGTTTAGAATGGCACTTTGATTGAGAGCAGGACATGTGTTTCAACAAGCCTTCTTTCCCCCAGTGAGCTGACTTAATGTGAACTTGAGTGTACCACAATGCTGCGCTGAGAAACAGGAAGAGCGTAAACAAAGGGCAACGTGGAGGCAAATGTGGCTTACGCATGGCGTCGTAAAGTAAGATGTCATTGAGTAAGTAAGTTTATATGAGGTGATGGTTTATCGCTATGAGGCTAAAAGGATCTGAGATCCAGATGAATGGATAACACACCAAACATTAGTAGTTTGTTGAAAAATATAATTTGCCACAGCAATTAATGATAAATTCTAGGTTAAATTTGTTTAAATAACCATGCAGTGAACTTGCTTTGACGCGCTATCGGGTTAGATCTGGAGGCTGGTTCAACATTATTGCATTCAAGAAAATAAGTTGCACTAACATTCTGACATTATCACATACACATTATTATAGTCTGTCAGTGTAAATAGTTTGTTGTTTTGCTCAAATAAGTATGGGCATTTTGTAAGAAGAGTTTTTACAATTATCCAACATTTGCACATTCCTTTGGACTGGAGTATGGCTGTCACTTTTCTTCTGTTACATTTGTAAACCTATAACTAACAGTGACATAGAATATTGTAGAAGCCCAACCTATTATATTCTTAGGAGTATAATCCTTCCTTTTGAGGAAGTAACTCAAAAGGATTGGACTTTTTTTTTTTGATTTTGCAGTCCAAAATCAAATAACTTTCAAAATAGTGATTTATATATTTGACTTTATTTTATTGAAGCAAAATAGAAATGCCTTCGGAGCTGGATTATTGGTTTGTTGGAGGTGCAAATAAATTTGACATAAAACACATTTATTCTTTGTTCCAGCGTAACAAATGGAAAAACAAATATTCCAATGTCAGCGGACAACACATGCAGCCTTACAGCTCTGAAGAAAGACTTTGTATAGCTTTCTTTCACATGTGAGTTGTATTATCTTTACTATTTTTGGCAACGGCAGTAATGACGTGAAGTCAACGTATTTTGAGCCATTGTTTTGTTAGTAAAGTGCAGTTACTGCTTATTGTTTATCTACTCTTAAAAAAACACACAAAAAAACATGAAATATAACAAAATAAATGAAAAAAATAAAATTCAGCCAAGTACATTTTGAGGAAAATGTTTTTCACCCGATATTAGAATGAAAACCACAGAAACACAAATTTAGAACTGTGTAGTGTTTCATTCTAAAATTTAAAAGAGAAAGGGAAATACTAAATATAGAAAGCGTGGAAAATTTCACATGACAAAATAGCACCAGGTTCAGATCGTTCTCTGGGAAAACAGTGGATGTCAGTTGAAACTCCTGCTCCACCACATGCAAAGTATCTTTGGATACGAGACTGGACGCCCAGTTCCCACAGATCTCTGCATGTGTTTCCAAGGTTAGGTGAGTCAGGCTTGTCTGGTTTAATAGATTTAAGTTGTGAAAGGACTTAAAAACAACTACATAAATGCCATCCACTTCCAATCTGCTCTGCAGCTGCTGCACACATGGGAGCCCTTCCAATACTTTTGTCCTGCAGCCTACATGTAGCTGCTAGTTGCACTTGAATAAATACAGTACACACATATATATATATTCTTAAGCTCAACAATTGTGATTAATGCTTTTCTGACTGGGCTTTGACTTCATGTGTTTCATTGTCACCTGAAATAATAGCAGCTATTTTCAGTGAAACAGACAACAGTAGCGGTTATGTCTGAACAAGCCTGACTTAGACTTATGGTGTGGGAATTTGATCATTATTGCGGTGAGGTGTATTTTGAAGTTTCACTCAGTTAATTAGATTTTTAAAAATATTTTCATTTCCCTCTTCATTTGATTTATTTATTTATTTATTTATTTATTTATTTATTTGTATTAATTTCTTTTAATTAATATAATTCTTGGCTCGGCATGAAGGACACAATTCATTATACGTTAGGCAGACATGTTAAAAATGTTATCTAGCTGCATTTTGCAAAAGGTGAAAATGAGGCAGAGTTCACACAAATCCTCCCTCACTTGGTGGTTTGATTGACTCTGCAAAACAATAAAGATCAAGTGTTTACAGTCTGACTGGCTGTTAAGCTCCTTCAGACACGCTGAGAAACGTCCCTTTGAAATCTCCTCCCCTGCACAGCGTTTTGTTTCTTGTATAAACTTTTTAATATGTAGCACACAAACTTTATCTAGTGTTCATCCCCCTGCCCTTTGATGCAGCTTTAATCAATTAATGTGAAGCTTTGTAGGCCTTTTAAGTATATATTTTTTTCATGACATGTTTTATTATCGCTGCACGATATAAAGAACCCTAACGTAACGCCAAACAGAGCTGGCTCATTTTATCTTCTATTTCCTTAATTCAAGGCAGTTCTGTAGATTTTATTAGAAACGTAAAGATACAAAAGGATGTTTACAGAATATGGCGCACAAGCTGAAACGTTCTCACCCCAGTATCTTTAATGGATTTAATTTAAAGCAGCTTAATTTCTGTAGGTCTTTCTCTCTAAAGAAAAACTAAATAATTCTGTTTCAAATTTTTGGTTACAAACAAAAAAAATTCTTGGAAAACTATTTAAATAAATTTTTTGCAACGGGTACCTTTGTTTCAGTAGTTCCCTTATTTTGGTGTGCTGGCTGGCTGTACTACGTCTGAGCACAAAATGGCTGCGTATTATGATATATGTTTGATCTTAGTGTGGCGTTCACCAAATGACATTCAGACCTCTTGTTACACATTTTAAAAGTACAGATCAGAGTTATTATAATAGCAATGATCTGCCTGGTTATATATTCTTGGGACATTTTGACATATAACGGTGAAAATCTGATAGTTTTGTAACATTAATTTCTTTGGTAAAACAAATTGTATATACAAAAAAGAAACTAGACTTCAGACTAATATATTAAACAAAAAAAAACTTTCTTTCATAATTGTGTGCATTGTCTTGGGAATATTTAGTTTTGAAAAAAGAAAAATACTTTTAAAGTCTAGCCAGCTTAGATAGTAATCACAAAAATAAATGGTAAGTAAATGCTAACAAAAGAATTTGAAATGTAATAGCGAGTTTAAAGCTCCAACAATCACTTCACAAAGATATTATCTATAATCATCTATAATGAAGCCATAATGATGCAGTAATTTTCTGAACAGTGCTCGGATAAATTGGAAAGGAATATTTTTTCTTCTTCTTAAAAAAAAAGGTTATTTTTGAATTTCGCTTAAGATTAAAATTTAACAGATGAAATAGATCTAACAAAAAAATTATTACTCCCATTCAACTGAAAGAAGCACACACCTCATAATTATGCTTAAACACCCAAATCTACCCACTGTTAGTATTCTCTAATATTCAGCGCTCCAGTCCGGTTGCACTTAGTAACATATTTGATCTGATGTTTGACAAAAAAGCATAACAAGTTGAACAAAACATCTAGTTTTCAAGGCCAGCAAGCCGGAATATGCATGCAGTGAATGGAAACCGCTGACAAATGTAACTCCAAGCAGAAGTTGAAATTTGTGATACCCAAAGACAGAAAGAAAATACGGGAGCATGTTGTTGCGTGTAGAAGTGACAAAAAGATCAAGTCGAAGTAATGACACCTGAAATAACATGTGTGCTTGCTGCAGGTTTCACCTTGTTATAAATGAAGTGTTGTAGTGGTGGAAACCATGGAGACAAACTGTTTTAACTGCAGCGTGCTGTATTGCTGGACCTTGCACTCTGTATGCATGTATATAAAGTATTAGGTGTAAAATACTTTAAGTTAATATAGCTAATAATGCAGTCATATTTAATAGTCAATTAGAATCACATGCATTGAGATCAAGGTCATTTTGGAAAAGAACAGCCTTAAGGCAGGCATTAAATATGCTTTTTATTTGTTTTATATTGCTACTGATGTAATATTATTCTAATCGTATTTGTTGTGTTTTCATTAGCTGCAACATCAGTCAGTTTGTAATTATGTATAGTAGATAATTAAATATTTCTATTTGTCTACTGCTCCCTCCACCGTTACTGGTGTAAAGGTTTTAAAATAAATGGACACTACAGTACAAATGCACTGAAAATGTAGAAAAAAAATCTGTTGTTGACTTTAAAAATATTAATTACATAGGTTGAATAAATTTGATTGTCTTTGATAAAAAAATCATCTTCTATAATCTTTTTTTAAAAAGTGTTTCTCATGACTGGGAGCTAAAGATTACGGTGATGGCCGTGTGGCCTATGAGTCTCAACGACTTGAAACTTATCAATTCCACAAAATATCAGTGGAAACACTAAAAAACAGGTGGTCTGCATAATAATTGTTGACATGCTCTATTTTCCCTTTTGCACTATTTTATTGTATTTTACTTTGCCTTTTTTGCTTTTGTTTGTTTTTTTAAACTTTTTTATCATCTCTTTCAGAGCTACCCATTGTCGGATATTCCTGTTTTAATGGAGATAATTTTATAATAATTTATAGCACGCTTATTATTATTTGTAAAACTTTTCACACATCCCTAGAATGAACATTAATAAAGTGTTCTACTATGTAGAAATGCTCTTCCAAACAGATATACATATATTTTTTTTAGCTTTTTTTAATGAACATATAGCCTAGTAAGAACTGCAAAAAAATTACAAAATTTGGATTACTTAGAAATTACATTTTAATTTATTGCCTTAAATATTTCTTCAGTTTTTGTCACACTGAAGTTTTCAGATGATTAAATTTTAAAAGGCGAAAAAGATAATCTTATTAAATGCTGTTTTGTTTACTGTGACACCTAACCGTCTGAAAAATTCTTTGATTATATGTTACTATTGCTTATCATAGATCAAGCACATAATCTTATATGCCTTCAAGAGAGATGTGGATACAAATAGGCTTCTGATCTGTGCTTGGACATGCATGTTTGTACCTGACTAGGACTCTGCATTTAAAGTGTCTTGGCAGCGTTGCTAATAACACTTGCAATGTTGCAGATGGCTTCGCATATTTTACAACATACATTCAGAATAGCCAGTAGGGACACACAATGGAATCTTATCTAATGCTTGGTTTACTAACAGCTTTAAGTGCAGGTGAGGTGATATACTTTTTGAAAGTTTCACACAAGCTATCTCAAGCTTGAGATGAGTGGTAATACCTTCTAACTGACACTGTTTTTTTTTCTTCTTTTTTTTTTTTTTTTACCACAAGTGTAATTTATGCTTTCAGCTTTGATCTGAGCATACATGAATGAACATGGACATATTTTGAAAACCTTGAAGTATGAAGCCAATGCAAATCTTGCCCATGGGGATTGTTCTCGTCTCTCCTTTTGGTCCATTACGACGCCGGTGCTACATATATCTAAGTTTGTTATCTTCGACTGCAGTCAAACGTAACACGTCACTGTTGGTATGCTCCTTTATGATTTGGAGTAAATTATGTTGACAGGTAGAGAGGGCTTTTATGTCAGGTTTGAAACCCCAACATTTTTTTTTCAGATTCAGCATCTGAACGTAAACTACTATTTGAGAAAAAAGCTCAAGACGGTGAAACTAACAGAAGTCCCACATCAGCTGTAAAAAGAAATAAGTTTTCATCTAAAACAACTAAAACAAATACTTTTTTTTAATTCCTGTGCCCAAAATGCATTTCTAACAGCAAATGTTTGCAAACAATAATGTACATTTAATTATCATGTAGACTAGAGTAACAGAGAAGGGAAAAAAAAACAAAAAAAAAAACGGTTTAGTGCTCGAGTCTCATGAGTTTATAATGTGCTGGCTCAAATTGGAAACGGCTGATAAGTCATCTAATGCCAGGGCTCATGCAATTCAGAAAAGTTATTTCAGTCCACTTAAAATGTACATTTTTTATTTTTACTTTTTGCTTTAGTTCAAGATTTGTTATGTTTATCTTTATGGCATTTTGTTTAGTATCTTCTAAAATTACACCTGACTAGTCAATGACAACAAAGTTTGTGATAAAAAGAAAGAAATGCAGCTTATAAATTTTGTCAGACTTTAGAGTCAACAAATTGAAACAAACAAACAAACAAAAAATATCTAAAAAATAAACAAGTGCAATCCTATATTGTGTCATTGTTAATTGGTTTTTTTGGGGGGGTTTTGGGGGGGACTCTTAGGTTGTTATTTTTGCACAATATTAATGTTTGGTTTGTTGGTTTATACAAAAACCCAATCCCTCTTGACTTACACGGTCATCATTTCCACATATTTATTGGATCTGGCAGTCACAACACTGGTGCAAATGTTTTCATTTAATTATTCGCCAGCACTTAAAAAATATATATATATTTTTGGAAACTTTCTTTCAGGGAAGGATCAGCAATTATCAGTTGTCGCTAAGTCTTAAAAATAACCACATGGGAATAGTGCAGCTCAGTAGATCTCACTTTGCAATTTAATTACTTGGACCAAGTCTACCATTTACTTGAATTGAGAGCAGTGAGTCAATGATCTGCATTGTCTCTGTCATCAAATGGATATTAACTCTCCAGATGTTGTCGTGAGGCACTGTATTCTGCCCCAGGGTGTGGAGCCGGGCTATAAAAGGCATCTGTGTTAAGTAAGTACAATCAATGTAACCCACAGTCAAAGTTATAAGACATGTTCTAATAATTAATAAGTATCACACATCCTCTAATGTTCACGGGTCGTGTATACCTGGCCATAAACTTTGTACATTTCCACAGTGTCATGTAAAACATGTAAAATTACTTTTACTGATGCTCAAATGGTTTTCCTCCTGCAGGAGATTTGCTGCTTCCTCTCCGGCGATCTGGGCAGAAAGATCATCACACATCGCAACAGCAGAGGGAACAATGAAAACAAAAATGGCAAAATGAAATGAATTCAGGATTAGATTCATTTAGACTAATTGAGGTTTAAAAGTTAAGCAACACCGAACTTTTTTTGTGGGACACAAGGGGAAAAGAGGTTCCGCTGCAAAAACACTAAGCTGCAACTTTCAGTAATAAAATATAACCAAAGGCTCTGTTAGCCAAGCCAACTTTATTTATAAGTACTTTTAAAACAACAAGACTGACCAAAATGCTCAACAAACACCATATTAAAAAAAACACATAAAAGATGTTAACACAGCTTGACATAAATTGATCTGTTACACTGATAACATTTTATAGCTGAATTTGAGTTACTCCACTCCAAACCTTATGGAAACGGAAAAGTGTAACTCTACCAGACATCTTCATGGAAATGTGTATGTTCAGTTTTGAAGCATGCAGAACTCCACTACAACACGCCATCTAAAATTTCTGATTCTCTTACTGTAGGTAGATTTTGAAGGGTTTATTAAAATTCTGAATTAAAGTCACCGAAGGAGCTTCAACTCTTGATATTACTCAGCGTCATGGATAGTGTTTTAATTTAGCTTGGCATATGAATGCTGTAAAACATTCAGGCAACGTTAAATGTTGTGTTTGAAAATACTAATCGTGCCTGTCTGATTAAATTTAAAGGTGATAGAAACTATGAAAGTTTCATACAAGTAGAGGACTTTAGACTCTGGAACTACTAAAATAAGATAGTGGTAATATTCCACCACTAATAAACATTTAGTACTGTCCAACCACAAACGCCGTCTACAGTTCAGAGTACTTTCAAGAAGTACTATTTTCCCAGTAGGGCAGGTTTCTGGATGTTTTTCTTCCCAGGTAATCTGATTTGGCTCTGGAATAGCACAGGAAAACTACCCCGATCCCTGGGAAAGGTTCCATACTTCAAATGCACATACAATGTGTTAATGCCATTTTCAACCAGTTGATTTTTACACCTCTGTCAAAATGTCATAACTCAATAAACAACCACAGACCCTGCTTTTATTTTTACTCTCCTCTTCTAAACCAGAAGTGTGTTTTGTTCTGTTTTGCTCGCACACACACACACACACGCATGCACACACACACACACACACGCATTAAGTCAGTCCCAAGGGCAAGGTGGCGGTGGCGGAGTTGGTGTGGTTTCCTGCTTGTGTCGTGACGTGAGACAGTTCTCCTTGCTGGTAAAAAGGGCTCTTTGTGTAGGTCCGTCTCTGCCTTTCCCCCTCTTTCCACCGCTGACAATTATTTTCCCCAGCAACCCTCAGCTGACAGCTTGGTGTGCTGAGCCACTGTGTTCATTCTTCATGTGGCAGTTTGAAGAAAGGACCTTAAAACAATCGGAGCTGAGTCATTTTAACATATTTATTCCAGGAAAAGCCAAACCGCGTTATGATTTCCCCTTTTTTCTTTAATAGCAGTTTGTAGCTCCATGACAAAGAAAAGCCTCCTGCATGTCACGCGCAAATTTACTCAAGCCAAAGTTTATTTGGCCACAGAGCTTGGAGATGAAAAATCTTTCCATTTAGACCAGTTGTTCCATAACACATAAAATCCCTTCCTCGTGGGTCCCACATATCATTTGATGAGGTTTCGAGGGCCAGATCAGTAGCAGGGCTGTCAACCGCTTCACTTGTGCTTCAACTGGGGGTTTGAGAAATGGTTATTTTTCTGTCTTCATATACAAATCTGATACATGTGCAAAGTATTTTTTTTTCTCTTCGTAGGGCATCCTGCAATGCCAAGAAAAACTGCCACAGACTATTAGCTTCCTCTCAGACATCCCATTTCCACACTTTTTTTTTTGTCTCATTGCTTTGCAACCCAAATGTTTTCACATCTGACTTTGACTCTCTGTCGCCCTCTTCAGGAGTGCTTGTTGATAATACTTGCTTTGCCCCACTTTTGTCTCAAAAGTCTTCCTGACAGGTTTTCCATCTCTTGCTTTATCTTACTGAGAGTTAGAGATTCACTCCTGATGTCGAAATAAAACAGCTGGATTTAAAATGAGCATAACTGTATAATGACATGGTTTGTACAATGGCAACAGTTAACAGGATTCATATGCAGTTTGCATGCAAAACTATAATAAAAATCATACATAAAAGTATGGAAGAATGTTTTTATGTTTTAAATTTTATTTTCTCTAGTTATTATCCCCCTTTTTGTGTTTTTTTCATCACCATCTTGGTTCCTTTTCTGCATACGTCCTTTTTTCTTTCCTTCCCTTCTATTCCTTTTCCCTTATTTCCTTTGTTTGATCTTTCCTTTCTTGTCTACCCTTCCTTTCCTTGAGCCCTACATTCCTTCAATGCTTGTGTCCTTGTGTGCTTTCTTTTTTCCTTGTCCTTCATTTCTTGCGCCATCCCTCCTTTGCTGCATCCTTCTAGTCTTGCATTCCTGTATTCTTCCTTCCTTCTAGCTTTTTTCTTTTTTGCAGATTACTTGTCTAAAGCCTCCCTGCTGTAAAAGCAAAACAATTCTGAGAATTCTGGAAGCAATGAGTCTGGAAAAGTCTGGAATTTGGACTCACTATGGCTAACAATAATGACAGAAGTTGATTTGATGGAAGTAATGAATTTCTGAGTGTATTAATGCTAAATATTTTATTAGATAGCCTTTTATCCTTCGCTGTCTGAATTTATGCCTTGGATTGCTTTACGGCTCCTCTGCTGTAGCCTGCTGAAGAAACGGCAAATGTTCAAATGATAATTAGAAAATACTCACACAATTTGTTTTATTTTAAATATTCATTTGCAATATTAGCCTATATTGTCCTGAAACCATTAAGATGCACCCTCAGTGTTTAAGTATGTCTATTGACTATGTGCTGTGGATGAGTTCTGTAAAATGGATTTCTTCATGAAGCCATTTTCTTCATCGCAAAGTTTAAGAACTGAGATAGTCGCAAAATTATGTGATATATATCCCCTTTGCTTCCAAAGAGTCTCATTTTCTTGTACTTCTTCATGTTGATTTTGATCAGCACAACTAAAAGACCAGTGATTTGAAGGTCTTTCAGTTTTCCCTCTGTAGCATGACTGCTATTCAACACATTTTTATTCCCATGTCTAAACATTATCAGACTCTAGAAATACTTTATACAGGATCAATACCCTGACAAAAAAAAACAAAAAAACATCTCTTGAACGGTTCAATCAAGCTCTTATCTTTTATTGTTTTGAAGATAGTCTTATTATTCTGAAAGTCTGACAAAGTGAAAGCTTGAAGTTTGATTGATTGCCTGTCCCATTGTCACTCATTAGTACTGCAAACAAAAAGAAACCTCAAAACTCATTTGAACATGAATGCCTTTTTTACTTTGCAGCAGGCAGTCGCATGAAAATGATGGATGTGTCAGTTACATCTATGTTCATTTTCACATTCCAGCCTGCAATTAAGTGTAAATGCCTTTGAACATGACGTCAAATAGCTGCCTACATGTTAAGGCAAAACCGAAAAGAATCACCAGCTGCTGGTTAATCACTGATTAGTTTGTTTCAAATAATAACTGCTATTATTCCTCCCAGATGGCAATCAATACAGAGTTATTTTTTTATTTTCAAATTATTCGGCATAGTTTCCAAGTTGAGTAGACCAGTTAATTTACCTTAATTGAATAATAATGAATGCAGCAGCTGTGGAGTTGTTCTTCATAGCTCTGCTTTTAGTTTAACAGAAGTAGGTTTTTAAGAGAAAAAAATCTAATTGGCTTTTAGTCCATCATTTTACGTGATGATTAATCTTTCTATTTTTAAATGCTTTTACATGTTCTTCCAGAAGTACACTTTTATATTTTTGCAATTTGGGTTGTCTGCCCCTCTTAATGTTTCAGATGGAACAAGCCCAGTCAGTGATATTAAAATGCAAAATGAATTCATTTGCATTGAAATGTTCACTGCGATGCATGTTGAAGAGCAGCTTTCAGTCAAAAATGACCCAACTATGAATTATAATAACACTTACAGTTACCTGCAGTGGCTGCCTTTATAGAAAAATAGCCATTTACCTTTTTTTTTAAATCTGTTTTATCACAGTTTAAAAATCAGTGCAAACAATCTGGATTTTCTCAGACTTTCTTCATTTCAGCAAAGCATGTCAAATGTTTGCAATGACCCTTGAGTACCATTTGTCATATATCTGTGACTGCAGAAGCCCAAAGTGTTTTAGTTCTCCTTTCAAATCTTGGTGTCACTGGAGCCCCGACGGCACTAAGCAAGCAGCATCAGATCTAATTAAACTGTATTAGCAACTTTTCTATAGGCCATAATAGAGGTTCTTTAATTTTGAATGTCACTGTGTGGGATGAATAAAGCAAAGTCTCTATTGAGATAGCTCAGTGGGTTTATAATGAAAAGCTGTTTTTTCTATGGCCAGACAGCTGCTCTCTGAACAGGCCGTCATTCTGATTGTGCTCTAACAAAACACACAACCAAACTGGTTGTCTACAGTATTCCGAACTGTCTGGCAAGAAGATACAAGGTGTTTTTAAGCACCTGATTTGAATGATCTCTGTTGCCTGTGAACGTGCATGAAGGTTTCTGCAATGCTTTTGTGAAAACAAGTGTTTAAAAAGGCATGAAGGTTAGACTTGTGGCCACAGAGATATAAAACTTGTGCTCCACCGCCTCTACGCCTTCCTGTTAGTAGGTTTCCATTCATCATATCTGGCCACAGGAAAGACTCATGAGCAGCTGGCCGAAGCTTTGTTTGGGTTTTCAGATTGCTTAGGATGCATTAGCTCCACACATACAAAGCCACTTCACCTAGGGGGTACAATTCAGGACGGACAGCACTTTAATTACATTTGCCAGTTCTCCAGTATTAAGAATGAATATTAAACATGTAGCAACCTTTATGGAAATACACACATTTGTGTGAATTCATGAGTAGTGCCTTCCAGAAGTATTTTTAACCTCCGCACTTTCCTACAGTTTGTCACAATTTCACAGGTCTGAAAAGGATTAACTCAAGTTTTGTTTGCATTTGTCTTCTGCTTTCACTGCAAAAATGATGCTATTTAAAGTTGGTCAATCACATTGTAACCTTTTTTGCCAATGGGTACCAGAGTTTCAGACTCATAAAATGTTGTATTTGTGTGCTGTTCATTATAATATTAAAACAATAAAACCAATGTTTTTTTTTAATACCAGTTCAGTAACTGACTTGACATTGAATTTTAGGTAAATTTCAGAAATAAAACAACTTTATAATAATTTTAACTGCTGCATACATAGAAAACAGTCAGGTGGTAGATAAGCAATCACAAACTTTTAAAGCAAAATGCTGTTTTGTTATGACAAAAAAACTACACAATATGTCAACAGTAAATTATACACTATAGATAGTTTCAAAAGTAATATTTGAACAGTTAATAATTCAGAGAAAAATGATGTAAATGGCTGTGTGTGACTATGAAAAGCCTTTTGAATTCCCTTTATTCTGACTCAGACTATCAGCACCTGATAATAATCAGTCCTTCTTAATGTGACTTTCCTAAGATATAATATTTATTAGCTCCTTAGTGAGGTAATTTAGCCTTTAAAAGAAAAGAAAGCTAAGTCAGAAAAAGCTTCATGTAAACAGAATCACCAGAATTTTCATTCATTTGTAAGTTGTATTTAGAAACATAATCACAGTCTACTCAAATACAAAATGTGCAAAATATTACACTATGTTTGCAAAAATTAGAACAATTTGTTTGATCATTGAGGCAAATTTCAGATGTTTGCTGTAAGCAATCAAGACTGAGTACCTCACCAATGGGATGCTTTTACTGTTGCAGTAGTCACAACTTCTTGTGGGTGTTATTATTTTTATTTAATTTTTTCGTAGCTTGCGGTTGCAACTCACTTCATCAAATCCCCTTAACAACTGGACGGAAACTAAACCATTAAGCTAGAGCCTGCCCACCAGTTGATGAGATCTGGTCCCTGTAAGAGTCAACACAGAGCATATACTTACTAAAAACCCAGAAAAGATCAGCTTTTGTCAAGCAACCTGACATTATCTGATATCTGATCCAAGGTTGTTCCTCAGAATGCCTCAGGACTACACCTGCTTGTACTTTGTGCTTTTCTGAAAAAAAAAAATAAATAATAATAATTAAAAAAAAATAATAATAATTTAAATTTACATATCTACGTTTAATCTTTGTATGATGTAAGCATTTGAAACCAAAGTAAAATTCCTTGTTTGTGTACACAATCTTGGCCAATACAGCTGATTGTGAGTCTAACATTAACTGAGCTCAAGCAAAAGCAATACATTTAAATTTGAGTTGCGGATGTATTTTATAAACTTTTGACCGACTGCAGTTTCAGATAACTGTTCATATTCATTCGCTCAAATATGGAAATTAATGAAGACATGAAAATGAACACAGAGCACAGTGTTTTCCTTCATGATGAATCTGTTGTTCTCTGCAGGTTACAAAAGGATCTTCTGGCTGACAGGTGAGTTTCTCAGGAAACAACAATCTCACTTTCTATCTTTAAATTCTCTGAGTCAGTTCACAGCGTTATTGTTGTTTCCTTCCTCTGCAGCAATAAACTTGATCTCAGCGTTGGCAGTCCTTGATGCCATGCTACTATCCCGGATCTTGTGCTTAAAAAGGAATGGAAAGGTTTTCCTAAAAGACTTCTGAAAGCTGGCTCCCATAAACCCATAAACAATGGGGTTGACTGAGGAGTTGGCGTAGGACATGCAGTTGGCCCAGGTCTTGATCTTGTACATTGTGTAGTTGGGTTGATAGTTTGGATAGAAAGATTGGAAAAGCACAAAGATCTGGATGGGACCCCAACAGATGGCGAAGAGGAAGACGATCACCACCACCATCTTGGAGACTTTGCTCCTGATGCTGATGGTTCTCTCAGACAGGAGGTTGACCTGAGAAAGATAACGCAACAGATATCAGCATTTATTATTATTATTATTATTATTATTATTATTATTATTATTATTTACGAGGCTATGTTGTTGATGGTTGTTGTTAGTTTGAAAAATTAAAATGGGCCCTTACCTGATAAAACGAAAAATACTGATGTCTAAAATCTTAAAAATCAAGGTATTATTTTGCCAATTAATGGTAAAAGTTATTTAAATATAAATCAGTGTAATACCTATGTAATGGGTAAAGAAATAAAGTCTGCTAAGGCATATCTTTTTTTATGCCTTTTTTACCATATTTATTCAGGTGTAGAAAATAATACAAATCAAATTTAAAAAGATTGTATAGGAATCCTCCTGGCTCTTCAATTATAAAAGTTTAATGTTAATAAAGAAAAACAACCCATGTCTTCCATTGTAGTTCAAATGAAATCTATATAAGTATTATTGTATGTTAGCTGCAAATCCAGAGATGCAAGGTGTAATGCCTGGCATGATTTTTGCATATAGAGTGAAATAATAACTTTGTAATGATACAATAACTATACACATATTAACATTCCTTCTAACTGCAATGTGGTTTTATATTTTTCCATAACATCCTCAGAAATACTTTTTAGCAAATTTTATTTACAAGCTTAGGTCTTTGTAGTAATTTTTTTCTGTTGTCTACATGGGCATTTTATTCATAGAAGTTGAACTCTACAGTATAAATAAACAGGCAGCACCAAACTGTACATGTGCAGACGTTCTACATATTTCATTGTGGTTAAACTGTTGACAACAGCCACTCAAAACAGACTTGATTCAAACCCATTTTAAAATTCAGGCAAACAAAAGCAAACAGTTTTCAATCTCTCTTTGTCCACACCTGATAATTATTGTCAACAGGCTCTACAGTGGGTTGACCTACTCTCTTCACCATCATCGAATAGCAGAAAGAGATTGTGAGAACCGGCAGCAGGTAGGCAGCGATAAACTGATAGAGGATGAATGCTCTCTCGTGCGTCTTGGAGGGAAATCTCTCCATGCAGTATTGTCTCGGACCGTACCAGTAGCCCTCCTCAATCCGCTGGTACATTAAAATTGGGGTGGACAAGATGAAGGAGCCTGGGCAAAGCAGATGTGTTGTTTTTATTGTTTTGGGTTTTTTTAACAAAACTCTAAGTCAGTCACACATGCTAAATACATTTTGTTTTTCAATGATTCATTTTTCGTGTCTAACAGTGAGGTAAAAGCAATGCAACATACCAATCCAAATGCAAATGCTGACTATCATGGCTACTTTTGGGGTGCGGTGACGGAGAGATTTGAGAGGGTAAACGGTGATGTAACAGCGGTCACCACTCATGGCAGTCAGGGTGATACAGGTGGCTTGTACCGTCACCTAAGAATGAAACGCAGGCGAACGCATTCTGAATAAGAACATGTTTCTTAAACATGTAAAAACACAGTTATGGTGAGGAGATGATGTCAACAACTATTATTTTTACAATGACACATGAAATGTACTGAAAATTAGTCACAATTGATGTTGTGCTGTTTTTTTTTATGACGGAGTATTAGGGCCAGGAGAAAGAAAGTAAAATATATATATACATACATATTTCATTAGAATAAAGTCAAAGTATTTTGACAAAAAAAAAAGTTATGAGAGAAAAAGCTCTAATAGAGTTAACAATGTCTGACATGACCAGATAGGCAAGTCAGGGTAGTCCTCTCTTGTGAAAAAGTTCAGTAGGCATTATTACTTTTTGCAGGTCATTCATACAAGGATGTGTCATTTCAAAAAGAATTTAATTATTATTAAAAGAACAGCATGTTCCCTGCAAGCATGATGATAACACTATGTGCCAATATAATAAACATCAAGTGCTAAAATTATTTTCAGACATGAAAATACAAATAGGTACAAAGAGATGAATGCAAAATAGACAATTTAACAACCATATTTTAAAAGGGGTTCGAGAGTATTTAGAACAAGAAAATAATGTAATAATTTATTGCTATAAATTAAAAAAAAGCAAATTAAAAATCAATCAAGCCCTAATTTTGAGAAGCATAAACTGTACTTAATACTTTGATAATGATTTTTGAACATACGTAATTACTAAATATTAACATGCTGTTATTTTATAGGACCATTCCATCTCTGATGTTACTGGAATACATTAAGATAATATTTCTAAATTAATGACGGGCTGTACTGGAATGAAATTCTGTTGTATTTTTGTACACTGACAATAAAGGCACCTTGACTCTGATGTTTGAGCGGAAATAAATGCTGGTTCATGTAACATTGGATCCATTCTGTTTAGACATTTACTTTAAAGTAAGACATGATTCTTCCCAACAGTCTGTATCTCTGGCTCCTGCTGGACCTGTCTCGGTGTTATGAGTAGTTATAATGCCAGGACCCATTACCCCACAGAGGTTTGGCGCATGACATCAGGATTTCAAAGGATTGAATATAAAAGACTGAAAGGGGTCATGCTAAGTTCAGCACTAAGGCTGCTGAGAAAATGATCTCCTCCCTGTGATTTTCAGGACTTACAATGTATTACACCCTGCTGTAATACGCCCAGTACTCCAAATCCAGTTTTCACTACCTCTTTAAACTGAAAAAGGAATTAGTTGTGTGGTTTAAAGCAAACCAGACTATGCTTATTGGATTTTTATTGACAGCATTGCCCAGCACTGACCCAGATGAGGAATTGCAGCCTTATTTATTACTGTGTTTAACTGCTAAGTAGAAGATGAAAATATGAGTTTTTCTTCATAGTTTTTTCATAGTGACAGGTAAAGTGCAGCTAGAGTTTTGAGTAAATATTTATAGGTTATGAAAAGTTAATTAATATTAAGGTTTATGTATGGAAATGAAATGAATAGTGATTACTTTAGACTGAATGAAAAAGTAAAACAGGATGACATTAAAAAAATACTGACATAAATTGAGTTTGGAGTATTTTTGGCATTATAACATCCAAATTATAATTCAGTCAAATATTACATATTTTAAACATTTTTTTTAAGTTATGCTTTAGATTTTGTTTGTTTTTTGTTTGTTTTTTTGTTGTGGTTTTCTGCAGATAATATGCCTTTTGCTACATAAAAGGAAAAATTTGAAATTAGCAGAAAGGCAAAAGATGATTTTTAACATGTTGGAAAAGTAAAACAAACAAACAAAAAAAATCTTTGGAGTGGAAAGTCCAAAAGTTTAAACCAAAACTCATCGATATCTACTAGTTCTTCAGTTGGTTCTATTAATTAATTTATCCATTTTTTTTATTAATATGCAGGATCTTATTTATACTATTTCTTCTTGCTTTAGCAATTTACTTCTTACTCCTTTCACTTTTTGCTTTTCATTATTGGAGCTTTAATTCAGTGTAAAGCAACTATGAGTAAATGTGATGCGTTATGTTGTATGCAGTAATAGTTCCTTTCTTACCAGGGCTTTTTCAGCCAGGTGTTTATGGTCAGTCAATTCTAACATAAAAGTTGATTCAGTCGATCAAAAATAAAGTCCATAAAAAAAAATCACTAAAACAAAAAAAAAAAAGATACTTTTTGCTCTGCAAATCCCATAGAATTTACCACTACATGGAAATTTGCTAAT
Organism: Poecilia formosa; assembly: GCF_000485575.1. Taxonomy (NCBI): domain Eukaryota; kingdom Metazoa; phylum Chordata; class Actinopteri; order Cyprinodontiformes; family Poeciliidae; genus Poecilia; species Poecilia formosa. The sequence continues at coordinate 1,165,902 of NW_006799966.1, read as the reverse complement.
TTTCTACAGACTTTATTGTAAAGTGATTGAAGGTTCTGTCTTTTAAAACTTTGTAGAAAGTCCATGTTTAATCCTGTGCAAGGAGATCCCCATGGCCTTTCAATGTTGCAAGCCAGGTCGGTCTTTCTCATTTAACAACTTAGTGTTTCCATGGTGACAAGATGAGCAGCAACGTATTCAGTCGCCTGCCTATAACTGCACAGGTGCAGGACCTGTCTGAGTGATGATATTGGTGTATGATTGTTTGGAGATGTATAAATGTTGTGAACTCACGAGAGACAAGGACAGGAAAATATAAAAAGAAAAGTAGAGACGTGAGCACGGATGCCTGCTGTTACCATGAATGGTAAGAAATAAACAGAGTTTTGATATTTATTGATTTAAGACCTGTACTGAAATCTCTCCATTAATCTTCTGTGACATTCTGCTTATTTTGGATGCATTATGCTTGTTTTTTTTTTTTGTTTGTTTTTTGTTTTTCTCCACACGTCTTGTTTTTCAATCTTGAACGGAAATTAATTTGTCTCAGTTTAAACACAGCTGAAATGGAGAAGTTGGGAAAAAAAGATTATGCATGTCTTTTCAAACTCAAGAGTACTTTTGAAATACATTTGCAGTTACTCTAGCTTTTCTTGAATCATAGAAATTTGTACTTCTTTACAAGATGGTTTCATCTATCTAAGAAGATACTTGTATCTTGTATCTTGTATTATACTGAAGCTTTTCTGCTATCATCTGGCTTTGAGGAGGGTAATGTCTGATTCCACAGATGACATTTCTTTGAAGATTTATTCAGACTGTAATGGCCTTCCTTAAGCTTTCAGAAAGACAAAAATGCATGGAAAAAGATAGACTTGAGTATAGAGCAAAGTTCTGATTCAAAACATCTTCACCGTATAGAGAGAATTTTCGGTCTGTGTAGAATAGATGGACTTGTTTCTGCCATTAAATGAATCCTATTGCTCATACTACAACTCTGAAGCAATTGCGATAAAGTCTTCCAACAAATGGACCCATCTTTGTGTAACTGAAATTGAAGAAAACTCTTTGAGATGGCAATGTAAAGTCTGGAAAATTAGTCAGCATTTAGCAGCAACCCCTTTTTGGTTCTGCAGTTCCCCTTTCAAGACTGATCATCTACTGACAACAAAACATTAACAATCATGTAGTCATTTTTTAAAAAAAGACTTAAAAATTACAAAATTTTGAAAATAATACACTGTCCTAATCCATGGTACTTGGTTTTTGTATTTTTCTTAATTTCTGGGTTGGACACTCTTTGATATCTTGGTTCATTTCATGCTTAGCTTTCAGATTCCCCATTTTACCTGAAGTATGTTGATGTGATTAGTTGTGATCAGTTATGGATTATTGTTATTTAGTTCTTCCCATATAGTTCATTCATTTGTGTTTAATGTCTCAATGCTTGGCTTTTTCTCCTTATGTTAGTGCTAGGCCTTTCTCCTTTTGGACTTAAACATCCTTTTGCGTTTCAGTTCCACTCCTGCTGTGTTAATTTGTCTCCTTCCCTGCTGTGCACTCTTCTAGATCTGTTCTACAGCTCTGTGATTAAGCTCAAATGGTTTCATTGTCATTCTTCACCAGTTTCTTACTAATTAAGCTTCTTTGTTTTCATTGATCTTTGTCAGTGTCTTCTGTTATGCTCAGCTAGCGTCAACACTGTAAGAAGATTTTTTGACTATATTACCTAAATCCAAAGATTGCACATGTAAAAAATAATAATAATAATAATAATAAAATAACAGGGCCACATGATACATAGATTTGGACATATAGTAAGCTGGTCATCTAACCTGAATTGTTTTCATTGTATTTGGGCCAGGAATTGAATTTCTATTTATTTGAGTAAGCCATGATAAAACTCAGGATGGACGTGATGGAATGCCATGTTTGGCTTTAATCTTTAACTACTTGACACTTTTGGCTGTTTGTCTGGGTTTATTTGAGTCAAACAAAACCACAACCTTGAGGTTCTCCATCGCTGAGTGTCGCTGAAAATGACATAATCAAAGCGTCCAGTGTGATGAAAAAAAATCAACATTGAGCGTCTCTCAGCTTTTCTCCATAATTCAGCCTGTACTCTGGATGTAGGTGACTGTGGCTCACTGGTAGAGTGGTCCTCTCACAATAAGAAGGTTGTAAGTTTGATTCCAGCTTCCTCTTGTCACATGTTAATTAATGTGCTGGTACTTAACTGAAAGTTGCCTGCATTTATTTGTGTTTGTGAATGTGTCTGCAGTGGTCTTGCACTCGAAGTGGTTAGTAAGACTGGAAAGGGAAGTTCAGTCTGTTTATTTAGCACTTTTTCAATTAGTCAAAATATGTACAATCACAATTGAACAAATCTGCAAAAAATATTAATTTCACTAAAATAGCTGAAATTTACAGTTTAAAAGCAAAAAAGTTTTAAACTGCAGAAATAATTGCTGCTGTTGAACCAATTTCAATAACAATAGTAACTGTGATGGTATGAATGTTCAAATATTAGTCAGTGATGTTTGATTTTCATTTTCATGAACAAATTATTAACAGCAATTTCAGACTTGTAGCATTTTATTAGTTTAAACACTTCTGACTTTATGGTTAATATTAGTAATTTTCAGCCTATAGGATAAGCATGTGATATCATTGGAATAGGTCATTTACAAGTGAGAATGATGAATAGAAATAAAAGAATGCAGTGCAAACAAAGTTTAAAAGAATGGAACCAACACTTAGGAATAAGAATATTATTATGTTACCTGCTGCAGAAATGCAACAAATTTGCACATAAAGTTGCCGAAGATCCAACCAGGGAGGGGATAGAGAGTGGCAGTGAAGGGGACACAGCACACCAGAAAGATTATATCAGTGGCGGCCAAGTTTGCTAGATGGAAAGAAAAGTACATGTCAGGTAATTTTCCCTCTTACATCAGTCCACATGCATTATAATTTAAGAACGCTTATAATGGTCCATTTTTTTTTATATTGCAAAACCTAAAAAGCCCTCTTTCAGTGTTTACTTAGTTTTTCTATTATTATTATTTTATTTATTATTGTTATTATTTCTTTTGGCTTTCCATCTGTATTTTTGTCCCTTTTGCTGTTCTTTCTGGCAGTTCAATTGAATAAAGTCAGACATTAAAAATACATTACTTATGTTCAGGGAAAAAAATCATAGTACAGGTTAAAACATTTTCTTTAATAACAGCCTCAGAATATATATTTTTCCAGGGATATTGGTGGTACTGTTCTGACCCAGTAAGCAGAACAAACTGTATTGCACACAATACAGTTCACTGTGAAATAAATTTACTTAGACATTTATTTTATAAATGAGAATAATAATATAATAATTGTTCTATCATTTGAGGTTTAATAGTCTTCAGTCCAAATTGCTCAAAATTAGAATATTCATTTTTAGACACATTCACTCAATCTCTCTTAATGGACTGCAGGATTACAAATTTGACACAAATGGATGTGCTGTGCACCTGAAGGAAAAAAAAAAAAACTAGATGCACCAGTCAGATATAACATTTGGATTGTTGTGACTCAGAGTGGTCTGCAAACTGCTACAGACTTTATATCTTAAAACCTTTTTGTCAGAAGTAGTTTTACCTCCTTCAGCAACTTGAGCTACAGTAGCTGAAGTGGTTGTTGCCCACGTCAGCTTTCGTTCCCCATGAGTACCAGTGAGCCCTGTCAAACCTATTCACACATCGCCCATTTATTCTGATTCTAACACATCCACTTTTAGGAGAAAAAATTTCACTTGCTCCCTAAAGTCAACTACTGGCAGGTGCCATGGTGAAGAGATAACCGGTTCCGTTCACTTTATTCGTCAGTGGTCCTAATTGGTGTAGCAGCGGATTGGCATTCTCCAATTTTCAATTTTTAATTTTAGTCTTGTCAATTATCCCCTAAAAACTAAATTACTGGGTAGCTTTTACCACCTATTAAGTCAGGGAACTGTCATGTTTAATTTGCACTGGGAGAAAATCCAGAGCTGATTATCTTTTGTGTCTTGATGTCAGTGATGTTTTAACCTTTTCTCCTCAATCATATTTACACATCACCAAATGATGTCTGCTGCATGTCGAGAACCAGACGTCTTCTCACCTGTAGCTTTTAAAAAATAGACAAATGAATGACAAAGCCATGATTTCTCTGTCTAAAAGCAATATCTTGCTTTGATGACCATTGCTGTAATTCATCCAAGAATAACATATTACAAGTATTATTCTATTTCCCAAATGTCTTTTTTTTTTACTTTTAAATGTCATATTGAGGAAACCACCTTGCAGGTGGGTGAGGACGGACTAAGAGAAAATTAGTTTATTTCAGTAATAACGTGGAATTGTTGAAACCCAAAACCCATTTTGTGTTTGATACCAAGTGTAAGAGATGATAGACCATAACAATCTCTACGGCGTTCAAATACTTCACTTTATTAAAGAAACTGGTGGATTCTGTATATTTATCCAAAAGTATTTTTCGAATAAATGACTGTACGGTGTTTAATATGGTGTTTGTTTCTTAATGATATTATCGTTATATTAATTTAAACTTGGCTTGGTGCATGCTTTTAAAAGTCAATATATTTGGAATTTTCAAAAAGGCATATGAAGCTTGTGAAATATCCCTTAAAAATCTGACGCGAAAATGTCAAGTTTGAAATAAATGCTAAGAAATGGGTTGGTATCCTTGCTTAGTCTGATCCGTTTATTCCATACATAAAATATTGTATGACTTCAGTTTACCCTTATCCATTTGAAATCAGGTACAAAGAAGCTGCTTCAGAAAGAGAATATATTATTTGGTGGTTATAAACTGAAGGTGTGTTAAACATTTTATGGACTGCCTGTGGGTCTTTGCACCTATGCTTCCCAAATTTAAATTCTTAGTGTAAAGCAACCCCCCATAAAAAAAAACTAAAAAAAAACATTTATGTTTTGATAACATGTCAGAGGTTTGCAGTCTGTCTCATGCATCCATCACTGGATGTAGCAAGCATGCCAGACCCCATTCCCCATTTGTTGTAAGAGCTGATCTAATCACATTGTTGTCGCCTAACCATATTGTTGGAGAGATTGCTAGATGATGTGGTTGCTAATTAAATTATGCTGGATATTACACTGTTTCAGTGCAGTGGCCTTGGGATGTATTAACCAAGATCAAATCCTCCTCACATCCAGAGTGCAATGTGCAAACACAGATACACAGACTTTATGCACCGAGTCACAGAGCTACAAAAACATTATTTTAATTCAAATGAACGTGATCACATTTATTTTACTGGCCTCCCACCCCACTCCACCCCACCGTCTCCCATACTCTACTTTGTGGAGCAAACTCAGGTAAATCAATCACCTCTGGTTTGGTAATGGCATTTATCAAATACATTCAGATTGCAAATCTGCGTGTTCTGAATACTGAGAAAAGACATGGAATATGAACACAGTGGATGATCTCATTTTACACTATTATTTTACAACTATTTTTATGGTGAACCTTGTTTCAATCAAGGCAGGCTGCACAAGATGTAAAGAACTAATCCAAACAAATACTAGTTAATAGTAATATTTTATTTCCCAACAGTTTAAATTAAAACAACCTGTGCATGACACACATAGATAGCTTCATGAAAATACTCAATTATCAGGAAAATCCTGCAAAAAAAGGATTACAAGTTAATTTCATTTTACACTCAAAGCTGTTGACCTATAAAAACCAGCAGCTTGTTGCAAACAGCTATGCCTCTGGAAATGCCACTGCAAGTTTAATGTTTATTATTTTACCACTTTCATGAGACATTTTTATTAACCTGCCTTCAAAAGATGTAAACAAATAGTTTATCCATTAGCACAATCCCATTAATATAGATGATGCTATGGTTGTAAAAAAATATAATCTGCCAATACAACTGTGCATGTGTTGGATAGTGTTTGGTTTCAGTGCCTCTTAATTTGGTGTAAATGAGGTGTCAGTAAGTTTGTTTTGAAAATAGGTGTAGCTTTTCAGTTCATTTTCATTTTCCACCAGCGTTATGTTTGCTGCTATATAAAGTCTAATTTAGTGAAATTATGCCCTTTAATACATTTTTGCATACCTTTTGTACTTTATGTTTCTGATATTAGCCTGTTGTAAACAAGCTCATCAACTTCAAAAGACGTGTGCAATTTGGAAAAATTAAACATATTACTGAGGCTAATTACTGAACTAGTAACAGACTGTCATAAGCTTTATGTCTATATCTGTGATGGTATTGTGTTGAGAGCCTTGCAAAAGTATGAAATCTTTGAACCTTTTGTCATATTATAATAAAAAGAGCATCTGTCCATTTTCATGTGGTGAATGATTGACTGAAAAGGATGCTGTATGTTTTATAAATACGTGTATTTTTTCAATAAAAAATACAACATCCTATTTAATCATGCTATGTGGGGTGTGTGGATGTGTGTGTGGAGCCCAATATACTATGTTGCTTAAATAAATTCCAGTGCAACTATTTCCATTAAAAGTCATATAATCCATATGTGTGTGTGATCTAATCATAGAGTCGATCCAGTCGTTCTGTAAGAGCCTCAGAGGTTTGTTGAGGTTATAAGTAATTAAGGTTAAATGTTCAACTGTGTGTTTACTTCCTGTTTGTTAGTTAAATTTACAAGCAGATGGTCCCCTTGACCCATTCCAAATGTGTTCTTGTCTAATCAGCCACCTTCGTTTCTCATATGTTAGGTCAGTTTATCTTGTTTTAACGGTAAGCTTGAAATTGTGTCATGTTAAATAATCATTATGCCTTGAGCTTAGTTTCTTTATTCTATCTCTTTTTAGGGCCTTCCATTAATTGTTTGATTGTTTTTTTTATTTGAAGGAAATAGTTTGGGAAACTACTTGAAAAACCCCGAACACACCATCCACAGGGTGAAACATAGTTTTGGTTGTAGCGTATTTGGTTGCTTGCTTTCATATACAGGGTAGTAAAGTGACATCAGTGAAAGGTAGAATTATTAGATGCGATGTATAACAGCTGTGGCAAGGAGAAGAGGAGGGAACTTGAGAGAGGAGACTAATTAACACTGGAGCTAAACTAAAGGTAAAACAAAGTACAAAAGTTAACTATTATCTGAAGGAAATAGTACCCTACAAATATCAATATATGATGATGTTTGTGGCTTTACCAAGACAAAGTGTGAAGTTCAGGTGGATAAATACTTTTACAAGGCAATGAACATAATTGCTCCTAGAAACCTGTGTGATGGCAAATAAGACATTGATTTGTTAAAATATGCTGCTTTAAAAACATGTTTTCAGATTTATGCATACATTTTTCAACAAGACCATGTGGAACGGCATTATGAACACATTATGCATGTATGAATGCATGCAGGAGATATGTGGAATGGCTTGCCTGCAGTCTTAACCTCTTCCCAGTAGGGAGTGAATGCAAAAATAAAAAAATAAAAATAAAAATAGCAACAGGCTTTCTTTTATTTGCAGACAGAATTGGTCAGAACTACTCTTCGCACCGTTTGTCACTTTTAAGCTTTAATAACACAACAAAATTGAGTTTAGTAAGCAGAATAACAAAGGAAGAAAGGGCTTTATTATCTGTATTTATTGGATACAGTAAATTCAGAGTTTTGATATAAATCAGACTTTTCCTGACTGAGTTTTGTAAATCCCATCAAACACCCTCATGTCAGTTTCTTTCACATTTTCCACAAACTAATAAAGATGTACATTATTTTTGCCTACCTATGTAGAAGTTGGTGGCTGTTCGCATCTGTCTGTGTTTGGAAATAACATAGATAACGAGAGAGTTGCCCACCAGTCCGACCAGCATGATGAGAGAGAAGAAGAGCGGTACCAGCCAGGCGTCAGTGAGAAACGGATGCTGGCTCCCGTCCTCTTCTATGTCATACGAACGTCTTCGAGATAAGTTTGCCTCTGATCCATTGAGGCCAACCTGATCTGTTGAGTTCCAAAGCTCCTCGAACATTGTGTCAGAACGGAGGGTACTGCAGTGAGGGACGGTGACAAAAATAGTGAGGAGAGCTGCGTGTGGATGAGGAGAGAGTGTCAGCTGCAATGCACTTGCTCCAAGTCCAGTTTGCTCTCAGGCAAAGAAGAAGAAAAGAAAACACAATAAGAAGATACAAATAAGAAGGTCTAATTCTGTGATTATGGGGAGGTTGAGATTGCTGACAGATAGAGGGATGCAAAACATAAGTTGAGAGAAGGCGTCTGCATGCAAAATGACTCCTAAGTTTGAAAGCAAATACTAATTCCTCTTAAGCTCAAAGTGAAATCCTGAAAGACATGATGCCTGCATTGAAAATTCATGAGAAGAGGGAGCATTTTCAGAGCGTGCTGAAATTGTTTTTTTTTTTTTTTTCTTAAAAGCAGGATTTGAAGCACGCAATGCTACTGTTTTGTGAGATAAGCCAGCAACCAAACAGGAATCAGTGTGCAGAAACGCAAACAGATGTCTTCTCCATGCTTCGTCATGACAAACAGAATCCACAGCTCATTTAAATCTCTCCTTGTTCCATCTCTCCGCCTTCCAGTAAAATCCGGACCTTTTGCATTCAGCTCTTTTGCATATTGTAAAAAAAAAAAAAACCCTGAAAAGGAGCAACTTGATGAATCAGAAATGAAAAAGATGCAGATCAGTGTAGGAGTTAAGTCTTGCTCTTCGGTCTTGATAAAATTGTGGCTGGAAAAAAAAAGCTTTTGTTTAAAAAAAGGAAATAACCTGAAGCATCAGTGTTTGTTGTTCATCCTCCCAGCAGAGCTTAGTTGATCTTTTTGTTTGTGCTTCAGCGGAAATCACAGAGAGTGCAGTGAGTGAAGGGGATGCTGCCGGCTTTATAGAATGAGCAAGAGCAAGGACACACAGGCGCATTGGAGAGGGGAAAGAGAGAGGAGTGTGCTCACACACATACACATACAAAACTCAGAGCATGTGGGCTGCTGGATGACTTTGGGATAAAAGTCTTCATGTCCGGGTCTCCTAGCAACGTTATTGCTTAATGTATCTTTATAAAACAAATTATGATTCTACAAATAAAGACCAGAACCAAAAACTATGAAAAGTATACCTTTAATTGCCCTCTATAGGAAAGTTTGAAATTTATCTTTTTTTTTTTTTTTGTAAAAATGTAGTAAAAAAAAGTGAAACTTCTGGTGAGTAGAAAATTAGGATAGCTACACATTTAATTCAACTTAAAATTGCTACAGTTTAACTTGGCTTTTGTTTTACAACATTTTGAAGCAGGATTCCTTTGTTTAAGCCTTTAGACATTTAGTTTTCTGAACTGGTGAAGTGAGACTGAACACCAGGATGAGATTAAAAGACCCATTTGAGGTTTGGAGAGTGAACCTTTTAGGATCTTTTAAGACTAATAAAGGATTTAAAGAGTTCTCAGGAGGAATGGAAATTAGTCATTGTACAACAAAATAGTCTTCGAGTGGAGAACATTCAAAACAACCACGCTTCACCGTACTTCAGGATCGTCCTGCTGTTGATCTGAAATTGCATTACAATTAGAAAGACACTGCACAACAGTGCCCCAAATGCACAGTAGAGGACATAATAACAGCGTAAGTAGCAAGCCTGCTAGTGTGGTAGGACATAGTATAAGTAACATTTGTCGAGTATCAATGATGCAGAGGTTGGATGAATGTGACCTGACCCTACAGACACAAGTCTCATGAAAAGATCAGGTCACATAAGGGCATAAAACGCTGATTTGAGATACTTCAGGCTGCAGTGTGAACATAGCCTAAAATATGAAGGAGACCGGCCCTTCAGGACCAACTTTGGACAATCCTGGCCGAATCTGTCGAATGAGAGAACGTGGAAGAGGAAGAGAGGGAGAACAAAAGTACAGTCAAAGTCACAGAAAGAGCAAAAATCAGCAACGCAGAGTAACAGCTTTCGGATTATTGCGTCATGCTGATTGTGCAGTCACATCTGTTCAGTGATCAAGCCTAACCTTTAGAGAACCCTACACACATCACAAAGGCTGCTGTGCCTGTTTGGAGGGAAGCATTCACTTGGGCAAGGCTCGAACTTTAAACAAATCTTTAGTATTTTATAGGTTGCCAGGTTTGTTACTTGCTCTGACCCATAGTATTAACTCTGTCTGACTGAACAAATAATTAGATTTTGAGGGGTGTGTTTTTCGAATCTATAACTGACTGAGTGATTTGTCTTAAGTTTTCAAACGTCCCCTTTCTCTCTCTTAGCGCCTGCTTGGACTCCTTCCAGTCCAAATGACACTTCCAACTTGATAAACAGGATTAAATTTATTGATGTCATGCTTTTCTGAATTCCTGAGATGACGTGTACGACTAAGTAATCTCTGAGTAATTTAAAGTCCTTCTTTTTGTGGCTATGGTAAAATGAATCACTTAACTGACTGCACATCTCCCAGAAGACCGAAGCGCATCACCATGAAGGAGAAGTGTTGGTGTAAAGATTCACTCTGGATTTGACTCATTCATGCAAAACAGTTATGCACTGATCCAGATCCTGCCCTTCAAACGTATTGCATCACACATGACAAGTAAAAGCTCTTTATA
>NW_006799966.1:1151414-1154995 GCF_000485575.1 Poecilia formosa | reverse complement strand
ATAAATAAGTGCACTCTTCTCTGTTTGACTCCCCTGTGAAAGCTTGAAAGTGAAATTGTTTTCACTGATATGTTGAGAAACATTATTTTTCCCGTTATAAAACCTAACTTTGCTAATAGGACAATAACAGCATAGCATTTAATATTCTCGCATGATATGTCCTAAGGGTGGAGCATAGAGAGAGAGAGGAAGCTTTGACCATCCCTTTGTATGGCATTGCTAGATTTTCCATCCTCCTGGAAACCTGGTATGTTTCTTTTCAGATTATCTTACGGGTTTTCACAGAGTTTCAGTCTAGGGACTGATTTGGCCATGGAAGACGGTTGATCTTTGTTTTTAGTTAATCATTTCGGTGTAGATTTGAACATGAGATGAAGTTCACATTCCCGCTTAGAAAAACAGTGCTTATTGGCACTGGGTCCATTTGATTTTAGTTGAAGATGTCATTTCAAAACACCCTATGCACTCCACGGCCTTTGAAAGAGAAACCACCCCACATCATCCCATGTCCTTCGCCACAGATAACAGTGGATATAAGTTACTTTTTTCAAATATTAATTTTTATCACCAACTCTACCTGGAGTGTTTGTTGCCAAAATAAATACATCTTAGCCTCATTTGACCAAGACATAAGGCTACAGTTACTGTGCCAGTGGCATAGAAAAAAACTCTACACATTCATCCCTGAATGTATCTTACTTTAAGTGGCATGCGTACCAGTCTTTCCTATTTTGAAGAGTGCACCAGAAAGATATGCCTCTATGCCATATCTTATTTACGCCACACTGAAAGTTCTGGTATTGGATTCAACTCTCCACAAACATATTAAAATTTAGGATGGACTTTTCTCATTTATGTTTAAGTATAATATTTAAATATCAGGTTTCTTCAACATGAACTTAAAACCTTGAGAACATTTTTATGTTTCTGATGCATTAAAATTTGAAAACACCAAAGCAGAAACACACTTTGAAGCCAAAACCATGTCTCTGCTGTGTTCACTGTTTGTCGACAGGAGGTCTATCTGCTCCATTGATTCCCAATTTCAGACTGTGCACTCATGGATTCCAAATAATGCAGCGCCATTGCAGTCCTGCTGTCTTTAACTAAAACTGTCCGGATTGCTTTAATGATCCCAGAAAAACCATCTTTATGGATGAATTACAAGACAAGACATTTACTTCCATCTAATTTGTTGCATTTTGCAAAACATTTGCCAGTGTGATGATCCAACATGCCGTTAAAACATGGACTACAGCCAACTGCTTATGAAATTTGTTTAATATTATGCAAATAAATGTCATTGTTGCATTAAATACATTTTTCCAGCTGTTTGGTTTTTGCTTGAAAAGACCTCTGAATTTTCATCGAGAAACAAAAGCCATCATACCAGAATAGCTGTTGTGTAGTGCAGTAATAATGATCCAAGCAATCACAGGTTAAGTTGGTCCTTTTGTTAGATAAGGTGGGTGTTTGATGTTGTGTTCAATGGCTATTTTACAATTATCAGAAGTACTGTGCTATTGAAAAAAAGAAAAAAGAAATAATTCAAGAGTTATCCTTAATTTAGTGTAAAATTCAAGCAATGAACAATAAGTCCCCGAATCACATGTATCGCCTTACCTTAAAAACAAGTCAAATATTAGTCAGAATGATGATTTATTAGTGTAATATAGATTTGTTTTTAATTCCTGTCACTCTTTAAAGCTTTATTTAAAATTTTAAGCAGCTCAACCTGTAACAGAACAGATGAATAAACACGACAGAGGACAGTAATTTTATTTCTCTGTATCTACTCTTCTGCTGTTTATGGCAGATTTGAAAATGGCTAATTAAAGATGAGGTGCAAAGATGTAGATTTACTAGTGACAGGATTGACTTTGTGGCTTTCTTTTTCATATGAAGTCCAGAAAAGTCTGGAAATTGAGTTCAGTATTTTCCACGTCTGGAAAAGCAAGCAAAATGTTTATAAGAATATGGGGAAATATCTGTATTTTTATTTTTTATCTATATTATTATTCGCAAATGCAAAAGACTGTGAACTCTGGAAAGTTACTCCAGAAAAGTTCTCGATTTGTTACATGGAAGAGGTGGGAATGCTGTGATCAGCAGCATGAAACTTGCAGACAAAGGATATTTTCCTTTGGTCTCATATATCATTGGAAGGATTCACCTCAGTGTGCTCAAGGCTAAGACCTATTTTCATTTCACCACAACCTGTAACAGTGAAAACCATCAAACCCCCGGTAGACTTTGTTATTGTTGCTGACCTTTATGAGGTAAACTATATAACACTGTGTGATAAGAGACATAATCTGTACGCAAAGGAAAAAAAAGTAAAAACTTGATCGGTTGTTAAAAAGAAAAACAATGATGAATTCAATTTGGAAGTATTTCTGTGACCAAGTAACATGATAGTATTTAATCTTGAAATATTATCATTTGTTTGTTCAGAATGAAAAGCTCTTAGTTTTCTATTTGTTTCATTTAATAAAAATGAGTAAAATAAGTAAAAAAAATACAATGCCTAAAAAGCAGCTAAATAAAGTTGCAAACTTCTTACAATCTTTGCACATCTGGATACTGAAATCAATGCCTATCCTTTACACAACAGCTGAAGCTCTTTCAGAATTGACGGAGAGTGACTCTGAATCTCATTTTTTTTTAAATCTCAGTTCAATTTAGGACTGAACTTTGACTGGGCCTTTCAAAGACATGAATGTACGTTGATCTAAACAATTCCTTCCAAGGCTCTGTGTTCTGATGAAAGTTGAACCTCCACTCCAGTTTCCAGAATTTTTCAGCCTTTCATTTGTATTTTAAATATCGTCCTGCATTTAACTCCATGCATCCTCCCTTCATCTCCAGCTGAAAAAAAAAGCATTCCCGTAGCATGATACCGCTAACACCACATTTCATGCTAGTTTTTGTACCAAAAGACTTCATTCCAAATGTACTTCCACAGGACTTGTAATACCTCCCATAAAAGCTTTTTTTGTGAATTGAGAGCACAACTTGTACTTCTCCTATGAACTGATCCTCACACCTGACCAAACTATCCATTTTCATTACACACTTGTCCCTTAGTGGGGTTGGGAGGGGTGCTGGTGCCCATCTCCAGCTAATGTTCCAGGCGAGAGGCGAGGTACACCCTGGACAGGTCGCCAGTCTGTCGCAGGGCAACACAGAGACAGACAGGACACACAACCATGCACACACACACACACACTCAGGCAGAATTGTCAGGCCAATTAACCTGACAGTCATGTTGTTGGACTGTGGGAGGAAGCCAGAGTACCTGGAGAAAACCCACCATGCACAGGGAGAACATGCAAACTCCATGCAGAAAGACCCAGGCTGGGAATCAAACCCAGAACCTTCTTGCTTCAAGGCAACAGCTCTCCCAACTGCACCACTGTGCAGCCAGGTTAGGGAACCTTTGAACCAATCATATAAGCCTCTGTTGAGGCTATTTCATATAAGTTATTTGATATAAGCCTCTGTTGAGGATTACATGAAATAACTTGACATTCGGTGCACCCAGTCCCTGATCTTTAGGATAGATCAATAGGAACAGGAAG
>NW_006799966.1:1140525-1151404 GCF_000485575.1 Poecilia formosa | reverse complement strand
CTATTTCATATAAGTTATTTCATATAAGCCTCTGTTGAGGCTATTTCATATAAGTTATTTCATATAAGCCTCTGTTGAGGCTATTTCATATAAGTTATTTCATATAAGCCTCTGTTGAGGCTTACATGAAATGACTTGACATTCGGTGCACCCAGTCCCTGATCTTTAGGATAGATCAATAGGAACAGGAAGAAGGTAATGGAAAGGGATTGGGTCAGTGTTGACGAAAAGAAAAAGGTATGAAAGCAGAATAAAAATGCAGAAGGAAAGGTGGAGCTATAGGTGAGGTGAGAGTAAAAAGAAGAGAGACCAGAAGTGCAGAAAAGGTCCTGACTTTGAGTCAATTGGTTTGTGAGAAGAGGAACACCGACAGCCTGCAGATACAGCTCACCTGAATAACAACTTTAGTTAGGTTGGTGTCTGAAGCACACGGTTTTCATCATTTTACATGCTACGTGGACCAACTAACACATTGATTCCAGTAACACAGCTGAATGGATCAAGATTTTTTTGAGCTGTCTCAGTCAGAACCCCTGTCTTTCATACAGGAGAATAATCAATTCCATTATCAGAATCTTAATTAAAGCTCCTCTGATCAGAGTTTTTTTGGTTCAACAGAATCACCACCCTCCTCTGTATTCAGGAAAAAGAGACATATTGACACGGAGGTCTATTAACTGGGGTTTTTGAAGCTGAAAAGGTCAAAACACATAATTAAAACAGTTTGAGCCAGCGCTCTTTAATATTCTACCTAAACAACTTCAAGGAAAATATATACATTTTACCTTCACATCTTTCTTTGCTGTTTAGCTGTGGGCCAAACAGTTTCTGCTGTTTCTAATAGAATTTAATTGTAGAGCGCAGGACATGGCACATTCAACTTGTTTGACATTTTCATTAGGCCGGTTTGTGTTGCAACGGCTTTTACGTCCCTAAAATGTTTTCACACTTTCCACAAATAAAAAGTAAAGCTAAGCTGTTTTTTTTGTTTGTTTGTTTGTTTGTTTGTTTATTTGTTTTTGCTTTCATTGTGGACCTTTTGACACCTGCTTAGTAAAGCAAAGCTCTGCTTTATATTTCTTGGAAATGTTGTGGCTTTTCCTCTGCCAGGAACATTTGAATTGTTTTCTTTTCTGAAAAGGGTTACTTAAAAAGCAAGGACAGGCCACATTTATGAAAACTGACGGCGATTAACATTCTCATTCAGGATCTAGGATTTTTTTTTTTCTGCCTTGACAAAGAAATGCAGTGTGTGGTGGTATTGATCAACACTTGTAAAATGCTTTCAATATGCTCCATTATTCGCCGTAAAATAGATACATTGGAAACATTGATCTGTTTTTATGCATTAAAAGTCCAAACTGCTGGGGGAAATTGATAAACACACTAGTAGTTCTCAATGCACTGTGCTTTTTCTAATTTTTACCACTTATGATTTAAAACACACACAGCACAAAGATCCTAGCCCAAATAAAAGCAACAGGTCTTTATTCTGATTCAAAGATAAATGAAGACTAAAGATAAACAAAGCCCAACAATGGGGAAATCTTTCCCCACACACAGTCTCGTGTGTCTGAACAGTGCTGTACTTGAAATGAAAAAGACACATCAACACCTTGTTTGGAAACAAGTGAGAAAACTGTGTGAAGCAGGGAAGAATTGCACAACAAAGGGTGCCAGTCAACTCACATCAGGTGGTAACAGGTTATGTCCAGCTTCTGCTTTTTATTCTCTAGTTTATAATGTTTTGTCAAGAAAAATTGTCAAAACTATATACCCTTTAAAATGGGGTCTTGGCAACTTTATGATCGAATAACAGTTGTTAAGGTGAGAATTGCTGGTTATTTTTTCTGTCTTGATTCTGCTACATCTTTCACCTGTGGATCAATCCTTACATAACGCCTCTCTGTTTACAGCTTCTGCATATGATAATCCATGATAGTCATTTGTTTAGCTTCAAAAAATATGGGCTCCTCTGTCACATAGAATCTGAATTAAACACAATAATTTGTCATTAAAATATGACAAGATCTGAATAAGTTCCAATAGTATGGGGGATTGTCACTGCCATAAGAAGAGTACACATATTTCCAGCTTGCAAGCAGGATTTTTTTTTTTTGTCTTTGCTCTCAAAACTTGTAATGATTGCATTCAAAACTTTTGCTTTCAAATATTGTCTGTGCTCCGTCAAATCTTTGCGCTCATGCTCAGATGCACAAAACTACTCTGCGTACGGATTGACTCTGCTCACAAAACTCTGCACTGGCTTGCAAATTCTTTTCTGCTCTCTTTTTGAACAAAAAATACCATCACCTGGCAAGGTTCTCTGTCCAGAGTGAGGATGCTATGCTGGAGGTGGGAGCCTCCTCTAGGGTGCGTTTGTTTCCTTCTAGTGGGTGTGCCTGTGTGGTTACCATTTGTAACACCTACTCTTTCTGCGCCACCCACTGGATGCAGGGAGAAACAACTTCTGCGTTCTGCTCTGTGTTACAACAGTCATTCTTACCAAAGAATGACTGTATGGCTTGATGGTTTTCTATCTATCTAGTCCAAAAACCAGGAGAAAATCTGAGCATGAACACAAAGATTTGAGAGAGCATAGAGAATTTCTGAAAGAGAGCAAAAGTTTTGAATGTGAGTATTACAAGTTATGAGAACAGCAGAGATTCAATCCTGCTTGCAAATTGAAAATATGTTCTCTCGACTGATGGCAGTAAAATTCCCCCGTAAAGTAGAGGAAATGGAAGACTCTGTAGATGGTCATTAAGATAAAGTTGCAGACACAATTCTGCTTGGTGACAATAGCATTAATATCTTAAGACCAGTTTGGTCTTGCCAGGTCATTTGTTTCCATAATAGACCCTCTTTTACCAGTAGTGCCTCAGGGACTCCATACTTTTGCATTGGAGAAACTTTTTTATTTATTTTTTTAATTACAGTCTGCTTTCTCAGAGTAAACATAAAGGTGGAATTCATTATTGATTTTATGAGAAAGAGCAACAACCCCAGGTTTCATCAGTGGCAGCAAGATAAAGGAGCTAACTTTATTTAGACTCATGGGGAGCAAT
Source organism: Poecilia formosa (assembly GCF_000485575.1). Classification (NCBI taxonomy): domain Eukaryota; kingdom Metazoa; phylum Chordata; class Actinopteri; order Cyprinodontiformes; family Poeciliidae; genus Poecilia; species Poecilia formosa. The sequence continues at coordinate 1,148,336 of NW_006799966.1, read as the reverse complement.
ATCCGATGTGAAGGTCATCTGACTTCTACACTATGATTAAAAAACACAGGGATTGCTTCTGTCCTAAATAAAACCCAAGCAGGCTATATTAGACTGAAACAACTTTGTTGAATGAAACAAAGAGATTACCCTAACCGGAAACATCATGTAATATGAGTACACTCTAAAATAAAATGGTTCCTTAAAAAAGACCTTGAGCTAAAGGATAAGATGTACATGGAAAAATAAAATCTACATTTAACATCTCCTGACATTACAGACATTTGAAAGCTCAGCTTGCAAAAGCATTCGCGTCATGTCTCAGCAGACAAAATGAAGGATGAACGGTTGAATCTTTCATTTAGGATCTAAAGCCAACCAGACTCTCTTCTTTTTCTCAAACTGTATTCTGCCAGGAAACACAAAGGAACATTGTTCTTCAGTTTAAGCAAAACTATGTCAAGTACAGATGGCTCTTAGAAATAAAATAAGTGAGGCATTATCATGAATCAAACACAGCGGAATGAGAATCAGAAAATGTCAGCACGTGTTTTTCTATTGCTTGAAATAAAGAGTCTGTGGAGTTGCAAAATGAATGTATGCAAAGTATACTTTGTACCTGAACTATTTTCTTTTATTCAAATTATTTTTCATCTTCTTTCTCAGGATCTTTTTGAGTAATGAGTCATTTTAATAACTTCTCTTTAACTGCCTCGCTGTAGGATAACCCTATAATGCTGCTAAATGCTTTTGAAATTACATAATTGCTCTTTAATGCCTAACCCCTCTCCTTAACACAGCTAATGGATTTTCATCCTCACAAGCCGAGTAACGCAGAAATACTCTGAGTTTGCTAATTACGTAGAGTCAAATGTTATTTAGATATATTGTAAGTTTTTATGCTGACATATTGGACTGACACACTATGGTAATGATGTTCATGGGGGATCACAAATGTGCCTCTGTCCCTGAATACTCTCAAGAGGTTTGATGTATGACTCAAACTCATCAGGCCCATTTAATCAATCACGACTGATGCGGTGCCTCACAGCAGTGCTGCCTGTGGAGACCGGCAGCTACGGCAGAGCCCGAAGGAGAGAGGAATGACAATAGATTGTGCCAACTCATTTCTCCTCTTATCTAATTAAGTTTTCGTCCTTTTCTGTGAACTTTTTCGCAATTGTCTCTCACTGAAACCAATTTTCCTTCTTTTGCAACACTCTTACCTAAATCGTCCCATTACAATAATCCCCATTCTTGGCAATATTTGCTTTAGAACATCCTCAAAATGGGGGAGCTAAGATCCAGCAGCTCTATAAGGTGCCTGACGATAGCTGAGAAAGGCGTAGGATGAAAGAAATCGAAATTACACAGATGAAGATTCACCTATTCACCGATAAAATTACCAGGTATGTTTCTCTAACTCAGGCTGCCAGCCAGAGAGTCGGCAATACTCCTGTTATTTCCCTGCTACTGCAGCACAGAATAAATGAGTTATTTACTCGCACTGTGTGCAAAAGTAGGAAAGAGCGAAAATTGTTTTTCTGAAATACACGAGTTATTTGCTCAGAACCTATTCTAATTATTGTGGTGTGGTGGCTGCATGTTTCAGCATGTTTTGTATTTAGTATTTTTTATTTTTTGGGGGGCTGTTTGTGCCTTTAAGGTTTTATTTTTGTTTTTGAAGTGCCATATGAACAAATCTTCAAAACAGAGGTTTGGCATTCCTGATCTTAACATTTTCTCCCTCCAAAAATGCTATTTGAGCTTCAATCAGAGTTGTAATAAATAACATTGTAGTCAAATTTATGATATTGATGGAAAAAAAAAACTGAAATTTTGTACCAGTTTTAATTCACAGGAACATGATTTAAAACTGGAACAAAATTTACATGAATGTTATTCTAAAAGTTTTTTAAGGAGCTAAGTGAATGAAACATTTATATAATTTACAGTTTTCTCTAAAGAGTTCCTGCTTTTAAATGAATAAATGAATACACCTAAAGTGTCCAGAGGTGAGTTCTAATCTTTTTAACGTTCACATGTTGCCACATTTTAGCTGATTAGTCTTAATGTAACTTTTTTATTACAAATCATCGGAACCTAAAAGCAGAATCTATTGAGACTTTACCAGGCTGCTTAATGGGGAACACTGGGAAAGGACAATACCTGCTTTCAGAGAATATCCATTAATTCCACAATAACTTCTCTGAAACATTGAAGCCAGGAGCCTCTTTGGACCAAAACCAAAACCTAAAACCATTTTTTCATCCGCTGCTGTGTTGCTGTCTGCTGTTATAATATTTATATATTTTTTTATTGGTATATCAGTTCAATACTTTGTTTTATGAAGACGTGATCCTGGGTATGTTATCTATTCTGCAATTTACCACCATCAAAACGATCTGCAGATAGAATCACACACACACACACACACACACACACAGATGGATGCACACAGTCTGGATGAAGCCTTTTATTCTAAAAATAAAAATAAAAAAACACACACAAACAAGAAAAAAAAACAGGCATTTTTTAATAATTAACACTTTTATCCTCTTAGCGTAATACCACATTTAAGTATTCAAATTGTCATGTTTTGGCAAAATATTACAAAGCCATAACACATAAGCTGAAAAAGGCACAGCCTGTTCATTTAGAAGAACAGAATATTATTGAGCATGTAAACACACAGAGAGGAGCTGCACTAATGGCGCGTGATTATTTTGAGTGGAACATTATGCTTTCTGTCTTGTCTCTTTTATTAATGGATGGCATTTGTCATCACGGTAAGAAGGCGCATTCTGATTTGTGTTTAGCCTCCCTGTGCTTGTAATGGAACCAAGGTGGTAAGAAAAACGCAAACAACTTAAAAACAAAGATGCACGCTTGAACGCAGTGTGCTTTCTCTAAAATGAAATGCATCACTCTGAGGGGACTGTGCACCACACGTGTAAATTAACACTGCACTGCGTGTTGTATTTGTTTTTCCGTTCTCTTTGGTAACCTCTCCATTTGAGTCTGAAATAGGTAGTAGAAGGAATAGAAAACATGTTTTTTTCTAAGTCTGATTCATGTTTCCCCAAGTTTAGAAAAAAATAATTAGCAAAAATCTCTTTTCTAGGATAAAACTTTAAAATAATAATAATAATAAAAAAACTTCCAGATACATGTTTTCAGAGTACATGTCTTGTGTTCATGGTAACATTTAGTATTTATATATGAGAACATCTGAAAACAACAAACTACTGAAGATCATTTATCTTTTCTATTCAGAAAGAAAACTGTGCTTAGTTTAAGACTGTTCTGTAGTGTACATTTATTCACATAAGTGATTTTCATGTTTTTGAAAATCCATGGGCTAATATTAGTACAGATGGCAATGCAGTGGGTATCCTTTGGATACAAACATCAAGAGAAAGCTGTACTCTTTGTTATGCCAGACTGGCTTAGGAGCTTTGATATTGATTCCAGAAAAGAAAGTTGATCAAAAGACTACTTTCTTTAAATAAATAATTAAATAAATAAATGGCTGGCTCAATTGATAGAGCATGTGTGCCAGGTGCAGAGACAGTAGAGCTAAACACGGTTGTCAGGGGTTCAGTTTCCGATAACCTTCTCAATAATTGACAACTTCACCGATCTGCACATCTTTTCTGTAGGAACAGAAGAACTACTGTTAGAGACAGTAGTCTCCATATTTCTCTGAAAAATACTTGGTTAGGTCATTGATGATATTCATATTTGTAAAACAGTAACACGTTTTATTCTAATAGCAGCTGAAAATATGTTTACATGTAATGTATGTATGATTGTGTAGGACAGTGACATTAACACTTTATGACAAGTGGAACAAAACTGGTAATTTGTCGGCCACATAATTATTAGTTTTTTACTAGGAAAAAAATCAGAAACACTGTCACAGTAAATTTTTACTTCTTTACCTGCACAGCAATAAACTGAAAATAATATTTGAATCAAATAAAACAATAGCTTTCTGTGTGTTAAGGCAAAAATGAATAAAATGGATTAACAGCAAAAAATGCTATTGATGGAATATTTTGATTTGTTACATTAAAATAATTAAATTTTAAATGACATTTTAATTCATTTAGATGAATACATGTTTATACTTACCATACTATAGAAGCTGAATGATGAATTGTTTAGCTGAGAAAATCCTGAAACTTTCCTAAAGTCTGTAAAATGAAATGGGAGCCGTATTTATTTATCCAAATTTGAGAGCAGATATGGTTTCCTTCATGTGTGATACAGTTTATATTTCTGGATTCACTGGTGGACTGTGTTCGATGGTGATATTTTCCACAGGTACTCCCAAGCGTAGTGGGTTTATTGATTGTAGAGGAATGATGACTTTTACATTCAGCCTCCACCCGGAGGCATAAAGGTCACTTCCACCCAATAGCACTTTGACCTCAACCTTTAATCACTGATATTTTGTCATGTTGCTTGAAGCTATTTATATATACAAGTAATATACATCAATATAGTGTAACTATTGATAGCTACCCTTTATACATTGTCCAAACAAATCATTCATCCATTTTTATACTCACTTATCCAAAAAAGGATGTACCTAGTTTCCAACAACAAAAATGGTTTATCATTTTATCAATTGTTTTGTTTATCATAAATAAACAAAACAATTGTTTTGTTTATTTATGATATGCATTGCTAAAAATTTAAAGCAGAAATAGGCAAAGAGGCTGCAGCTGTGCTTTATTATATTTCTAACACTTCACTCAGACTACCATACATGTAAATTAATCCCAAATTCCAACAAAGGCGTTGCATTTAATTCCAAAGAGGAGGAGCGTAGTGCTTTTACTCCTTTATGACAAAACTTATACAGATGCCATAGGCTACTAATGGTTTTGTAAAAAAAAATTTAAATATGTGCTGTGAGTGAGTACTTGTGCTCTTTTCCCAAGACAACATGGGTACAGTATTCTTGACTCTGCAGTAGAAGTTTAATGTGCAAAACAAACAAACAAACAAACAAACAAAAAAAACTTATGCTTAATCCTTTGTTTTTGCAGACTTCATGACAGTAGCAGGGTTAATACTGATCCAAACATGATCTTGAATGGGGTACCTTTCAGTCAGAATTTGACTTTTGTTTTCTGATGAGAGAAAAACATGAAAATGTGTAAATGAAAGCAGCTGTTTTGGAAATTCAACCATGATAAAATACACAGTATTTCTGCAAAGAAAACTGGAAAGGTTAAAACAGATTTTAAGCATTAGCATAATTGCCATGCTAATTTGTGAAAGATGTCATGACACATCTTTTTTTTAAATAGACAAAGTATGATAACTAGGACAAAAAACTTGTCAACGTTGGAGCTTTTGTTAAGTTCAAAATGGTTAGATAGAGAAGTATGAAGACTAGCAAATTATTTTAACCTGGCTGAACTGAACTATGACTGATAGTTGTCAAGAACAAAGAAGTACAACATCGATATTATTTAAGTTAGATTTTAAATTATTATTATTTTCTGAAAATTTTAAGCGATACTGTTTCCACTGATTTTGATTCTAATCTCTGTACAGCTCAAATGACTGACAAAATATGAAAAATTGTGGCAAGCCAGGATGTCACTCAACAACCTCATATTGGCGTAATTTAACCTTATCTGTGGGTAAACTTTTTACAGATTTAAATTGCTTGATCTGTGATGGACTGGCAAATCTCTACGGTGTACCTCACCTCTCACCCAGTGACCCCTAAAGACAAGAGCACCACCTAAAGGAAAGAAGAATAAAATAATAATGCATCAGATGGTCTGAGAGACGGTGATTGTTGCAGATATAGTCTGGAAGTGTGTGTAATAAACATGTATTGACATGTAATAAACATGTATAAATAAAACTTATGTGCTCATGTCTCAAAGAGAAGCGTAGCACACACCCTTAAGGTACTGGCTGTGCAACACCTCCCAAGAAATTCCACTTCACAAATATTATCATATAATAAAAGGTAAAAGGTATCCTATAAACAATTTGTTAACTTTGTTATATTGGCTTCTTTTTGATAACAAGACAGTTTTATTATTTGAGGAATACGAGTGATCAAAGAAAACACTTGTGCTTTTTTAGCTATCAGGAATCATTGTGAGCATACACCATCTGGTTCGAATACTGTCACGCTTACAATGTTCTGGTTTCAGAAAGATGAAAACACTAATAATGAAAACTGTCTGCTTATATTTTATATTCTAAATAGTAATTTATACATCAAAGGTTCAAAAAGAGATTCAGATTCAGCATATTGGCCGCCCTCAACGGGCCACATTGACGGTACAAATCAGGAGTGCATCCCTGCTAAAGCACACCCCAGACAAAAGGTTGACTTCCCTCATTCAGTTCTGTAGAGGCTTATAATGAGTCAATGGTCTAGGTGTGTTAGAGAAGAAATGCATCTAAAGCTGCAGATTGCAGCTCTGGAAAACTAGACTTGGGCAGCCCTAGCATAAATGTATAAAAATACAATGTTAAAAATAAATTAAGCACCACCTCATATTGTTAAATAACTGATTTTATGTATTGAAGTTTTAAATATTGCACTTGAGTTTCCATGGCCTATAAAATACTAGGGGTCCACATGTGCATTACGCCATTGAACTGCCAATTGGTAATTGAAGTAAAGTAGCTTCGATTTCAAAGAAGCCTACATTGAAGTCGATTGGCAAATGAACCATCACCAAAGAGGAAGGCTGTTGTTGTCTCACTGCACCCCAAGAGATGCATAACCTACAAAAACCATTTCTGTCTGGTTTTGAACCAGAGACCTTTTGCATGTAAAGCAAACATGATAACTACTACACTACAGGAACTGAACCTCTCTGCTTTGTTTCAGTTTGAGGCTCCAAAGTTGATGATGTGAGATGCAGCGCATGAAAATTTCAACTGAGGCTTACACTCAGATGCCTGGATTCAGAGTACAGACCATGACACCACAGAACCCTTGTTGACCTTTAGTAAACACCTGTGATGAATATAAAAAAAACTAAATCTGTTTCTGTCTGGTTTCAAACCAGAGACCTTTAGCGTGTGAAGCAAACATGATAACCACTACACTACAGAAACTCATGCTCTTTGTAGTGTTCCTGGTAGATGATCCACATTTTGTTAGAGACTAATGTCAACGATGGGCATGGAACAATGTCAAATACTTATACCACAGATCCTCTCAGAGAGTAACTTGGTGAACAAACTGTCAAACTTATACTTGTGTCCAATTTGACATTACAGTCAATAAACTAAGCCTGGGATCAAAAAATTGTATAAAATATGTCATTAGCAGAGACAAATGGTTCTACAGAGACTTGACTAAATGGCTATAAAATAAAATCAATACTTACAAATAAAAAATGGTTCAAAAATAAAATTAACACATTAAAATTAAAAATATCTGTGAAATACAATCAACACTTCAAAAATAAATAATGGTTCAAAAATACAATCAACACTTAAAAATACAAAATCTCTGGAAAATAAAATATCATGTATGTTGTTTTGAAAAACATTGGAATATAAGCACTTTTATCACATCTTCATTGTGGTAAGATCATGTAAGTTCTTCTTAAATCCATGGAAACTCAACAGTTTGTAAGGTAGGTGAGTTAGCTCAGCAGGTTAGAGCATGGTGCTGGTAATGCTGAGGTCATCAGTTCAAACCCCATATGGGGCAATTCATGTCTGAGGTCTTTCAGACAATCAACACTTCAAAATAAATAAGGGTTCAAAAATACAATCAACACTTAAAAATACAAAAGCTCTGGAAAATAAAATATCATGTATGTTGTTTT
>NW_006799966.1:1112296-1139388 GCF_000485575.1 Poecilia formosa | reverse complement strand
CGGGCCACATGTGGCCCGCGGGCCTTGAGCTCGACACATGTGCTCTAAAGTATCTGCAGTTTCCTTTGCTCTAGTGGGTCATTTTATCTACTTACTCAGACTACCCTGGCGGTCATCTTTTAATGAGAAAGAAGATTTCATGGGAACAGTGTGAGTCAGAAGTTTATCACCTCTTCTACTGTGAGAAAAAAAAAAAAAAAACCTCTTTGGTAAAGAGTCTTTTTGTGCTGCCTTCAATGGCCTCTGGGCTTTTTTTTTTTTATCTTGTCAGTCACGACAGGAAAACAGTCATAAGTCCTAAAATACCTCAGGCAAGATTCCACAGTTGCAAAAACTTCAGAACACCAATCAGAGATGGTGCACAGTATAAACCTTGGGCATTCAAGTAGTTTCATTTATGAGCTATGCAGATAAATTAAAAAAACATAGCAGATTTCCATGAATACAGAACTAAAGAAAATGAGTATTTTTGTCAATTGACACTATTCCATCTGTGTTTTTGGTTGAGTGGACTGACCTTAAGGTCATTGTTGCTTGTTAGTATTTGATGAGTAATACAAGTTCCACATTTTAAATAAGTAATAATTTAGCTTAAGTGCTGATATCTGTATTCTGTTATTCATTTATTCAAAAGGATGAAGGGCGAAGGATGAATGCAGGAAAAATGCTCATTTCAAGCATTTTCCTTGCAAGCATAGTGACATTTCATGCTTCTTAAAACTTTAATTTTAGAAAGTGTATTTCAATAACTAACTAGTCAGTCTTGATGGAACAAACTGCATTAAGTGATAGAAAGAACAGTATGACTGAATTTTAATTTAAAATAAACTAAGAAAAAAGTTGGCTACTTAATTCTTACTGTCAGTGTAGTTTTATTCAGTGAGTGGGGAAAGTAGGTTTAATTAATAACCCTTTTTTAAAATCACCAATATTGAAACTCCAAACTAAAATATATTACTTTAAATTTTTAAAACTGATCTACTTTTTAATGAGTGATCAATGACTGTTTTTCTCCCATATATGTGATGTGAGAGGAAGGATCCTCTTAGTAACACATCAGAATTGAGAAGACAAAAACTTAGGTCATTTAAGTTAGGCAAATGTGTGTTCATCAGAAGAACAAAAGGGAGAACAAGCAGTTACATCAAAATAGATTTAAATGTAACTTCCTGAGAAATGATTAAAGAGAATTAAAGCTACAAACAAAGAACTGGAAAAGCACATATTGAACGTTGAAATGATACTGATGATACTTTAAACAGTACTCTAATGTCTTTTACAACACCAAAGATTTGTCTGAGACAGTTTTGTTCTTTCTTTACTTGACCATTTGCATATTGGAGAACATTTTTGATGTTCTCTTTTAAAGCCCTTTTAAGTTAAATGTTAACACATTTCAACACTGAATGTCAACCATGTTTGAAATTCTAAAATATTTCAAACATAAATCTTTTTAAGACTTAACATTTTTATTTTTATTTTATTTTTTTTTAATCTTATGTCTTGAATCATGCTGAAAACATGAGCACAAAGACAAATGTGTGGGAAAATAAGAAAAAAGTCAAACCTGAGCATTATGTGTTGTCTTTCAACATCAATTTTCAATCTTGCATGACTAGGTTTTTTTCACGGTTTTCAATACACATTTCTTATTTGTGATGGAACAAAGGACACGACTGACAGCAACAATAAGAGCTGAGGGACTTCTCTTCTCTGGAGAAAGCTGGCAAAGAGCTGAAAGAAATTTTGATTGACGCTTGGAAAAGCATCCTTTGGAGGTAAGAAAATTAAGTAAGAAATAATTTCCATCTAGTTTCTGCTGCACTGTGCAGCAGAAACTTGAAATACTATTTTTATTTAATATAAAATTGCTTTGTTGGATTTTTTATGGTAAGTCATGATAAGCAAATTAGTTGAAAAGGTGTTTTTTAACTGAATTGCAACATGGTTGACTGCAGAGCATTACATTAAATTAAGGTAAAGCAATAAGGCACAGTAACAAAAAGATCTTTCACTAGTATGAACATTTCATACAGGTTGCATGTGCAATACAAACATGTCGCTGCTGAATGAAAACATTCCCATAACATGATACCACCACCACAGTGTTTGAACATGAGAACAAACACACTGGATCACATTATGTCAGTTGTGATCTGTGGTTTGTTTTCCACCCAAAATAATATTTTGTATGTAGATCAACAAATTCTTTTTTTGATCAAATCTCACCAGGGCATCATACACATGTTTAATGTCATGGTTGGTGCCCAACTATAGACAGGATTCTTGTTTTTCTTTCTTTCTTTTTTTTGCCATTCTGATGTAAAAGATAAATCTGTGGACTGCTTTGCTAATGCTATGCTGACCAATTCTCACAGCTGAAGTATGAATCTCTGCAGCTCAGGTTTACCATCAGCCTCTTAGTTGGCTGATCAGATTTTTTTTTTAATGGAGTACTATCTATACTGATTACTGTATATTCAGGTGTGATTACTGTATATTCATTCTAATGAATGGGTTTTTAGAGGTGATGGTTGCGGGGGTGCAATCCAAAGTCACTCTGATCACGTCTCCGTTTTTGTGGGCGTTACAACAGTGACATCTAGTGGACACCATAAGAATTGCGCAACTTACTTTGGTATTGGATGCAGCCTTTGAAGACAAGTTTGGTTTTCTTATTTACTTTTTTAGTTGTTCTGAACTGTGTTAAAGTTCAAAATGGTTCTAAATGAATATATGATTTGGGAGATAAATATGCATTAGAGTAAGCTTTTGTGTTTATTTCTACTTTTCCTAGAACGCTGCAAAAAAATAAAAACGAATTCGAACGCAGCCCTTCAGTTCTCGGTCACATGCGGGATCAGCTGATATCACCAGCTTCTCCTTTTGATGCTCTTCCTCCCCTAGTGTCAGACGCCGTTTGGAAAATCAGAATTAAATTGTTCTCTTTGCTATTTTTGCCTCGGATTTTAAATTAGAGCCAAGATTAAATTGCTGCTTCTGCAGTTTAGACGGCCGGATAGATGCTGTTAGAGTGGATGATGAACGGACACGCCATTCTTTACACGGGGGTCACTTTGGCCTTCTGGAGTACAATACTAATCGTTGGTAAGCTTGCAACGCTTTTAAAATAAATTCGTAGTAGTTGAACTAATGAATGAAACCGAGTGTATCTCATGCTTTTCAGTCAATAGTTGACACCTTCTTACATGATTGGTATTTTAAGATGAGCAGCCCTCTGTGGGACCTGGCTACTTCTTGGGACTAGCTAGGTTTGCGGCTTTTTTTTTTTGACTAGCTAGTACTGGATTGGTTATTTTAATTATTGAAGCTATGTTTTTGTTTGTGGTAACAGTTAGACGCCAAAGCAAATCCTATTTTTGAAAGCAGTGTACATTTTTATGTATTTATTTTTAGAGACAAGTTTCCAGCTAATGTAGCATCTAGCTACTTAAATGTTAGCAACGAAAAGCTAGCTTGTTAGAAAAAATCAAGTCAGAGATTCATTTTGACAGAACATGTTAAGATATATGGTAGCTGTTCTAAAACGTTTCGTACTTTAGGTTTATTTAGAATAGCTGAGCTGCTTTTTAAAAATATTTTACATTTATTTGGTAAGCTAACGTTAGCAAGTTAGCTTGTCTTGGTTTGCAACATAATGTATAATGAAAATAAAATAAAAGCAGGAACTGCCACTGTTTCACATGAGTGTGAGCCATCGCAGAAATGATACAGTCTTCAAGGATCTCAGCTGGAACTTATGCCGTCTGGTCTCAGACCCCATAAAAGCCGTATAGTTACGACTTAAGTTTTTCCAAGTTAAACAGGTTTCACAAATGACATGCTCTCTGTTGAAGAATCCTACTGTCATTTGAGTAGGATTTTCTTAAGTGTTGTAATTTTGGAGAGCAGTATCCTATGTGTAGATTCATCTCAGTAAATGAGAATATAGCTTTGTAGTTCATTTAATTTAATTAATTTATCTGGAAAAACTGAATCTAATCAAGTGTATCCTAATTTTACACAAAATGAACTTTTACAAGTGCTTTTCTGTTGATTTGTTTGTGTCTTACGTTTAAGGAAATCCCTAAATTTTGCTTCTCAGAAAATTATAATATCACATAAAACTAATTATAGGCATTTTTAATGCTGACATGTTACCATTATTTGTTATAAAATCATGACAATGGCTGCACTATAAAATTCACTGCTAAAGAGGTTGGCAGTTCACAGTATAATGTGTCCAACAATATCAAGGGGAAGGGATCACATAGTCGAAAAAAGTGGCAAAATTAATTTAGGATAACTCCAGTGTTGAAAGGATTGTAAAGCAAAGCTCATTCAAGAATTTAGGGACAATTCACAAAATGCTGACTGCGACTGGAGTCTCTTTCAACAGCCACCGAAGTTATCCAAAATTAAGAGAAATGTTTAATATGTACTTGAAATAAAAGTTTGGTTTTGAATTTAATGACTGAAATAAAATAACTTTGCAATAATGCTAGTCTAATTCAGTTCAAAAATATTTTCCCAAAGGAAAATTAAATGTTGTAACTTATATTACCAAGACTCTTCAAAGAGTTGTAGATTCTGATGGCTGTGGACAGGAGGGTTCTCCTGCAGCAAATTTAAAGAAGCCAATTTCATGAAAAAGATGCTGAGTGTGGTCCATAATTTTCTTGATTTTTTTTTGTTTGTTTTTTTGTAAAATCCTTTTGTAGTTTTTTTTTATTCATGAGGATGCACCTGTGAGTTAGTTTATGATCATTACTTGAGTCTTGAAAATCAGATAAACCATTTTTGAGTTTTCGGAAACTGATGGTAGGTTTCATAAACTATCTTTTAAGTAAAATTAATTCATAGTTGGAGCTGTGTGTTATATTTTCAAGCTAAACCCCATATTCGCTGATCCCAGAATATCTTTTCTAAAACATATGATGTACGAGTAAAATACAAAATACCTCAGGAGGACTTTGACTCCTGAGGTATTTTGTATTTAGAGCTGGAGCAGATGAAAGCTAGTACAGAGCCGTCAAAGCAAAAGGCACCTTTAATCAAACAGTGATTGGATATGTCTTGCTTAAGCTGTGCCACAGTTTAAAATTATGATTTTCCTCTCACAGGTATATGTTACACCATATTTGACCTTGGATTCCGCTTTGATGTGGCATGGTGAGTACTGGCGCGATTGTTATGCTTTTCATTTGGATGCTTTGAGCTTTTTCCCTAAAGCACAGCAAAGAACCATGTGGATTTTAGGACTGGTTAACATTGGTGTTCTAGGAGCAGATGATCTCTAGTTCTGTTAGAAAGTGAACTGCTGTTTACTTTGCACACAAATGTATACAATTTGTAAGACTAAATGAGGTATTTGTGTAAGTGCCATGCAGATCGCTTGCGATCTCCTTTGACATGCATCATAATCATCAGTCAATGATACAAGCAGTCTTTTGCCTCATAGGACAGAATAAATTATTCTTTAAACTTCCCTAAAAGTTGAGACGCCTTCTCACAAAAGTTTCGCAATTTTAAAGTCTACTTTTGTCCCTACAGGTTCCTGACTGAGACGTCTCCTTTTATGTGGGCCAATCTGGGCATCGGTTTGGCCATCTCTCTGTCTGTGGTGGGAGCAGCTTGGTGAGAACAATAAAAAGAAGCAGAAATCTGTCATTTAAAAACACAATTATTTATAGTATACAGAAGTCACCCTTTTTTCTCCTTTGTAAAGTTACCAACCATTGAAAGTTTAGAGTAAAGCTTTCTTTGGATAGAAATTTTCCACCTAACATTGATGCTTGCAAATCCAGAGTATTACAAATTTTGATATAATTTCCTACTGTTTTTATTCATATGTTATCTTTATACAGTGCCAATGTAACTGATGGCGATATAATCCAAAAAAATCAGTCGTAAAGCTGCAGTGCAGTTGAAGGTTTGGCATTTTAGCATCAATATAATGGCAAAAAAAAATGTACCTAATAATTTTAAAAGTGACTTGCTGTTGGCAACTTGTTTTTTCAGGCCATTTACATACAGTGACATTTTCTGTAACCCAGTTTGTTATAAATGAAACCAGTACAGTTCCTACCAGAAACACACTTCTAAAAGGCCCAATTAAACTAGGGGGCTGTGTATTTTTAATATCAGCCACATAATGAGGGAAGACATCTAAAAGATAATGTCAGGCTGAATACAGATCTAAACTGGATGAAAAACAAGTATTCCCCAGACTGCTAAAAATAGCATGCTGTCTGTTTAGCTACAAATTACTCACCGAATGTAGTCAAGTGCTAGCCCAACAAATAGTGTGTGTAAGTGACCATAACAACCATTACAGATAATTTGGGTTTATAGAAACCTTCAGTTATATATGGTAGCAATTAATTTGTGACTATGACTCTGTTTCACTTTTCTTTCTTCTTTAATTTTTAACTGAATTCCTGTTTTGCCTCAATCTCCAGGGGGATCTACATCACTGGTTCAAGCATCATTGGTGGAGGAGTCAAGGCTCCAAGAATCAAAACCAAAAATTTGGTCAGGTAGGCACATTTGCTTTACTATTAAAAATAATAAAAAATAACCCTATTAGTTCATCTTGCTACACCAGATTACTATTGAACAGTCAACGTATTTCAGCGATATAACTTATACGATGCATTAAATTTCAATCCTGGATTTCAGTTAATTATAAAAACTCAGTTGTCTTTTTTTTTTTTTTTTCCTGAAAAATCTGATATTGCAACATAAAGATTAATATAAAGCGAACATTTAATGCCAAAAGGTCTGCCCGTTGAAAAGGTTTGTAAAATAGATTCTCTGAAAAGTTTGTCAGGCCTCCTTTGGTGTGTTTTGCTGCTTCAGTGCAGCGGCACAAAGCTCTGTTAAAGTTGAAGTCCTGCTGGAAAATGAAATCAGCACCTCCATGAAGCTTTTCAGCAGAGGGAAGCATGAAGTCCTCTTAAATTTCTTGGTGGCTGCTTTCCGCTTCCACTTTTTTTTCTGCGTACTCAACTTTGCTTTACTATGCGTGGCTACAGCACTCTGTGAGCCACCGACTGATTTAGCGGTCACATTTTGTGGTCTGACCTCCTTGTCAAGGATGTCAATGATCATCTGCTGGACTACTGTCGAGTCAGCAGTCCTCAACCTCATTGTGTAACCTGATTGTGTAACAGTTCTTATTGGTCTTGCATAGTATGACATTCCTAAAAGAAAAAAAAAAAAAAAGAAATTGCGTTTCATTATTTGTTTGTCGCAGTCATCAAAATGAACAGAAATGGAAGAATCACCATTTTGAATTGAATTACTGAAATGATATTTTTGAGTATATTTAGATACACATTTAGTAATTACACACTAGACATATTGATGAAATTCCGTCATTTCTAATGTCTCATTGTTACTTTTGTTCTTTTTACTTTGCAGCATTATCTTCTGTGAAGCTGTTGCCATTTATGGGATCATCATGGCAATTGTTATTAGCAACATGGCTGAGGTAACGGATAAACTGCTGCCTACAAAACACTTCTTTTAAATAAAATGACAGAGAAGGAAAGTAGTGCTAGACAAGGTACAATGCAAGCATAGAATAAAGTTTAAGCTGTGAACTACTACAGAACTGAAATATGGCTGAAGCAGCAGAACAAAGATCAGTTATTGTCTCTAAAAAGAGTCTCTTTTCCTCTTATAGAATTTCACTGGCACAACCCCCGAGACCATCGGAGCACGAAATTACCAAGCCGGTGAGAAAACAGGCTTAAAGCAACTGAACTGTAAAAGGGGAGAAACCAGCAAAGTGTTTTTAATGGAGCCCTAAACATAAAACTGCACCTGATCAATGCAGTTATTTTAGGAGGGGTTTTTTTTTCCTCTCTCTAATTTCATGTAGTTTTCAAGATAGTTCCTCTGTTTATATTGAGCCCGTGATTTATTTCATCCCCTTCACGGTTAGGTTATTCCATGTTTGGAGCTGGCCTCACTGTGGGCTTTTCCAACCTTTTCTGTGGGATCTGCGTGGGCATCGTGGGCAGCGGAGCAGCTTTGGCAGACGCCCAGAACGCCAGCCTCTTTGTGAAGATTCTTATTGTGGAAATCTTTGGCAGTGCAATCGGTCTGTTTGGTGTCATCGTAGCAATTCTGCAGGTAAACCAGACTCGTAAACAATACTTGCTGGTGATCACCTGTAGCTGCTATAAGATCCCTCTAACAGCATTTTTTTTTTCCCCCCCTTCAGACCTCTAAAGTAAAGATGGGTGATTAGAAGATGCGCTCACATCCTGAGAAGACGATGAAACTCCTGAAAAATAAGATGGATTATTGTGTACATACATCGTAAATTATTTAAATGTCTATATTCGCTCTGTATTGTTTTTAACCATCCTTCGTGTAAGAGTGGGATGATCATTGGGAAGCATGAATGTTGAATAAGAAACTGAAAAAGGGGTTCAATGTTGATTTTCTTCTACATTTTTCATTTCCACTTCTGTACTCACTGGATAATGTTAACAATTTAACTTCCTGAGTCATGGAAGCAGTCTGTAGCCTTCAGCTGTGAGGTTTTGGTTTTTCAAGGTTTTCTTGAATAATCTTGCAGACCACTCTTATTTGAACGATGGTTAAAAATTACTCTGGAGTATTGAAAATGCTGTGTGTGTGTGTGTGGGTGTGTGTATGCTGCACATATGATTTTTATTTTATGTTCTTTATTCCTGTGAAGCATGAGGATGTTTGTCATTGTGTTTGTGGCCTGGTCTGCCTCTTTCTTTGTTTTTGTATCCGGTCTTTTCAATTTAGAAGTTGGGCCGTTCTACAGGTGGCTCACATACAGTGTTTTTCCTGCTTTTGAAAAGTTATTGAACATTTATTAGGTTTAAATTGAAAGTATTGTTCTGAAGTTGTAATTGTGCAACATATGAATCACAGCAGCAATTCTCTATCTACCTGGGTTGTTTTTCTCTCTTCAGTCCTTGCTCTTGTCAAATCGCAAAAGGCCCGTCTAATGATTCCAAGCCAACTGTCTGCATAAATGTTGCAAAAAAACTAAAAGAAATCATTTGAGTCACTTTGTTCAAAATGTGTCATTAACGCTATGATTGGATTCAAGTTTTTCTTGAATCCATTATTGTCCGCTGTAACTATCTAAGTAGCAGAAATGTGTTCAGTAAGCAATTGGTTTCACCAAGAATTGGAATCAATCTGTTTGTCTGATACGTCGGACTGTGAAATGTAACACTTCATACACTTTTTCTTTGCATGTTTCCGACCTCATTTGAATGATAATATTTGACTGCTTTGCTGCAGTCGGTTAAATCTGCATTTACTGCTCTTTGCTTACCAGGCTATTACTAACATTCCTTAAGATGTGTGAAACTGATGGATGTACATGTTTAGAAAACTACTGGTAAGTAAAAACAATGTTAGGCCCCTGGATACGTCACAACATATAGCGTTTATTAATGCTTTGACATCTCCATTTATGCTAATAAATCTGGGTGGTTTGTAGCCTGTCAGGGATTTTTAATTTACTCTAGTGTGCAGTCACAGAAGAAAAGGAAAAAAAAATCCACAGATTACAGATCAGTTAATTTCTCACCGTCTGAAGTCATTCCACTCACTTTGTGAACGCAAACATTGAATTGTACAAAAGAAAGGCATAGTTAGGAAAATAAAAAGTTCAACCTAATTGCCATGCTCGAAAGAATATTTTTCATTTAAAAACAAGGACTGTAACGACCCGGGTTTTTAGTAACTGTAAATGGTACTGTGTATGCACTGTGTTGACGTGATGGTGATCAGAAAATAGCTCATTGTTTTTGACATTGTGGATGATCCAATCAAAATCAAATTTTCCTTCTGGCTTCATAAATGTTGGAGAAAAATAAATAAATGGTTTGATCAAGATTTCTGACCTTTCGTTTTAACTTTTACGTCACGGTTTTATGAACCAGAGGTGAAGTGTCTTGTTGCTGAGATGCTCTGTGAGGTTTGAACTGTATTTGTGCATCACCGCTAGATGGCGACGAAGACCGTAACTCGATCTGCTCAAAACTGATGTGGAACGATGAAACTGATCAACTTGTACAATACATTATAAATATTTGATTTGTTTATCATAAAAAAGGAAAACACACTGGTCTTTTTGAAATATGTACGGTATTCTATTCATATCCATACCCCATTCACAATTTGTACACTTGTATTCTGCTTCTTAGTACAACTTTCACTGAAGTTATAGCTTCTATTTTTGAGTTACCTAATTTTGCTAAACAATTACCCTCCTTAAACAGCTGAAGCTCAGTCATGTTACATTGAGATTCCCTGTTGACTTTTCAACAAGCTCTCAGTCTAATTCTCAATCTATCAATTTATTGAGTTGCTGTTGGGTTTAGGTCAAGACTTTGACCTTTCTAAAACAGTTATGCTTTTCAGTTGGCTGTATATTCATGATCATTCTGTCCTTAAACAGGTTTCTTACAGGATGTATTTATTTATTTATTTTTCAACTCAACTGTGACCAGCTTCAATGTCCCTGCTAATGGAAAACTGCAATCACCCTGTAATGTTGGTGCGTTCACGCAGATTTTCAGTGTTAGCTTTGTGTTTTCAACATGCATATTGAATTTATATTGAATAGCATTTTACATATTGGCCAAAATGTTCCATTTATCTTTTCTTTTATTAATTACTTTTATGTTCTAAAGTTGCTTTAGATTTATTTAATTGAAAGCGTGGTTTTCCGAAGTGGGTTAAAGAATTTAAGCATTGTTAAAAAAAAAAAAAAAAAAAGCGAAACAAAATCCCGGCCACGCAGGCTTCCGTAGGCAACAAGAGCGAAGGGACCTGCTCACATCCTCATCATCTGAGCATCTTTCTATGCTTTCCTACCATCTTTACCCAAACAATCACAGTACGATGACGGGAAATCTGGAAAAGCTGCAGTTACATTCTTTGCTTTGGGTTCGGGTATCTTTACGGGTCGGGTTCGGATTTTGGCTCAACGTGAGGCTGCTTCCTTGATGAGGAGGAGAGGACGTAACAGTCTGCGCGTTCACACAAAAAGAGCACAGTTATCCCGAGCAGATCCCGATCTGAACCTCCTGCTTGTAAGAGGGTTTCTTCAGTGAATGCAACGTAGGTTTGTTTTTTTCCTCGGTTAATGTGAAGAGAACCAGAGAAACCTGCACAGATACAACATGAAGGTAGGTGCTCTCTGTCTCTGCTTGCTTTCTGGAACACATTGTTTCGTTCTGCTTGAAATACATGCTTCCTTTTGTCTCAATGCTCCACACACACACACACACACACACACACACACACAACCAGACGTCCCGCAGCAAACATTAAGTTGCATTTTTACCAAGTTGTGGATATTGTGAAGATCAGATCGCATCTACTTCCCCCTACCCCTCTGTTCTCCCTCCTCAGGAACATTTCCATGAATTAGCAGCATCCTTACACCCGCCATTCTAGGCTTCCCTCATCCGCTCTAGTCTATTACTGCTCTTCTCTCCTGCCCGCTGATATGAATCAACTCTTAAGAATGGTGCAAACATTTACTTTAGATGTGAAATCTTACCATAATTGCAGCTGCTGTTATTAGGAACGATGTGTATAACAGAACCCATCCATCTCTGCATGTCTAATATTCCAGCATGAGCACAGTAGGAGCAAAGAGTGTGCACTGGCAATGAGAGGGGGAATGTACAGGAAGAACAGGATAAAAGGGATGGATCCTCATCAAGGTGCTTAACCTAACCGGACGTTCACACAGAAACTCTGCACCTAGACTAAAATCCTGTCTGACATCTCTCTCATTTATGGTACAGTATCTCTTAGGGGCAGCAAAAGTAGGAAGTGGACTAGAACCAACTGATTTGTGAGAAGTTACTTCTAAAATAGACTTTGCTTTGCTGGAATGCATTGTGTAATTTTGCTTTTTAACACTGTATGCTTAGACCATTGCTCTGGTCATGTCCAATTCAGTGTGAACATGGTTTCTGCCATTGTTTTTCTCTGTATACAGCATGTATAGGGTGTACATGCTGTAAGACTGTTAGATTTGATTTGGTTATCATTCTTTGATTTTACCACTTGAATTAGAAAAAAAAATACTGTAAGATGCCCATCTACAGTAGGCTACGCGGAGCCTAAAGGAATATTATCACATTGTATTTGAGAGTAAACCACCCTGTAGTCTGATTGTTTAAATAAAGATACGTTTGGAATGTACCTGTAGAAAAGAAGGAACAAGTCCAAGAAGGAAAATTAACAATGGCCGAATCTGTTTGGCTGCTTTAAATTCTGGTCCACCCTCATTACTCTCTGGGAATAGAGGACAGCTGGTATTGTCACTAAGGGGACTTGAGATTCTTTCGTTGACTGCTGATTTGAGCAGTAAAGTGTCTCGCTGTTTAGGGTGAGTCATTTTAGTAAAAGGACATATTGTTTGATCATGTTTTTAGCATGTCAAGATGGTAACCAATTGTTGTGGGGAAATGACAATTTCAGTCAGTTTTAAGGTTGATTTTTGTTATTAAAAAAAAAAAAAAAACATTTAAGTTTTTTTTTTTACTTTCTGGCATTCAATCACGTTAAACTTTCCATTTAAAGGTTCTTGTTCGTAAATGGCATAATAATGGCTTTTAAGTTTACATAGTAATTAGAACATATACATTTTCAGCTCAGATATCAAATTTTTTCTGGCACAGAGACATGTTTTTATTACAGTGTAAAATCTGTACTATTGTCAACCCAAATCTTTCTGAAAATCTTACTTCTACCATGACTCCATGCAAACTGGAGATTTGCTGCAAGCTGCTAGTGGAGCCCACAAATACCAAAACTTGTATAAGTAAGACTTTGTTGCCATCTAGTGATCAAAGTGTGAACTACATCTTGTTGGAATTTTGCATTTTTAAACTGTATTTTAAAAAAAAACTGTGATAAAGTTCACTAAATGATTGTACATAAGTTAATTTCAAAGCCCTACTTGAGAAATGGCATCACATTTGTTTTATTGTGTTTTTGTCCCGTTATGCCCAATGTTGCTAATATGCACCATACTTAAATTTATCTTCATTTAAAGGTGAAAGTTGACATTCCAAGAGTATAAACTTAATTTAGCATCTACTTGACAGCAAAAAACAGAAATAACTAAACTTTTTTTCTTTAATTGTAAATATGTTTGTGCAGTAAGGGGCTCTGTTGTCAGTTCCCCTGGAGTTTTTCTACTCAGTTCATTAGAATGCACTCCCTAACAACGATCAGGTTACGCTCATAGTAGTGTAGTTCCCAGATCTTGTGAAGCTCTGTGAAACAAAACTGTTTTTTTTTGTTTTTTTTCTCAGGTACACTCATTAAGCGCACCCCGATTCTCACATACGTCAGCAGCAGCCAAAGATTCATTCTTCTGACCGCTCCTTTGTATTGGGATTTGTTGTCATGGGAACTAACTAGGTCATTTCTGAGTTACTGAGTGGATGGGTTTGGAGAGGAACACCTGGGTGTGCGTGTGTGTCTTTGTGTACATGCAGGGTGCGTTCTGTCTTGTAACTGCTCTTTTCTTGCCTGGTTTCATGAATGTGTGCACAGTCATTAACTGATAAAAATTGTGTGATGCTCCTCTTGACCAGAGGGGTCAATGCTTTTTAGGGGAACATTGGCATGTGATTTATTTGTTTGGGAAACATTTGCTCTCACTGTATTACGATTTGTTATCAAAGACAGCCGGTTGCTTGTTATAGATTCATGAGAGAAAAACACTTTCAGTGATGTAAAAAAATACCTTTGTAACAATTAGAGACTCAATAACAAGTAGGTATGAGTCAGTTTGTGAT
Source organism: Poecilia formosa (assembly GCF_000485575.1). Classification (NCBI taxonomy): domain Eukaryota; kingdom Metazoa; phylum Chordata; class Actinopteri; order Cyprinodontiformes; family Poeciliidae; genus Poecilia; species Poecilia formosa. The sequence continues at coordinate 1,125,553 of NW_006799966.1, read as the reverse complement.
TGTCATGGTATTGTATGGCAATACCATGACTGAGTATGCAATTACTCAGTATTGCAATCCTGAGTAAAATATTTGGTATCCTGTTATTTAAAAGAATTAAAAATAAATAGTAATTTAAAGTTTAATTTAAAAAGACAAAAGTAACAATCATTCCTGCTGCAGAAAAATATAACAAAAGGTTATTTCTAATTATAATAATATCTCTGTAACTGTTAGAATTTTAGAATGTTTTGTAATTTAATTTTATTTTCATTATTATTGTTAGTTTCTTACTTTGGTTAGATCAGTCTTGTTCCTGTTGTCTTTTATTCAGTCCTTTCCTAGTGATTCTAGTTTACATTGTTTATTTCTCATGTCTTGTTCTTTTAGCTACTTTAGTTTTATTATATATTTTGTTTGCTTTACTGTTAGATTCATTGTCTAGTCCCCTGTATGCTCTCCCTCGCCTGCTGTGCCACTTTCTCTCTCTCTCCCTCTCCTCAGTCTGCCTGCTCTTTCTCATCACACCTGCAATCATTTAGCTAATCAGTCCAGGTCCATTGTTTCAGCGTTCAACCGCCCAGTAATTTCTCAGTCACTCCTTGCTGGTTTCTCCTGTCAGCTTTTTTCTTTTCACTGCTGTCATTTTCCCCTTGGATTCCTGCTTTTTTTTTTTTTGTTTGTTTTGGCTCTAGCTCCTTGTGCTCCCTGTGGTTTTTGTAAGTGTTTTCATCATTTATTCATTCATACATTCAATCATTCTTCACAAACAAGCTACCGTTGCCTCTGCGTTTGGGTCTTTCGTCAACCAACCTTCAACGTCACAATAACATTTTCTTATTATTGTTTTTTTTTCAATACTGAATACAGATACTGAATACTAAATACTAAAGACTGCTACAGATATAGATGAACACATAAACTATTGAAAAATCAGCAGCTACATTTAGCTGGGCTTTTATATGTGCTTGGCTATTATACGCTTTGACACTCAAAAGTATCAAAGTTTGTAATACACTCAAAAGTATTACAAGCTCATGTTAACTGATTGTTTAATCTGCTCAGGTACATCCGTTGTGTCAGGAAATATTTCCAAACAAATTTGTCTTCCTTGTAAGTGATAGAAAATTATTGAGGCCTTCTTTTTGCTAGCTTGTGTTGTTTGTTTTTTGGGAGGGGGAACACTATCAGGTTTTTTTTTGTTTTGTTTTTTTTTTAGCACACAAAGATTTATGTTTGCATTAATTATGTTCTCAGCCATTTTACACACTATTTTGCAACACACACACACATGTTTGTGTTGCTATCTTTGTGGGGACTTTCCATTGACTTCCATTCATTTCTACAGCCTAAACCTTACCTTTACCCTTTTCCTAACCCTATCCATCACGTACCTAACCCTAACCGAACCTCAATTCACACCTTAGTCCTAACTCTGACTCCTGACCCAAAAACAGGGTTTCCCCTCATAGGGACCAGGCTCCGTTCCCCACAAGGAGCAATTGGTCCCCACAACGTAGTATATGTCAGGAAAATCGTCCCCACAAGGTATTACAAACAAACGCACACGCACCCACACACACACACACACACACACACACACACACTTAGGACTTTTTAATTGTAACTCCTGAACACTTTATGTTGAGCAATACCCGGGTGATGAAAAGAAAGGGCCCTGAAAGCTGATGATTTTTTTGAAGTCTTGTTTTGCTCAGAACAAACAGCTTTATCTCTGATGGATCACAGGAGTGTCAGGTTCCTTCATTTTAGTTTGTTCAACAAAACTTTTCAAAAACATTTCTTCAAAAAGCTCTTCTTCACTTGTCAAAGACGTTCCCTCTTGTCTGAGGAACAAGTGACGTCTATGCACCATGAAGACGCTATATTTATTATTAAATATTTTTTTGAGACATGATAGCCCCTTTTCACAGGGACGGTAGGAATCTACTCCTTATTAGTAATTTCTATCCCACATAGTCATTTTATTTTTATACTGCACCACCAATTTAGAACAAATTCAGTGTGTTTTACTGAAAAAGTAAACAAGCTCAATTATATACAGTCCAGTATAAGCCAATTATAACTGAATACACTACAGACAGATTCAGTCTAATCCAGTTATACATGTTCCAGTTGAAGTCATTTCCTTTTACCTCAGTGCATTTTGACTCAACTCAATTAACTGTCAAGAAAAAGAGCCTCAGTAAGGATGCAACATATTGCACTGAATGTTCATTTCGACTCAAACCCCCTGTGTTTCAGGAGGCAAGAGAGAAGAGCTCTTGTGTCTCTATGTGTGTGCAAATGAAAGAAAATGAAGAGATAATGTGATTCTCTTGTCTTAACACCATGGGGTCGGGATCAGCTTTGGTTGGTTTGACATCTAAAGTGTCTCTATTCAACTAAAGCACTCTGGCTTTTTAAAAGCTACAGACCTATTTCCAAAAGAAAGGATTATGAAGAATATTCCTGTGTCACAAGTCTAGAATTTCTGGTGATTTCGAGCTTTCCTCAGTTATGACTCATTCAGTCGAGGTGGGAGAGATATTACAGAGAAAGGAGTCAAAATTTAATGTATGTCTGGTGCTGAAATGATCAAATAAATACAGAAATCAATGAATCAGATATGAAAGAGAAGTCTCAGTGTGTTAATGCAAATTTGCTATGCATTTTTGAGACAGAATACCCAGATAGTATACACAACTGCAGAGGGAGAATACACAAACTCCATACAGAAAATCTTCAGGCCAAGAGTTTAACTCTATTAATCATATTTATGATGCACTCATGCATTTTTGCTGAATTTACCTTCTGTGAGAATAGCCTAAATTATTAGTTTGTGTTCATCAGACAATAACATGTTATACCCAGAGATTTAAGAGTCAAGTCTGGATGCTGCATTTGGTAAAAACGTCTTGTAGTCATCCCAGGACAAGTTCATTCCTCTTTCAGTGTTACTATCAGTCTTCTGACAACAAATTTGAGCATTTTTTTTCTCTTATTTTTTATTTTATTTTACTATATGTTATGATAAAAACCTTTAGCTAAGTGGTCTTATTTTACCCAGTCTACATTGGCATATTCCCCACTTTCTGTGCTGGAAATGAGATGATGTGGCAATTCTTTTCAAGAATATAAGCCACTGGTTTATTATAGGATTTATTTTTTAAATGATTCCTGACTGTAAAATTTCAACAGTTTACTAATATTTGCTAATTTCTTTGACTTTTTAGTTTATCCTTTTACAGTTGACGCTCTGGGTGATGCTCGTGCTTGAAAAGTGTGGTCCAAATAAAATATGAGCTGTACCTGTCTTAGTTGAGGGTTCTTCTGTCATGATTTGACATTATCAGACATGACTTTGTCTCAACACAAGAGAAAAGGACATGCGGTATCACTGTCTCTCACACTCGGGGTTTGAGAGCTGTCAGCTCAGTATTAAATGACATTTCCACCTGCAATACTTGACACTATTGGGTTCATCTACTTTAGCTTAGCAAATATGGATTATCACTTTGTCTGAAAAACTTTGTTTTGATGTCTAATTTTGTGTGATTTCTATATTCTACTACCCAATACATAATGTACTTCCTACATTGGGCATCAGCTGGTGAGCTACACGATTTACAGAGTTTATCTGTTTTTACTTTGTTGTCATACTTGCATGTTTCAAAACTTGAAGAACATGTATATATCAGACAAACAACCTGAATAGATACTCTGGGAGAAAACTCCTTAAATGACTTCATGTAAGAGAAAAACGCCACCCAAACCCACCTGGGACTTTGTGAGAAAGCCAGTTTCTCCTTGTTGAATCATTTACAAACTGCAACCAACTACTGATTACTGTGTGACCAGTAGAATCAAGAAGTATCAGAAATTTTTTTTAGAGTGGCCTTGTTAAAGTCTAAACTTAATTATGACTGAGATGCTTTTACATATTTCTGAGCAGGTCCTTCATATTTGAAAACCCCTCAGTTGGGCTGAAATAATTCTCTAAAGAAAGGACCAAATTTGTTTCTTTGTTTAAGCTGACTATGAAGAAAGATCACAAACATTAGGCCTGCATCCAAGCTCACAAGAACATTAATTTATTTAAAAAAAATAATTTGAATGCACAACTGGCCATTGTTGACTTTAAGCCAGACTTCCCTCTGCTGATCTGCCAACAAAAGAGCTATGTTTGAGTAAAACTGTCTTAAAAACCACAAACCAAATCCTTGTCTCACTCCTTCTGTCTACCATCACTCTCCCAGTGAAGCTTTCATTCTGTTGCAGCACTTCATTTGTTTCTTTGCTCTGTTGCCAGATGAGCAGCTGGATCTGAGAGAAGGGGAATGAGATGGAGCAAAAGAGGACAGAACGAGATGATGATGTTTCCACTTTAGCATTTGGGCCATAGATAGGACTTTGTTGGATTTGCATAAAGCAGCCAACAGCTGCTTTATGAATGGTGAGGAGTTATCAAAATAAAATGACACACTGTTCTGGTCCCATGATGTTTCAGCTTGCTGAAATACACTTGTTGAAAGTTGGCTTACGGCTCATGCCAATGTCTTTGATTACACCGAGCAATCACTGCACTGCATTTGGTGAAATAAATATTTTATCCCAAAGTAGAAAAAACATCTTGGAGACTTGCTGTTAGAACCTTTGTTGGACAGCAAAGTGCTAAGACCTTTTTCTGCTGCTTGGCAGCTTGAAACTTCAGCTGCTTGTACAGACTTTCTTTAGCGTTGGGAGCTGTCCATGACCTCAGTTGGATTCTTCATTAGATGTTGCCTTAAGGATTTATTTTGAGTATTGCTACAGGAGAAATATCCACTACTGATCCTTGGTGTTTCTGGCTGAGAAAAGGAGGTTGTAAACCAGTGACCCTGTCCATTGGCCCCTCAGTGAGGTGAAGATTTCTTCGGGTCATGCTAAGCTTTTGTCTCATTTGACCCTAGCTTTCACTCCCAACCTTCTCTGCATCATTTAGAGCTTCTGTTCTGTACACGTACCTTCTGTGGCAGATTTCCATTCAGTCTTTAAAGGTATGTAGTTTTCTTGTACCATTTTCCAATTCTGGAAAAATATGGTAAAAAGAAAAATCACATTTTTTTTCCTTTTAAATTTCCAAAAATCCTTTTTTTAATACAAAAAGGAAGAATACTTTATGAAGGACAAAATCCTAATTTATATATAATTAACATGATTTAGCTTTCACATGGCATATCACATATTGATTTTAACTTTAGACTATCAATTCTGTGGTTTTTGACAAACTTAAACAATTACCCTCATTCAAAATCTGACAGGGATGTTTTGTTTGCAAATTTAGATAACTGGGTTTCTTAAACTGGGTCTAAAATGCCAAAGATAGCAATAAATCTGTTTTTTTGTGTGTTTTTTTTTGGAAGTCTTGCAAATAAAATAAAGGCAGTGGCATTGAAAAACTTTGCTTTAAAGAATCTGGATTTTATTTAGGATATTCTTTCTGTATGTTGCTTGACAAAATTCAAGAGGTTTTGTTTTTGAAACAAAGATTATCAGAGATCAGATGCAAGAAAAGCAGTGAAATCGTTCTTTATCAGCAAAAAAACAGTTTTAACAGTTAAAACTGAAAACAGTTTTAACTTTGCATTGTGTGTTATTGGGGGTCCCGCAGATAATAAAGGATCAATACTTTTTAAGGAAGTTCATAGTGATATTTTATACTCAAATACACAGTATATGTTTCCAAAATGGCATGTTATATTAATTTAAAAAAAAATGTCCCTACACATTTTTATTACTATTCCTCTCCCTGTTGGTTTTCTGGAATTTTAAAAGCAGCTTTTCTAAGCCAGTCCTAATAAGGTAACAGTGAAAAAGAGCTACACCACTTCCTGAAAAATGCAGTGTCAGCACTGTTAAGCTTTGTGATTTGTGGAAAGTGCAAAAAAATAAAATAAAATAAACTTATTAAACAGTTCATGGTGAATATACTCAAATGTTCTTCATCCCATAAAAACAGCAGGAAAACGATGTAGAAATATTAGTAAAGAAATATCTGGTATTTTGAAATGAAAAATGCATAAGAACAATGACTGAACGCATGGTGGTGATGCTGCTGAATTGGGTCCAAACGCTCTTACTGCATAATTGTGGACAGATCCCTTTGTTGTGGTTTTACTCACCCAGTGAGGCAATCTTTTTGATAATAATCACACCAAAGTTTTTACTGGTGGTCTTGGAGTTCATTCCAGCCTTGCACAGATCTCCTGTCTTCTCTCTGAAGCTCTCAAACAGCTCTCTGGTCCTGCAGATCATGGTAGGGATGTTGGATTGAAAGAAATTGATTCTGTTGACAGATGCTGACCTTGGTGGTGCCTTCTGACCAGGTTATGTCAGGAGTATCTATCATTGATTGGTTGATTGATGTACAGAGGTCAAAAGTCAGTCTTCTTAGTTATTTCAGTCTGTGGTGTGCAAATCAACTTTCAACTGGAGCTTTGGCTTATATTCTGAGTCAAAATTGTCTTCATTAAAATGAAAATGTTATAAAAATGTTGAATTTGCTTCTTATTTGAGCTAACCTACAAAATCAGCATGCCTTCAAATATTTACTTTCCCCACTGTGTGTCCTTCAGCAAAATCAGCCTCATCATGCTTAACAGCCTGACAAGGACACTTTTTTTTTTTTTTTCCCTGTGGCCTTAAGAAATACAGACTCTCAATAAATACAACTGTTGTAGTAAAGTAGACCCTGAGGTGCTGGAAATTTTTTTTCTGTTAGTTTTTTGTTCAATCCTTTTTATTTTTATTTATTTGGCTAAAGGTAATTTAGATTTAATGGACTTTATTTTTACACAAATAACTTTAGACGTGAATAATCATATTAACACATAAAGCTAAATGATTCTAAATGATTCTGAATCTGACAGGGGTGTGAAAGAGTTGTTCCTGTGAGCTGCAATCTTTTTCTTTTTGTCAGTTGTAAATAATTAACACCATTTAAAGACATATTAGAAAAAGGGTCAATTAGCTTTACAATATTAAACGTCTAAATAAGAAATTGGAGAAATAACCACGTGCAGCTTTATTTTATAATTTGTCATAGAATATTAATAAGAATTTACAATTAACATATCTTCTGTTTCCAAAAACGGAAAACACACAACCATGACCTGAAACCAAATACAGGATAACTAAATGGTAGCCTTTTGACTATGATTATAGATTTTTTTTTCTTTCGTTTTCATCCTTTAAATTTAAAAGCAGTGAGTCTTTTTCTAAAACAGTTCCTCCTGTGCTTGGGTGGCTGTGAGCAGAGGATGGGAGGTCTTGGGAGGTTAAGACCAGAGAGGTTTACTCTTACTTTGCTTTGCTGTTCTCTTCTGGTTTCAGTTTCCATTATTTCTAGTAAATCAATGGCTCTTAGCCACTGTGTCATCTTTCAGCTGGGCTGTTAATCTGTCTCACTGTGTCACATTAACATGCAGAAATATAGGCCTATAAATTACATCAGACGACAGCTATCAAAGTGGCTCACACAGTACAGAGAATAAACACGTTGCAGGTAGTTTCAGCTGAATCTTTCCCTCAGGCAAGAGAGCAGTTGGATTCTAACGAGCACCACTTGACAGCCAGAAACAATACTTCTTCATCGACCATGTAATAATACTTCTGTCTTAAGTCATCAGAGCCATTTACTAATTCAGATATAGGGCCTGATCCACAAAGATTCCAAATACGGAGCAGTAAATTGCATGAGGAAAAAAAAAAATACATATTGCATGTACAGTAAGTGGGTATATCTACAAAGATTTGCAGTGTAATTGATTACAAGTGTAACAGTGGTGCAGACCAGCCAATTAAAATTAGGCTTTTTGTGTGAGCCACTCTCAAATTCATTAGAAAGTCATTATGATGGGATAATAGTAATAATAATAATAATAATAAATCTCATCTAAATTAATCTAAATTAGTATGCAATGTGATAAACAAAATAAATATTTAAAGAGCAATCAAAAATATATACTTAACTCTGCAATCTCACTACCTGTTGGCAGTTAATGTTCAGTTTTGCTAAATAACATTGCACAGTAGTTAAGTTTGTCGTGTTGTTTCCTTTTTGGTTTAATTGGATAAACATGGTCAGCAGTCCAGCAGCTTTAATCTGTCCTACTTAGATATTTTTTGCATGCACAATTTGTGGAACTTGCAGCAGAAGATGACCTTTTCTGGGCTACCTGCATAGTATTAAGACCTAACAGTGTGCTGCCTCAAAGTGATAGTACATTATTTGTTAATCCTGCACCCAGCAATGTGGTTCGGGTTTGGTGAATAGCATTGTGAGTGGTAAGTCATTACATTTGCATGTCCTCCTTCAAGTATTTAGCGCTTTCTGATGATCAGCAGACGCTTTCCATATTCATGGAGGAAGATATGCTAAGTTTATTCTGCCGGCTGTTCTCATTGTACTAACGCATTCCTGTTTGAGTATTGCTTCTAGATGAGGTTTGCACACAAAATCAAGTTGGTATTGCTTTTTATTCACGTAAATTTTAAAAAGATCAGGCCCACGGTGTTATCGTGGGAATCCTCTCGATTGTAAGGCTATGGATTCCTTGTCTTTGGTTTAAAGTTTCAATCAAATGGTAATCCAGATTGCTTAAAAGCAGTAAGATAGTTTGTCACTCGTGCTGATTGGATGCCAATATTACACAAAAAAAACTCAATACAGAACCAACATAAACAGTCTATGATGCCAACTTCTTTGTTGTCTTATTCATTTATTTAATATTAGTCCTAGCAAGTTAGAAAACAGATCTTATAATTGTTTCACTTGCAATTGTTCCACAGGCCTTATTTAAACTTGTATAAAGATTGCCGCTCAGATGAAATGCATTAAAAGTTGAGAACACGACACAAATTTAACTTGCTAAAGCATTTTAAGAAATAAGCTTCTGTTACTTTTAACCTATACCGTGGGAGCCAGGCAACAGACCACCACATCATAATGCATGTACAATGCACTGCCCAGCAATCCTTTTTGGTTTTGTTCTAATTTCAGGCATCTTTTCTGTAGAAACTTCCCATAGTAGAGCGAGAGCATGGAAATGGAGGAGAATAGCTCGCTGAACACTGTCATTATGAAATCTTTTGGTCATTTCACTGAGACTAAGATGATGCATTGAGCAAAACATGGGTTAGAATGTAGGATCATTTATTATTTTACTGGATTTTGATCATGAATTAAAACATTATCAAGCTCATTTAAAAGGCAGAACAACAAAGAGACAAAGAGACTTCAGTATTTCTTGAAAGTCTTTGTGGCTGTGGGAGGATAAAACTGTGATTCTAACCTGTCATGTTTATGTTCTTTGTGCCATGTACAATTTGATTAGAACAGCCACCCTTGGCACTTTACACATGTATTGTAAGAAAACTAATCCAGATCCAACAATGAAAAGTGAAGCTGCCTGGTGACTTAAGGGCAAAGAGTCAAGCCAATTTTATTTTTTTTTCCTGTTGTAATGGAGACAAATTTATTTCTGTAATAGAAGAAAAGAGCACAGATAAAAATGTAACAACTTTTGACATTAAATGTTCAAAGGTAGTTAGTCTATAGTCATTTTGCTAACTGTGTGATAATTTGTGTCTAAACTTTAAACAGATGATAATCATATTTGCTTATAGATCACACATAATGTCTTTGGGTTTCTAAAGCCAAACCCATTTATGTGTGAAGCAATAAAAGCCCACTCTTACCTACAACACTGCATGATGATGTCACACATTGGTTATTCAGCTACCATTAGCCTCACAATCGAAGAGACAAATGACGACACAATGAATCAGCCACTCGGCAGGGGACATGACAGTACTGACCTTTCAGAGTTTATTAGCTGAGTTATTCACTGGAAGAAAAGTATTTCAAAAGCAAATATATGTTGTTGTTTTTTTTGTTTTTTTTAAGTGATGGCACAGACTGTGAATAGATTACAGGATGTAGATAAATTAAACAGTTTTAAACAGGGACTTCAATATACATCTGGCATACTTCTCAGTTTATAGACTGTAACATTACGGACATAACTATCCAAAAGAATACAGTCGAGATTCAGCAAATAGTCGCTGTAGTTGTAACAAAAGTCAGATTTTCTTTTATTATTGTGATTATTTCTGTAGCAAGATAGTGCAGAACTTCACAAGCAACAAAACTCCATCCAGCGTAGCAGCTGGCCAGACAGCAGCAGCAATCACCCAAGAAGCCCTGATAAAGCTTTTGAGACAGTTATTAATGGCAGCGAATACTCCTTAAATGTCACTGTTTGTAATGCAGTTCTCAGAATCATAGTTGCTTAACCACACACCAAACCCAGTAATTACATACAACTTAGGTTGCTATTTTGACCTGCCATGAATGCTCTTGGACAGGATGGCTGGTCGATAAACAGCATTTTTTTTTTTTGCTTTAATGTAAGGAAAAAACCTGCTGGCTCAGATCTGAAAAGAGTAGAAACTGTAGCAAAATACACAACATTAGATTAAAATTAAATTTACACACACCTGTCTATATGTTGTTATATAGCAGTGACAGCACAGCTTGTATGCTTAAAGTAGTGCAACAAAAAGTTGGCAATTAAAACAGGCATCACCTCTTTGTCAAAATTGTTCCCCATTTTATATCAATGGCATCTCGTATTTGACGAGAGTTGAAAACCGTAAGTATAGAAAAATCAGCCACAGCGGTTTACAGATATACCCCTTTTCACAGATCTATGGCTTCAGTTTTGAGCTACTTTTCTTATTACAATCGACTCAGACAACAGAGTGTGGTTGTGCCAAGCCAAAGATAGCTTCTGCCTGTCCCACTGTGCCCCAGTTGGTTTTGTGGAAGATGAACTTGCCTACAGCAAGATGTACTGGTGCCATGAGAGTGCTCAGAGGCTCTACAGTATCAAGTGTAGCATGGCTAATGCATTTTTCATAAGACCGGGAGGGCTGGCTTGTAGGTTAAAAATGCAAGAGGCCTAGAGCTCAAGAGACACTGTGAAAGGAGGAGGAGAAGAAAGAGAGGGTGTTGCTCAGACTCTGATCTTCATCCAGTTGAAGATTTCACTTCTACTCTCAGACTTATTTACCTTTTATGTTGCCTGCGTCAAGTTAGTCAAAATATGAAGGAATGAAACTTTCACAGAGAAGTCTTGACACTTTGGAGAAAACGGAAACAAGCTGGGAACCAGAACTACTTCTACCCATTAAGCTTGTTAACAAAAAATGACACATCCTGTTATGCAACTACAACTTCCCAAGAGACACTTACTAGTAGTACCTTGATGAATGTAAATTTATTATTCATCCTGGTTTAATCTTTACTTTGAGTCTCTTTGGTTCTGAAGGACATCCAAGACTTAGTTGGTTAAAGCCTTCACATCGTTATGAGACTATGATGATCCGCTATCACATTTTAGTTAAAACTTTTGTTAAAAAAAAGCATATTTTTTACATATTTGTTGAAATTATCACAATGTCATGACAGTATGGTTTGAGACAGAGAATCTGTGAAAAACGTGCAGCTCCTATGCCTTCTCCCATAGGCATAGGAGCCTATGGGAGAGGTTACACTGCAACCTTAAGTACTTTCAACACATTAGCTCATATTAATGTAAAAAATAAAAAATAAATCCTCCATTAGAAAAACACTGTGCTTTGCCTGTAGAGCAATAAATTATTAATTATTTCAGCAGATTCTAAAAGAAGCCTAGGCATTTGTCCATGAAATTTATCCACAGAGAATGTGGGTCATGCAGCAAGCCAAAAGTTCAAAGCACACAACTCATTCTAGACAATAATTTCTTAAGAAGACTAAAGTTAATGTCTAAGAATTACCAAGTCAAAACCCTGACCTTAATCTAATGCAAATGTTTATAAAAGGAAAAACACCATACTGCCTCTTCTAACTCAGAAAGAATGTATGTGCATTACCATAAATGTCAGACAATATCAAGGGTTACGGATAATATTCTGCACACAACACCTTTCATATAAAAAGTGTTCTAGTCTTAATATAAAAAAAAATCTAATTTATTTTTAGATTTCTCTAAGTAGTAAAGATGGGAGTCGCACAGCTGCTGTGTTTCTCATCTGTTAGTAGAGAAATGCACATAAAGCAAACTAAACAAGGCTTGCAGCCCGAGGGCTCAACTGGGAACATCTGCAGAAGAGTTAGAAAATCATGATTTAGTTGTCGTTTAGTTTCAAAGTATAGAAAACCAATAAAGGGTTTAGATCTCAGCAGTGAAAATATATTTCCAACATGAAAACATAGTAGCTGGATACAGCTAAGAGTTGAGTTAAGAATAGATGGTAAAATTCTGTTTATGTTTGGGAGGGTAAAAGATTCATACATTTTGTCAATCAGAGTCCTTTGAAAGATAGCTATATGTAGATACCTTTGTGGAGAAAAGAAGAGGCATCCTCTTTTACTATTGCTGGGAAAGAACTTGCTTCTTCTCCAGTGCCTCCAATCTTGTTAGAAGTGATCAAGAATTATGCCAATGAAAGGCAAATCAAGCCTAGTATAGAGTTAATTATTCCTTAGCTTTTTTACTGTAAGTAGATGGCGTGGGATGTGAAGATGTGACAGTCACTTTATGTTCAAACTACATGTAATGAATGACCAATTTATAGATTCACACTTTTTGCATCTGTCTGACTCACAGATGATATGTGTTTTAATCTGTCTTTCTTCATCTCCTCCATCCATGTTTGATTCTCAGTCTGCTTCGGCGTTGTAACACAAGGTAAATGTCAATCAAACAAAGGTGCCCTTGAGCACGACATTCATTGCTGCAGTGTTTGTTTTCTTCTCGCTGCACAATCCAACTGTGAAGGTAATTTTATGTTGGTAGGTGTGTTGCTGTATCCACTTCCAACAGTTGTGTTATGTTGCTGAGACTCACCTGTGTGAAAGGCAGCGAGAGACAATCAGAGGTGTGAGAATGACTGAGAAAACAGGTAAATGTTGCAGCACAAAACAACACTGATGTAGCACGTGTACAGAGAGTAGGGATGTATGTGTTTAGTTGTGATTAATGCAATCAGTTGCATGTTGTATCTCCTCTAGAATCGTCCAAAATTGCAATAAAAATCACCACAGTTAAGGGGAAGGCTTTTTATGAGAAGTGTTAGTTGTTTACTCTTTAATCAAATGACGAATGGCTGCAAAATTATTTATGCTACAAGCCACAAACTTCAAAGTGCTACATTGCTTTTATATATATATATATATATATATATATA
>NW_006799966.1:1043470-1111357 GCF_000485575.1 Poecilia formosa | reverse complement strand
ATATATATATATATTTTATTATCTCTATTGGCATGCTAAGGGTCATTGTTCTGTTAGAAGGTAAAGCTCCATCTCTGTTTCAAGTCTTTCCCAGCTTGTAATTGGATTTCTTTCAGAATCGATTTGCATTTAGCTCCGTCCATATTCCCACCAATTCTGCACAGCTTTCTTGTCCATTTGAAAGAAAATTGCGTGTTCACGTGTGGTGGTGTTCTTCAACCACACATATATAGCATCTTGCAGTTTAGGCCAACATTTTCCATTTTTGGGGTGCGCAGCAGTTGTCCTGTCAATAGATTCCTGGGCCTGACCTGTGGATCTCTGTAGCTCATTCAGAGTTAAAATGTCCCTCTTGGCTGCTCTTTTGATTGATGCACTCCTTTCCTGGTCAGTTTAAATGGTTGCAGTTGTGCTATTCTCTTTCCATCTCTTTTCAGATGATGGATAGGACAGTGCTCTGTATATTTAAACCCTGAGATATTGTATTAGAACTTAATCCTGCTTTAAAATTCTCCACAGATGTATCCCCGACCTATCTGTCGTGCTACTTGGTCTTCATTATGCTCTCTTATCTAATGATTTCTATGTAAGGGTTGAAAAAATATGTAAGTTGCATTTGCTTAATATTCAACCTCTTGTCCAAAATCAAATGTTTTCCTACATCAGAGGAGCTCACACTTGTCAGAAGCATTAATTAATTGTCTCTTTCACGCTGAGAGATGCTTTTCCCCTCATGCTTTGAGATTTACTGGATGTGATCTAAACTTGAGAATATGACACACTGCGAACCAAATGTTATCATCAGGCTTGTGACAGACTTTCTGACTTTATGTGCTCAAAGATATAGAAGTGAAGATAATATTCTTGATGGGAGTTCTTTTCTGGATATTACCAAAACATCCCGAAAATTACAAAAAAAACTGTTATATTTATATCTACTTCTTCTGTTTGTGACAGGCTTTATTCTTGTGACTGATAATGCGATGGAAGGCCTGATGTTGTGTTTTCTGTTGACCCTTGTAAAAAAAAGAAAATAAATCCTTTTACAGACCATTGCTCCTTGCAACATATGCTCGGTCCCCACACGATGAATTATGTAGCATCACAAATCACCAATCTGGGCATCCATCTGCTGACCAAATTAAAAATGTAAGATACAGATGTTGCAGACAGAAAATAATTTAAGTTTGCTCTTTGATATTTCGATGTATACATGTGACGTTTGAAAGAGTCCATCACATTTGTGTGACCAGACCCAAGAGCATTGATGGACTACAGTGACTCTAAGAGATCTTTCACAGTCTGCCAATGTTACAGTGTCTCCACAGCTGGACTGAAGTACTGCATGTTAATGATCTAATCTAAATGACTGCATTTCTGACAGATGAGTCTAAACATGCACAATCTGTCACTGATGCATTATATATTTTTGAGTTGTGATCTAATCAAGCCTTATTTGAAATGTAAATTGCAAAGGTGCACATTAACAAGTTAACAGGCCTGTGTGTGAGAGCTTTACTTGGAAATGGAATTTGCTCAGCGAACACCTTCATCTCCTTCTGTTCAAAGAAGCCTACAGCTTTTACTTCTTAGTGTAAGCAGATTTTTTTTTCTCCTACCTGCCCTCTGTGAGAAGAGAAAAGAGTGGCAAGACATTAGGTCAGCTCCTCTGTGCATTTCCTAAACTCAAAGTTTTTTTTTATTTTTATTTTTTTAATTGCATTGTAACATTTTATGGCATTATAGATCATAAACACATCCTATAACATCCATCTATTTGGATCTACTGATCATTAATCAACCTTTAGACCATGTTTACATGTCTCTAGGGAACATTTGTCTGATATTTATATCTCATTTTATTTTTCACATTATTTAAAAAAAAATAAAATAAATAGAAAATGCTAGTGAGACATTCTCCTGCTGTATTGGACCAGAAAAATGTTTCCGAACGTGCTTCCTCACGACCTCTAGCAATTGCTCCTCAAAATCTGCTCTCAGACTCTACAAACATTGATCTGCAAGGTAGCACAGATAGTCACAACAGCGGTTCATCAAAATCGAGTATTGTTCTCTGCATAAATAAACACATTCATGAAATTCAGACCCGTCACACAGTCGGTTTACATGAAGAGGGAGACGGAGGGTTTGTCAGGGTGGTTGTGACGAGAAGGGGCATTCTGTAAAGCTGACTGAATCCATAACATCTTAAATAAAATGAAATGGGGAAAAACACTTCATCCTAATGTTTATTTCAGATTTTTTTTTTTAGCTTTTTATTTTGAGTAACTTTTTTTTTTTTTACCTAATTAAATGTGCTATCATTTGCATCATATTTCTGTTTTTATTCCACATGACTTATAAAACCCATTGCCTCTATGGTGATGGCGATGATAAAAGTGATGACAGAACCTCTGTACTGTTCGGTCTTTAGAGGCAGCACTGAAACCTAGCGTAGACAGAAACTGGCAGTTATTATTGTAGTATTTCTCAGTGGACTCCTTGGCAGTCATGATTTAATGGGCTTCTGTTATGAAATTTATTGCTGTTGTTAAAAGGGGATTTAAAGGCATCCTTGAATAAACTGCTTACATAAAGGGTCTATTTCTCTCTGTGACTGGAGCAAAGTCTCTATCTGTCTCTCCATTCCTAGACTTTAAGTTTTAAAGATTCATTTTTGGTTTTGTTTACATTTTACTTTACTGTGTTAAGGTAAATCTGAGCACTCAGCTCTAGTGTGCTTGATATTTCCATAGAGAACGCTACTGAAGACCTGAGTGGTAGAGACAGGAACTCTTAAAAACAATCTAAAAGAGTCAGATGACCTTTGTAAAACAAAACAAACAAAACAATACTCACACTCACTTGTAGAATTGAGAAGACTTCAGTGTTACACTACATAACGAAGATGCTGTGAGGAAAATGGATGTGGAGCCTTTGGGGTTTCTTTTTGTTCCCATATAAGAGGAAAAGTGCTGATCTGTATTCTGTCTTCACTGATCTTTGAGACGTCCTGTGCAACTGAGCAAAACAGGTTCTCAATCCTGGCTGTGGATTTTTTATTTATTTTTTTTCTGGTTTCCCTGCTGAGGTTTGCAATTCAATACCTGCACAGTAGAGGAAACTCTCTTTGTGTGGATCTTTCTTGTTGAAAGACAAAAAAGGTCAAAATATTATTTCCTTTCAGACTGATTACCTATCAAAGCAATGTCCTAGTTGGTTAGGATACTAAAACAGCTATCATGGCTCAAAAACCATGCACAAGCATTGCGGTGTGATTGATATGTTAAGTCATGTTATTTTAATTCACACTATAATGCATGCTTTATTCACATACAGACCTGAGGGTCAGTCATTGTACTGTCTACAGGTAAATGGAAGAAAACAGATGAGACTTCTTAGAAAACCGTTTTAGAGTCCTACAGGGATCGGTGTTAGGCCAGGAAATATTTTATGCATCAGTGATATATGTAAAGTGTCAGGAATCATAAATGTGTGTAATTTGCAAATGCACAAATATTTTCCTGTTCTGTTGGAAATCTGCAGAAATTTATGGAGATGGTCACAAGATTGACACAAGGTTGTAATAAAACAAAAGATACCTTAAGTTACAAATATACAGGTAAGAATTGAAAATATAAAAAGTTCTGTGCAAGTACTTAAAGACGCATTTCTTGGTGTAATACTACACCACAAAATCAGCCGAAAATGTGAAATAATCATTTAAAAACAATGCAAATTTGGGTGAAAACAAGGTGTGAACAAGGACATAGATTGATTAAGATTCTGCACAGTTTGTTAAACTAAACTCCACTAAACTTCGGTTGATACCAATTGAGGATTTTGCTAAAGGACTCAAATTCCTGTAACATTTTTACATTTTGGCCACAAAATTTTGTGCACTTTGGTTGTATATTAATTTAAACTGTTAGCTATGCTCTGATTTCCCTAAATAAAGTGCAGTCAATTGCCTACAGAAGTCAACTACAGACTTCAGCTGTGTGTAATTTAATCTAATTATTAAAAGCTGCTCGGTGGAGACTTCAGAGGTTTGTAAGTGAACAACTGTGAGCAAAGAGCATCAGGAAGACCAAGGAGCACACCAGACAGGTCATGGATATAGTTATGTATAAGTTTAAAGCATGCTTGCCTTTATACAATGTCCTCTGAACATCTCAAGCCAAACGCAACTATTTACAGTTTGTTACAAGCCCTGTAGGAAACACAACTAAGATGCACTGGG
The DNA here is from genome assembly GCF_000485575.1 of Poecilia formosa. Taxonomy (NCBI): domain Eukaryota; kingdom Metazoa; phylum Chordata; class Actinopteri; order Cyprinodontiformes; family Poeciliidae; genus Poecilia; species Poecilia formosa. The sequence continues at coordinate 1,107,114 of NW_006799966.1, read as the reverse complement.
TAGATGCAGAAGACAGTGTGAGGCAGACAGCTAACATTGCACATCACCCTGAACGTGCCATCCCAGCAGCAAAATATGGAAATTGAAGTATCATGAAGGAGGATGTTTTCAGTAAGATAGCGTCGCGAGAACTGAGATGATGGGTGGAGCTAAACGCAGAACAATCCTGGAGGGAACTTGCTAGAAATCGCTCAGAACGTGAGGTGGGTCCACGACCTTATTAAAGCCAGAGCTATTGGTGGGTAAACCAAGGGGATTCAAGTGGTATGCACGCTTTTATAGCACTGTATGTTTTATAAATTATAATTTTCACAAGTAAAAAAAGAAAAGAAATATTGGCTGCTGTAAGTTTTTGCATTAGATTATACTTGACATTCTATCACTTAATGTATTAAAGTCTAATGTGAAAGTTACGTGTTGACATTGGAATTAATACAATTAGTGATTATGCACTTTGCCATGACAGCATTTATTTAGATTTAATTTTAGATTACACTGATTTAATTAGAATGTTTATACAAAACAAAAACTCTGCAAAGAAAGCTTATTGTATTCTCTATGAGTTCAATACTTTTCAAGAGGTTGACTGTAATGTTCAGCTGTGCAGAAAATCAGAGCTGACATATCCTTTAGATTTCATTCCTTTTCACAGTACTACTATTAGCATAAAAAAATTGTGAGCTTATAGAAGTTCTTGTGGTTTTCATCAGGAAATCTGATGTCATTCTGGGTTTTTATCTTCCTCGTCTTTTCCTCTCATTTATTGGAAAAGCTATAACCCTTCAGTAATTTGCTCCTGGGAATGCACTAAGAGTGCCCTCCTCCTCTCCTTTCCTCATATGTTCATTGCTTTGTGTATTCCCACTTGCAGTCTCATTTTATCATAAATGCTTTTTAAACCACTTGACTGGAAAATTGACTTGGCATGTCAATTTGGCTGAACTGCCCCAGTCAAGGCTCTCGGTTCGTTTGTGTCTGTTAATGCTTTTGTTATCGATTGTGCATTTTTTTCCCCCCACTTTTTATTCCTTGAAATACACGTGTGTACTCGTTCTTCTGCTGAGAGAAAAAATCTACATTTATTTCATCACTATTCAACCAGGCATTGCCAACACGAACAAGGTCACTGAATACCGAAAGTGCCAGTGTAAGATTGATTATGTTTCGTTCGATTTCATGCTGCTAATAATACAAGGAGTCTCCGTACTGAGTCAGAAAACACCTCTAAAATTAATAATGTTTCACCTGCACTGGCTTAAGGAAGCAGAAGAGGATGACTATTTAAATGGTAACAGGAAAATAAATATTGACATTTAAATTACAGTGCTTTGTATTTAAAGCATTTGCCCTTTACAGATTGTTTCTTTCTGGTTTCTTTGGCACATTTTTAAGATTATCAAATAAAATATTAATTAAAGATGAGCTGAGAAATTAGAAAATGGGGCAAAAATCTACGCAAAACAAACCTAATGACTGCTTGCGCCACTTCTGATGGTAACAGCTGCCATCAAGCAGTTGGTTGTGCTGCTGCTGCTTCCTTGCAGAAAAAAAAAAAGACCCTGGGTTTGAGTCCCGACTTGGGGTCTTTTTGCATGTTCTCTCTGTGCTCTCCGGCTTCCTGCCACGGTCCAAACACATAAGTTAAGTTAATTAGTGTCTCTAAATTGTCCTCAGATGCGGTTGTTTGTCCTGTGTCTCTCTATGTTGCCCTGCAAAGGACTGGCGATCTGTCCAGGCTGTACCTCACTGATCACTCAATGACCACTGGAGATGGACACCAGTCCTCCTGCGGTCCTGCAAGGATAAGTGGACATAGCCGACGGATAGATGGAGTCTGGATATGACTTTTCTTTGCAGAATGAATTTAATTCAGACATATCGGACAATATTCCAGCATGAACAGGCTGTTCAAGGTCATGGCACAGTATCTCAATCAGATTTAAGTTCAGACATTGACATGCCACTCCAGAGAAAAACTTAATTTTGCTTTATTTCAGATGCTGTATCATTGCTCTGTGTAACCTAATTCCTCTTGAGCTTAAGGTCATTAAGTGCTGACCAGACATTCTCCGTCATGAGATTTTACAAGTAAAAAGAATTTGTAATTCCATCAATGAAGGCAAATTGTTGAGATCCCAAAGAGGTAAAGCAGACCAAGGGGATAAAGTCATCATACTGACTTTCCAAGCATGTTAGAAAGTCAGTATGATGTTCTTTTTCTTAAATGCAGTGTTGACTTTGTGCCTGAAGCAACTGTCTTCCATACAGTCTCAATTTCCTGACGCCATTGAGCAGAGTATATTTCCTAAGTCTTGGGGATGCATAATCTAGATGTTTTGTTTTTGGCAAATGTTTTGTTTTTAGTCAGCAGTGGTATTCTCCTGGGAACTCTGCAATTGATGTAATTTTTGTTCAGTCTCATTTTTATGTGAATCCAAGGCCTGCAGTGCTTTAGATATTGTTCTGGGTTCTTTTGTGACCTCCTGGATGAGTAGCTTTTTCTCTGTTAGAATAATTTTGGCAGGCTGTCTACTCCTGGGAAGGTTCACCACTGTTTCGTGTTTTCTTAATTTGTGGATAATGACTCTCTTTGTGGTTTACTGGAGTTCTAATTTCTAAGGAATTGCTTGTTTCCAGGCTGACATTTATCACTGACTTTGCTTCTCATTTTTTCTTACATTTATTTAAATTGGTGTGTGTTGTGTTGCTATAGAAATCTTTCACTGTAAGTGGATTCTTGATTCTACAGGTTAGACAGAAATCAGCTCTGGGTGTGGTTAATGAAATTAATTACATGAAAAATCTGGTTTATCACACATTTTCAGATATGAAACTTTTGACCTGCTTTCCTTCCTTAATAATAATAAAAAATAAAAAAAGAAATTTGAAAACTACAGTTTGTATTCCCTCAAGTTGCTTTGCTCTAATATTAAAATGTGTTTGATCTGAAATATTCAAAAGTAAAACCAGACAAAACGTTTTAGAGGACTTGTTTGACCATTGACGTGGTTTTCTCACCGTTTCTTTCTTTCCCTCTTCAGGTTTGTGACTCCCTTCTTGGTGCCATGAGAGAAAAAGCCTTCCCAATGGACATACCAGCAGATACTCTTCACCGATGAACATTTGTGCCATCAATCCATTCACCAGTCATTTGGAAATCATCAACATAAGAAACATATCTTTGACGTCTTGAACTGTGTTAAAAATGGAGAACCTCAATGCTTCTGCAGCCACTTGGCACATCCACATGTCAGGGTAAGTGGATTTTCAGAGAAGAATCTTTTACCATCAGAACGTCTTCTGCAAAATATGTTGGTGAAAATGACAGACCCAAAGTTTATGCTGAAGTCAGTGAACTGAGTATCAACAATCCACATGAGCTCATAAGTGATTTAGCAGCAGCTGATATCACCTGCAGAAACAACAAATTATGAGGGCACTCATCTAGCCGCGCCACGCCAGCGTTGCCGTGGCTGGTCGTCTCAGGACGGCCACTTCTGTCTGCCATGACCCGGCTGATGTTGGGCCGGACTCTGGAGCGCATCTGCAAAGGCGTCCTGCTGCTCTGCCTGCTCCACTTCCTCATCATGATGATCCTGTACTTCGACGTCTACTCGCAGCGGTTCGACCTTTTCAGCCGCTTCAACAACGGCAGAAACGGGTCCAGGAATAACGGGAGCGGAACGGGCAGCGGACATCATTATTACTACTACAACCTTTCGAGACCAAATGCGACATCAGCCACCTACCTGGCCGCTGCCGAGCAGCTGGTCCCGAGCTTGCAGCCTGAGAACAATCAGACACCTTCTCCCAAACCGCTGCCACCGTGTCCGGAGAATCCACCAGGCCTCGGTGAGTAACGACTTCCATTCCATCTCTGCTGAATTTCTTGTGGTGCTTCTGTGCTCCGATTGCTTCTGCAGATTAATTTGGTTTGTGGCACAACATACGACAAAGGTTTAAATGAAGCATGTCGATATATTTTGCTTGACAATCCTCACAGGGTTGTGGTTATCCTTGCTGCTGGTGCATCTTTTGCCTATCACACTTGCTCCCTCCACTGAATTCAGTGAAATTGAATTTTGGGTTCTCGTTATCTGTAAGTCATAATCACCAAAAGTGCAAGAAAGGGCTTAAAATATTCCACATATTTCTCTGTATAACGAATCATGAGTTTCACTTTCTAAACTGAGTGGGAGAAGAGATGAAACTTTTCACAGATACTCAGGTTTTTGGAGCTGTACTCCAAAATGTGCTTGAAATATTCCACACACTGTGTCATATACTGTGTGGGGAGGAAAGCCAAGACTTCGTATCATGCTGAACACACAATTTACACTCTATAACAAGGTTGTAGCACCATTATGCAATGGGGATCCTATTTTCTTTTCCTTTTTTGTTTTTTTTAAGCAGGGACAGGGAATGTAGCCATCACTGATGGGTAAATGGATGAGGGAGAAAAAAATAAATCCTATGAAGACTTCAGAAACATTGGGACAGGAGCAGAGATTCACCTTTCATTCGGACAACGGCCTGAAACAGTTAGTTAGATCTACACCGCAGGACCTGCACTGTTAATAGGGCAGGATGTCCACATCATTGATTGAAGTAATAAATAAACTGATAAAACCTGATAAAAGATGATTAACTTCCAAACTAAAGATTAAAAAGATGTATATTATGTCTAAAAAAAAGAAAGAAAAAAACACATCTCAGTTATTCCATTTAGGAGAAAAATAAGAAATGGAGTCATTTTTTTTTTTCTAGGTCAGGCTACAACATTAAATGGTTTTACCAGGTTGTATTTCAACCTGATAGACTCACAGTGGAGCTATTAGATGAGATTCATGAAGTCAGACCTAAAGCCCCTCTGCAGAAACATAAATAGCAGCACAAGCAAACACCGGAGCTTTAACATTTCTCTTCGGTGCTTTCTTTTCCTTGCACGCAACTTATAGGTGAATTACTTAAAATGTTCAATGCAAATTAGAGTCAAGCCACAAGTATCTCAAGTGTATTAGCATGGAGTATAAAGTTTGCTGTAGATTTATTGCATTAGAATGGTTTCTATAACTTATGAATGTTTTCAACAAATCATAAAACTATGCATTGAATTCAGAGGAGCACATGGTGAATTCACCTTATTCAAGCATGAGTTTATATAGAGTATAAAGTCTTTTAACATACAGGTTTTTTTCCTGTTTAACATTAAACAAATTAAATTAAACTCCTATTTTAGGATAGTTATGAATAATAAAATGATAATTTTTAACTTTAAATTCAGAAATGTATGCATTTCCATAAAATTTGGTTGAATTGTCTTTTCAAGCATATGACTTGGATTAAATAATTTGGGCATCCTTTTCCAAAATTCTCACATTAGGTTGCTGGATTTTTGACTGTGTCTTTAATTATTCCCATCATTGAGGTCTTGGGTAGTTTTCTATACAATTCAGTTCAATTCTCATCTCCCGTCAGTGCTTCGTTTGGGATTTCTCCCATTGAGAATTAGTTCCCTGGTTGAATTTCAACCTGGCCAAAAAGTGAACAAACTGAGGGGTTTTGAACGATTGACGCTGATTTTCTGGACTATTTTATGTTTGTAGTCGACTATGATTGCAGTTTGGCAATTGCAGTGGAGGAAGTGAATGAAGCCATTCATTCTGTGTTGGTCATGTTTCCTAATACTGGGGAATTAAAGTTGGACCAAGAGGAATGTAAAAAAAAAAGATTTTATTGCTAGAGAAGATGTCATAAATATTTTGAGGGCGTGAAAGGCTAATTTTGTTCATAATTGATTTAACGCATACTTTACAATATGTTTTATGGACACTTTACATGACAATAATTGCTTTCCAAATTGTCCTGACATTTGTGGTTATTTTAATATGTTTTCTTTTTACAGTTTTCATTGTGACGGACTGGTTAATTAGAATGTTTCGTATTCCCACCCAGTGGTGGATTTTGCATTATGGCTGCACTTGTCAAGCCCTTTCTTTCTTCCTCCTCGCACCAGATAAAATTAAAAAATTAAATCGTAGATTAAATACAGCACATAGACTCAGAGGGCTCCTAACAGGGATGCCATCTCGCCACTGCCTTCTAACGCACAAATTCAAAGCTTTTTTTGAGCACAACTGCCCATGAAATGCTCCCACTGTTTCCGTCACATATCTTAAATCAAAATCAGAAACATGCTTGCATATCATTAGGTTTCCTAGTTTGAATGTAGTTTTGCCAGCTTCATAACTATGACTGTGCAGCTTGTGCATCAGTAATAAACTCAAAACATTGATCTGTGGATGATGGAGAGGTTCCTTATCTACTCACTCTCACTTTGTCCCTGATTATTGATTTCTCTGGAGGTTGCTTTTCTTTGCTGTACTGTTGTCAATGACTGTGACCAGTAGGGGCTTATGATTTTTCTCTAATTCTGTCATGGCTACTTTCATCCACTCCTGAAACACTTGAGTCATTTTATTTTCTTGATTAGTGCATTTAAATAATGCAATTAGTTTTATGCCGCTATCAAAGGTGAACATGCAGGTTAAAGTATCTGTATTTTTTCATGTGGAAGTCTAGAACTGCGGGTGAAAAACTAATTGGTTTACTTTGGTGAAATGAGGACAGACAAACTTACTGTTAAGATTTCAAATTTAACAAAATATACAATTTTAAAGCGTTGGATAGTTTTCATAAAATATTAATGTGGGTTTTGAAGACAGTGGTGCTGAGCAATACCAACTCTTTTCTTAAGTATTTTGTTGTGGGAAATGTCTTGTCCTGCATAGGGAAGGTTTACTCTTCCAACTCATCTACTGACTTGCTACTTGTGTGATTAGTAATGCAAACTTGAGTATGTATTGAGTTTTTGTAAAGTGTTTATTTTGTTCTTTTCTTCCCTGCTTCAATTCACATTTAGCAGCTCTTTGCTGATAGAAGACAAACATTTTTTTTTTTATCCAACTTCCACCTGTTCTGTCTCTAAATGAGCTTTGTATACTTAATCCCTCACAATCATATTGTTGCAGCATCAATGTTTTCCTATTTTCTTACTGATCATTGCTTTCCTCTTTTGCTAATGAGGCCTATATCGTGATTCGGAACAGGTATCAAGAGATAAAGCTGTCACGTCGATTCGTCTGAAGACTGAGCTTTGCCGATCCCATTATTTGGCTTTGAATTGGCCGAGTCACTGAGACTGGGTACGGCGTTCATGCAGGGCACAGGTGTACTCTTGTAGCTTATCTCTGGCCTTTCTCGATGATGGAGTGGCTGCCTCGGGGATGTAATGAGCAGGGAGGCAGAGAGAGACTGAGAGAGTCTGTTTTTCAGTCACAGGTGCAGAGAAGGAGAGGAGAGATCTAATGGATGGAGGTATGATGGTCGGGTATGAAGAGAGACAGGCAGAGAGTTGGAATGTGCTGAAGGAAAGAACAGCAGGTGGAGAGGTGAGGGGGACTGAGTGGGAAAGAAATGGAGACCTCGAATCGAGACACACAAACACACTGTGCTAAAGGGAGAAAGAGAGAGAGAGGAAGAAATAAACAAACAAGCCCTTGGCTGTCCCACAACACCAGCTGACAGGTGCTGTCTGTGTGAGTGGCTAGTATCCACATTTTATATCCTGCCTGCATGCGTCTCTCTGTGTGTGTCCACTTGTTTGTGTCTAAATGCGAGTATGACTTATGGATGTTCAAATTAGTCTTTTGTAACTTAAGAAAATTCTGTTAGCGGTCGGAAACTTTTTTGTTTTTAGTGAAAAACTGTTGCAAAACCATTTTTGTTGTTGTTGTTGTTGTTGTTAAAATCACCTAATATGCATCTGTCTTGTAACTGCTGAAAGTTTGCACCAAACCCATCTGTATCTGACATTTTGAGTTGGATTGGCAGCAGGTTCTAGTGATGCCAGTTGGACAGCAACCAACAAACCTGCAGTAGCATTGCAGAATATTGGCCATAACGTCTTCAAATAATAATAATATTAATGAGTAAATGCAATCACAGGGGTTTTTCCAGACATGATGTGGTTAGATAACACAAGTAACTATTAATTAGTCAAAGCCTTGTAAGTTTAGGATTATTGATTTAATTTAAAATAAAATGTGATGGATTCAGTTAGTGGAGCTCGGATATGCTCAAAAAACACATAAGTGTCTATTTCTCTCATTTATAATTATACACAAACACATACAGTAGGTTCTAGATTCTCTATCTGGGCCACATTTCCTCCTTAGAAGTCAAGTCTTGTTTTATTCATAACCGAAGCAATTGGACTGAAATGGCATTCCTGCTGGAACTGTGATATTATGTGAGTGAGCCCTGTGAAGGAATCATCAGGAGGTAAAAAAAAATATATATATATAAAATAAAAATCCAGCTGTACCATTTTAAAGCCAGTTTGATTCCAAATAGGTGCTTCGGTTTTCGTCTTCCTTCTGTTCAGCTGCTTTGTGGCACAGAATGTTTTATAATATGTCTACTACATTTTTAATGAAAGGGGTAACTAAGATCATCCAGCTTTAGAATAAGTTCACTGTGGTAGTCTAAAGTTATTTTGGGCGCCATGTTTATTTCATAAAAAAAAGTTAATATTTTGGAGGGATCTTCAGTCCTCTAAAAATTAATTATCTATGCAGATTGATACTAATATTTGACTCTTACAGATCTACTATTTGTTCCAAAGGTGAAGGAGTCTGCCAGCTAAGGCAGACATCCACACGGTTTTTGGACATCCAGAAAACATTTGACAGAAGATTGAGATGTCAAATACTCCACATATGAAGCACTTCTACTAAATTTGTATAAGTGCTAATGATGCAGCAGTAACCCATTTACAATAACATCACTTAGACTCACAGATTGTTACATACACACACTTTTTACTTACCTCAACATCCTGGAATCTTGAACTAATAGGAAGCTGATCTCTTCTCTGATTAATTCAGCTCATAATTTTAGACCACTTTAAGAAGGAAAAAAATAAAGGTACTTACCCAGTCCCAATGCAAAAGAATAAGGTGGATTCCACACCCTTTATCAATGACATGCTACATTTGTATTTATAAAACAAAAGGAGGACGTGATGTTCCACAAAATGTGCTTCATTTCCTGCCATTTCCATGCAATGTGTTTTTGGATATTTACCTTTGAGTTGTGCTTTATTCATACATCAAGCAGAGGGAACTTGAAAGAAAAAAATGTGAAGGAGAAATATTCACATTTTGCACAGCAATATATCTGATGCCAGTTTATAACTAGATATTATGAAAGCACTTCCTAATTTCTACTCAGCATCTGGTTACAGAGTAAATGAATGTTTTAATTATAATTCCCTGTTTTGGCTGGTGTAGCACCCTGTGTAACCACTCATGCTTGAACCTGCATTTCTCTCAAAGGGCAACCGCATCTGCATTTTCATTTGATGAAATGTGACTCTTTACAAGCCGAGTCCAAATTGTAGATGTAGTTTAAAAGTCTTTAAAAGTGTGAGGATTTTATTTCCATCTATGTTTTGGGAGAGAGTTGAACATACTTGTCTGAATTCCTTTCAATTGTTCTGCACATTACTCCTTCAATGTGATATGTTGCTAATCAGAAGGAATCACTGTCATTAAGTTTCCTCATCTTTCACTTTGAACATTTGGCGAGGAAATAACATCAGTTCGGTGACAGAGGAAAACAGCTTGTCTTCCTCACTGGTTTCAATCAAGCCAATAAAGAAGTCTTTTTTCTTCACAAACACATTGCTATGCACTCCCACGCAACAAGGAAGCTGACGCAGCCGTGGGCACGAAGGCGAGGGCTCCTGACAACCTAATGGCTGCTATAACTTCATTAAAATGGCCCCGTTCTCTTCCTTAATGCCATTCACCGCTTTCCACAGGACGGTTCTGCTACGTTTGTGACTTTTATCCGCATGAGGAGGGATAATTAAGCCAATTGTACTTTTTTCTAGTCATACAATTGTTCCTTTATAATCAGGCTAAGTGCACATTTGAGGATCGACCTCAATTTGTCTGAAAATGTCTTTGACTACTTTCACCTAACCTAATTTAAAACAAAGAAGACATTAAAGAAAAACTATGTGTTACCCACTATCCTTTATACCATAAGCTGTGACAAGCCTCTTTCAAGAAGTGAAAGCAGGTGATCTGGGTCTACCACTACATAACAACAACCTTCTCACCTCTTCAGATAAATGCTAAGCATATCATATTTGAAAAGTTTATAGTTTTTGTAAACCTCTTTCCACAAAATAATTTTTCCCTCAGACCATTAGCCCATTAGACCGTTTTTCTTTGTGGACGTTGGCTGTTCCAAAGCCGTAAACATGTTTTAGTGACCCGTTCCAGAGTGATAGATGGACGCTGACTTTGTTTCAGATCGGGGCACGGAGTGTTTATCTTACTTTAACTTGTCTGATAAGTTGTATTTTACTTAAGTGATGTTGTGATTCTACAAGTTTTTCAGTAATTAGCTTTGAATGTGGCTGGTGAAAAAAAATATTGAAATGTAACTTGATGATTTAAGGTTTGGTGATTCTTATTTTGCATAGAGTCAGTTTGGACTGGAAACCTTTTTTCCCCTCCTAATAGATAAAATGATTTGAAATCTTCATTTTGTTCTTAGGCTCTTTGTCCAATATCATACTTTGATTGATTATCTGGCACGTTAATGTTTGACAAACAAACAGAAAAAAATAAGTATGTGGCAACAAATACTTTTTGTTGCAAAGTTGTTGAAATCCTGAATATATGCACTCACATTGTGTTGTAGTGCTGATGTGATATTAAAATGCATCTCCTCATTTTTGGTTCTCACAGTTCAGAGTGACTATTAAAGTGCAGTGCTCTAACAAGCAGGCATTCTAAATGATAAATGACAAACCGTGCTTCTTGCATGCTGCTGTCATCATGCAAAACACTCTGTTATTCTCTCAACACACAAACACAGTCACCACTAACAATGGCTCTGAGTATATTTTTCTGTTAACTTGCCTCAATTTAGTTTTTTTTTTCCCCTCAGATCTTTGCTTCTTTCATTCTCACTTTACAGAAGCTCAGCAAGAAAAGAATAAAAGGATTTCTCACAGGACATGTAAAACTTCAGCCTTCTGTTTAAAACAGAAAACAATCATGAAAACAATTGCAAACTGACAACTTACTTCCATTTATTTATCTTATTTTTAAGATTATTTAAAATATATATATATATATATTCTTGAAATGTATTGAAACAAAAATTAAAGCCAAAAAGCAACTAGGTGCTCTGCTGTCACTTGCAGTAAGCAACACTGGTAAAATGAGGATTTAGGATAAAACTTAAGGTCAGACAGAGCATCTAGCAAAGATGTTAACTTTTTTCTACTTGAAGGCAATGGTAACACATCCAATGTGACATCAAGATATTCAGCTTAGCCAGTGATGGCTAAAAATTGTTTCTCTTTTACATAAACTGACAACAAGAACCACAAAAAACATTCACAAGGACATGGGTCCTTTAGGTTATGTAACAAGTTCACAAAGCAGTAAATTATCCCTCAATGCAAATTCTACAAAACATGCTATGTGCTATGTGAAAATATTTACAGACACTCTCTCTGGTGTAGTGTACAGCGCATCGGATTTTTCACAAACCAAGAAAAATGTTTTTCCAAAACATCTCCAAAATGTCCTTAATGGAACATTGATTTAGCCATAACAACCTCTTATTCTAATAACAGTATTTTTATTACCTCAAAGAGACACGATCAAAAGAGGTAAGCGGTTCCATACTTGTCAGTTTCCTATTTAAATCATTTGCCCTATGTAGACTTTGAGAAAAAGATTTTCAGGGCACATAATACCATTTTATAGCACAGTCAAGAAACTGTTACATTCGTATACATATATATATATATTCGTATATATATATTGTATACATATACACATCAAAAACAACTTCAAACTTTATCAGTATCATAGCCTGATCTGATAGCTTGAAACTGACCCTGCCTCTTTAAGAACCTCCTACTCTTTACGACTTCCCATTACACAATGGGCAAACCTGGGCACCCAGTAATAAAACATCACAGTAGAAGCTTCTTCGGATCATTACTGTCTTTAACGACTTTCAAAGAAACTTTCATAGTTGATTTTACAATGACATATAGTTTCCCTTTGGGATTAAGAAAATGTTTTTGAATGGAGTTAAACTGGATTGAGGTGAATGATTTATGAGTAGCTTAATATATTAAATTTGACGAGTCTTTTTAAAAATTAACTGAAAAAAAGATTACGTGTCAACAGAACGGTTACGTGTTTGAAACTTTGAACATGACAGCAGCTTCAAACAGGACGTAGTTTCTTTCAGGAAGGGGAGACATATCCTTTAGATAAAGTTTTGATATAGATTATGGAACTCAGTAATTTGAATATTATTGTCCATAATTAGATCTGTAATGCTCGTATGTTGTTACATTTAATGTTATTTTAGTGAATGTGGTTGCAGTTATGAAGGAATTGCCCCCTTGCCTTTTTGGCAGTCTAGTGAACATTGCTCTCAAATGCAGTGTAGTAAAAAGTTACATACCTTTGACCACCAGTGACTAATAAACGGGGTTGCGAGTAAAAGCAAATGGATGTTTACTTGTGAGTTACTGAGCTTACTCCAAGGTGCATTTTGCTCTTTTGTTTTTTTTTTTTCTCCAGGCATTTGCTAATTTAAACATTGATACATTTCACTGTTTTTTTGTGGCTATCAAAAAACAGTGAAACCTACTGATATTAAATCATTAGCTTGCATTAACATCTCATCTACTAAAGTTATTGCTTATAGAAAGTAGATTTAATCTCCCTTCCTGCAACTCGGTGCTGTCTGGTTTTTGCTTTTGGTTCTAGAATCCTGAACCAAATTTCTTGAAGGTGGCGGTGGAACATGAATGTATTTTATTAGATATTAACAGCAGATGATTGTGCTCAGTTGGACAGAAGGAAATAACAAAACTCATTTGTCAAACAACAGCTGTAGCACTCATTAAGCCATGAAATCTGTGCATGCATTTCTGCACATATTGGATTGTCATCTTCCCTTTCTTCTTTTGTCGTTTCTTTTCTATATTGTCCTTGGGAAAGTCTGACAATATGATAGATTGAAAACAAAAAGAATAAATGAAGCCCAGGTTTTATCTTTCAAGAATAAAAAACAGTTGTCTTTAGCCAAGATTCGTGAAAAACAAAAATTTACTATAGCATTTTACATTATGTTTGTTTTTATTTATGGTTGATTATCTCTACCACCTTCTGATGTGGAAAAAAAGCTAGTGCAGAAAACTATTTGCTGAAACTTACAGCTTAACCTTGTTTATCAAGCACAATATAAAACACAATCCCAGAACATCATCAAGGGAGGATCAACAAACTGAGAGTTTATGGCTTTGTGTTCAGATCATGTACTGTACATCGTATCATAACGGCGAAACCTCTGGGCTCATTTGCAGTTTGGCGAGTAGGAGCTTATACTAACCACTCTGCAAGGTTAGCTTTTACTGAATCTAAGTAGGTTGAACTCAGCAATTTTTTTGTGATCAGTGCTGTGAAAAGAGCATTCAGTCAAAACGCTCTGTGCATATATTAACAACCATGCAGACAGATGCAGCTGTGCTAAGATGCCACTTTGCAATGTAAATCTCCCACAGCAACAACTGGGGACTACCTGGGCATGTTTTAGTCGAGAAATAATTTCTGAGGTAAGACTGCGTTGACTGTTATGTAGCTATGAACTTTATCTTATTGTTTATCAATGTTTCCATCCATAGGTCTATCGCTTAAAATAAATTAGTAATCAAGAAGTATTTAAATTGCTGGTGCTTTTTTGTTTCTTTGCATATTACCGCCAGAATATTATTTGACCAGCAGTTAAATTATTTTTCAAGAGAGTTGTTAAGGAGATGCTTTATATCTCACTGCTGTTGTAGATTTGTTTAATTAGGCCACTAATCAGGGATGGCATTAATCACTGGTATCAGGTAAACAAACCCTTGGTAACTTCATTGAAATTAGATGCAGACATCAAACAAATTGAGGTAAACAAAGACTTTGGCTCATTCTTATGTTTAATATTAATCCTGAAGCAACTGTACTTTCTAAGCCAAATGAAGTGCATTAAATCTTTCCTTATTCCCTTCATTGATTACTGCACTTGCAAAGTGTATACAACATTAATCCAAAACCATCACATAATGTCGACATTGGGTTGAGACTACCTTAATGGGAACAACACAGAAGTCGAATGCATTTACGTTTTTTTTTTTTTTGCCGTTGATCAAAAGCGTAGTAAATCTGTGTCACGCAGGAAGAGGGAGTAAAAGAGGTGCAGATGTTTTAAAATACATCTGGGGCAATTTAAATTTTAGATCAATCAATAAATGATCCAATTATTTAACATTTAAACTTGTGTACAATTGTGTGCCAACAAAGTGTCTGAAAGATCAAGATTTAAACACCATCAGTTACCTCTTGTCACCAAGTAAGGACTGAAGATTGATGTAAAAGTGCTCTCGTATAGCTGCAATAATAAATGTAGTCTATTTCAAATTGATGGTGTGCAGCAATACTTATAAACTGATATTCACAGATGTTCTCTACCCAAGTTTATTAATCTTGAGCTGTTTTAGAAAGACAAAAAAAGCAAGAAATTTCTATTTGCTATAAATGTGTAAACCTGGTAGAGGCATACCAATTATGCAGTTAGGGGGCCAAAATCAAATAAAGTACATTTGTACTTTGTCAAGACACTGCATGTAGCATGGATGTGGAATTACTGTGTACCGTATTAATTAAATATCTGTGCACAGTAGGTTTTCCTGGGTTTGTTGCATTCCTGTGTTGAAAACAAACTGCTTTGTTTTGACACGCTGTGATTTTCTATTTTCCTTTTTGCACATCAGGCTTGTCTTGTCCATAATACACAACCATGCTACGTCCCACTCCATTATGTGAGAGTGTGAGCCCTCAGCACATGAATAGTTAAGACGGTGGCAGGCCCGGCAATGCAACAAATTACCATCACAATTTAATTATGCATGCCACAAGACAGAAGCGTGTGCAGATGGTGCGGTTGTGGTGGAACACCATGCCTAACGGATTATCATAGTGAGAGATTTGATGTGGTTTAGTTAAAAGGATTATTACTAGTTATATTGCACTGCGGATCACAAATAGTGGGCTTGATATCTTTGGAAATTGAATGAAAGGGATGAGCTCCTGCTGCTTCACAATCAGAGGAAATTGGTCTGACAAATTCACATGGCAATAGTGTGAAGTGTCATTCTGCTTGCTCTATTTCTTTGCTGGTGTTT
This sequence comes from Poecilia formosa, assembly GCF_000485575.1. Classification (NCBI taxonomy): domain Eukaryota; kingdom Metazoa; phylum Chordata; class Actinopteri; order Cyprinodontiformes; family Poeciliidae; genus Poecilia; species Poecilia formosa. Next base: position 1,091,774 of record NW_006799966.1, on the reverse strand, counting down.
TTCCTCCTTGTGTTTTATCTGGTCACAAGCAAAAAAAATTCTCAGTTTAGAAGTACTTTTCCGTACAGCTTTTAAAAGCTTAACTACCACTGTTGAAGAACAACAAAGGCAATTCTACTTAGATGAGGAAGGGAGGGATTTTATTTAATTTAATTTGTGATACATGTTGTTTTCTTCCAGGAAACTCAATAAATGTAATTAGTTTTGTGACATAATCAAGCCCAAATGCATTTAGCAGAATAAGTCATAAGCAGTATGCCACAACAATGTTTTAAGACCCTGGCACATACTCCCTTGTTTAACAAAATCTACAAAGATTACAGTCAGAAAATAATTGTTTACATATATAAATGTTTGTGTGGACTGATAGGTTTAAAGGCAATTAACAACTGAAATATTTAAGCATTTTATGAAATATTAGCCTTTTATCATGAATTTTAAAACTTACTGTTCAGGTCCCACTTCTGTTTATGGAGATATATAAAGTATTCAGTTTTTATTTTCTCATAAATGACCGAGGAGCAGTGAATCATTTGCATGTAAAAGGCTATGGATATTCAGCACATGGTCATGTCTCTTTATGAAAGTGTCCATGTGTTTAGAGATTTTTCATATTACACAACACAATTTGTACCACTAGATACAAACTTTAGCTTCAAAGTTGAAGACCATAAAAGAAGATGAAATGAAAGAAAAACATATTTAAAATATTTATTAGGAAAAGCTTTAGCCAGCAATAGATGGTACATGAATTCAATAACTTTTAAGTGTGACCACAATAAAATAAAATAAAAATAAAATGTCTGAAATGCTTTAATAGCCTTAAGTGACGCCTTCTTTTTGTCCTTCTTTTTTTTTTTTTATAAACTCAGGTATGAGTTAGTCCATATTAGTTTGCTAAAACATAAAACAAGGTAGAAATATATATGCTCACTTATGCATTTTTATTTCAGTGAGAGGTTAAACTGAGATTAGGAAGATTTTATGCCAACAAAGAAAAGATAAAAGGTCAGAGTACGCATCTCAAGAGTTTGACCATGTGCTCAGTTTGTCTTATTGGTGGCATGCCAGTCAGAAGATGTCTTGAAGTTTTCTTTTGTCTTTTATTTACAGAAAATTGAAAATCCACTGATTTTCAGTCAGTGGATTTTCAGTCAAAGCAGAGAAAACATTCATACCAAGGTGGATGTGTCACACACAATGCACACTGGTATTGGTAGCACTTTCTTGGAAAAACAGTAATGAGAGCATATGTAATGGCATAATTTAGATGATACAATAGACAAATAATAATAATTAAAAAAAAAACGTGTACACATAGGAAACTGAATCAATGTGCCCCATGAATATTTGCTTATAGAGATAAAAGTTGCAAAATAGAATAATTCGTATGAAAACTACATGCATTTTTATTGCAAAAAAAATGACACCCAAACCCTGATAAAATCTTATTGGTTATCCCCACCCCTTTAATTAATTAATTAAATACAGTCTTTTAAAATAGGCTTATGTTTTGATGTATAAATTGGGAATATCTTGTAATTCTACCTTTTTCTTTTGATTAAAAGCTGCACAAATAACTGTGTGTAGTTATTTGTGTAGAATGTATTTTTTGCTGAAATGGACAATGATTGGTGAGCAGATTTTTGTGAGACACATCAGTCACATCAATCGAGTTCAGAAGGCCACACAGAGATGACTAAAAGCTAAGTGTGTGAAAAGAAAGGATCACATGCTTTGGGAAAATGGTCAGGTGCCTGGGGAAAAAAAAAAAAAAAAAAACATTTTTACATTAGTGTGGTGTAGCAGTATTTTTTTTCAGAATGGTGCCATAAAAAGACTGAAACCACTCAATCTGAAAATTTGACATTTTTTGTTGGACTTATGACTTTTTAAGATAGGCAGTGGCGCAAAAGAGTCAGAACATGGAAATAAAAAAAAATGTATTCTATATTTCTTATACTGTAATTTTTCAGTGTGCTGCAGTGCTTACTGCAACGTGCACAGCTTTAGGTTCTCATTTTGTCATCATATCAGATCACGATAAACAAGATAAACCATCATGTCATTTGGCCCTTCATGTTTCATGTTACTTGTAAGGAAGACTAAAGACTTTTCAGGTTAATGATTCTTCTCAGAGGAATGGTAGATGGTGGTGAAATAGACAGAGCAAATTAGAATGGCAAATGGAAAGATAAGAGGAGGGCTGGAGGAGAGAGACGAGCTGGTGATGAGACGATTAAAGATAAATGGAGGAGGAGGGGATGTGAGAAGAAGGTGGAAAAATGAAGGAGAAGGTAAATAGAAAATGACTTTGGTATGCCAGTGGCAGCAGCAGTGTGTTGTCTGTGGAGAATCCAGATTGTCTATGAAATGAATAAATCCATTTAAAGGGTTAGAAAGGCACACCTACATACAGTGATAAAATCAATAAGCGGCGAGCACTAATTAGCAATACTAGCCACTTTGCATGTTCAATGAGCAGCTGTAGTACACTTAAGAGATGCAAGTGTGAGTCTCTCGAGAAAATTTTAATTGGACATGTGTTGCAGGAACATTAATTATTTTAAAAAAAGTGTGGTTTTATGGCTCTTCTGGCAAAATTACCAAATTATTAAGTTCTCTTTTTATGTGTCTTTCAGTGTAGAAGTTCTTTCTAATGTCTTCCTCCATTGATGCCACACAATGATTCATCTCAGTAGATCTCGGTAATGCATCTGCTAACACCCTCAGTGCAGGTCATTAGGTGACTCACAGCTGAGAGGAAGGAGAATGAACGCCGAGTTATCTGGCAGGTCTGTGCAAATATTTGGACTGGGAAGCCTTTGTTTGATGTGTCATCTTCTTACGCTCCAAAGTGTTGAGGTTTATTCAGCAGGTCAATAATGTCTGACAAATTAGTTTGATAGCAGTCAAAGCTGCGGTGTTGCATGAGTCATAGCTGGAAGCGGAAAGAGAAGATAGATGATAATTGGGTTCAGTTAGGAACAAGGAAGTCAGAATTCATATTTAATTGGAAGGAGGAAGATGCTGGTTAACAACTTAACTAAAAAAATAGGTGAAGTGTGTAGAGCAGTGCAATAAAATGGTATTTACTGTCCCTCAGATTTATTCTGTTTTTGATTTTTGTCATATTTGAATAGGTCATATCATTGAACATATGGAAAATTCAATTTTCATGAAGTTTAATAATGAGCATTGGGTTTTCTCCTCCTGCATGCATTGGTTCACTCCAAGTAATCTGCCTTCAAAGTCCAAAACCGTGACTATTATGTTATTGGTTGTCCTCTGTGGCTCCCTGTGATTAACTAGTGACCTGTGGAGGGTGTAACCAGTCTCTCGCTCAATGACAGCTGGAGATGGGCACCAGCACTTTGACAACCCTGCCTGGATCAGTATGATGGATGGAAGGTGTTCTCCCCTTGAATATGTGGATTTTCTCTGGGAGGAAAAGCATGCATATTAGTTTAATTATTGACTCATAACGGATCTNATGTGTTTTTGGATATTTACCTTTGAGTTGTGCTTTATTTATACATCAAGCAGAGGGAACTTGAAAGAAAAAAATGTGAAGGAGAAATATTCACATTTTGCACAGCAATATATCTGATGCCAGTTTATAACTAGATATTATGAAAGCACTTCCTAATTTCTACTCAGCATCTGGTTACAGAGTAAATTAATGTTTTAATTATAATTCCCTGTTTTGGCTGGTGTAGCACCCTGTGTAACCACTCATGCTTGAACCTGCATTTCTCTCAAAGGGCAACCGCATCTGCATTTTCATTTGATGAAATGTGACTCTTTACAAGCCGAGTCCAAATTGTAGATGTAGTTTAAAAGTCTTTAAAAGTGTGAGGATTTTATTTCCATCTATGTTTTGGGAGAGAGTTGAACATACTTGTCTGAATTCCTTTCAATTGTTCTGCACATTACTCCTTCAATGTGGTATGTTGCTAATCAGAAGGAATCACTGTCATTAAGTTTCCTCATCTTTCACTTTGAACATTTGGCGAGGAAATAACATCAGTTCGGTGACAGAGGAAAACAGCTTGTCTTCCTCACTGGTTTCAATCAAGCCAATAAAGAAGTCTTTTTTCTTCACAAACACATTGCTATGCACTCCCACGCAACAAGGAAGCTGACGCAGCCGTGGGCACGAAGGCGAGGGCTCCTGACAACCTAATGGCTGCTATAACTTCATTAAAATGGCCCCGTTCTCTTCCTTAATGCCATTCACCGCTTTCCACAGGACGGTTCTGCTACGTTTGTGACTTTTATCCGCATGAGGAGGGATAATTAAGCCAATTGTACTTTTTTCTAGTCATACAATTGTTCCTTTATAATCAGGCTAAGTGCGCATTTGAGGATCGACCTCAATTTGTCTGAAAATGTCTTTGACTACTTTCACCTAACCTAATTTAAAACAAAGAAGACATTAAAGAAAAACTATGTGTTACCCACTATCCTTTATACCATAAGCTGTGACAAGCCTCTTTCAAGAAGTGAAAGCAGGTGATCTGGGTCTACCACTACATAACAACAACCTTCTCACCTCTTCAGATAAATGCTAAACATATCATATTTGAAAAGTTTATAGTTTTTGTAAACCTCTTTCCACAAAATAATTTTTCCCTCAGACCATTAGCCCATTAGACCGTTTTTCTTTGTGGACGTTGGCTGTTCCAAAGCCGTAAACATGTTTTAGTGACCCGTTCCAGAGTGATAGATGGACGCTGACTTTGTTTCAGATCGGGGCAAGGAGTGCTGCTTTTGACATTGTTTATCTTATTTTAACTTGTCTGATAAGTTGTATTTTACTTAAGTGATGTTGTGATTCTACAAGTTTTTCAGTAATTAGCTTTGAATGTGGCTGGTGAAAAAAAATATTGAAATGTAACTTGATGATTTAAGGTTTGGTGATTCTTATTTTGCATAGAGTCAGTTTGGACTGGAAAGCATTTTTGTTCCCTCCTAATAGATAAAATAATTTGAAATCTTCATTTTGTTCTTAGGCTCTTTGTCCAATATCATACTTTGATTGATTATCTGGCACGTTAATGTTTGACAAACAAACAGAAAAAAATAAGTATGTGGCAACAAATACTTTTTGTTGCAAAGTTGTTGAAATCCTGAATATGTGCACTCACATTGTGTTGTAGTGCTGATGTGATATTAAAATACATCTCCTCATTTTTGGTTCTCACAGTTCAGAGTGACTATTAAAGTGCAGTGCTCTAACAAGCAGGCATTCTAAATGATAAATGACAAACCGTGCTTCTTGCATGCTGCTGTCATCATGCAAAACACTCTGTTATTCTCTCAACACACAAACACAGTCACCACTAACAATGGCTCTGAGTATATTTTTCTGTTAACTTGCCTCAATTTAGTTTTTTTTTTCCCCTCAGATCTTTGCTTCTTTCATTCTCACTTTACAGAAGCTCAGCAAGAAAAGAATAAAAGGATTTCTCACAGGACATGTAAAACTTCAGCCTTCTGTTTAAAACAGAAAACAATCATGAAAACAATTGCAAACTGACAACTTACTTCCATTTATTTATCTTATTTTTAAGATTATTTAAAATATATATATATATATATTCTTGAAATGTATTGAAACAAAAATTAAAGCCAAAAAGCAACTAGGTGCTCTGCTGTCACTTGCAGTAAGCAACACTGGTAAAATGAGGATTTAGGATAAAACTTAAGGTCAGACAGAGCATCTAGCAAAGATGTTAACTTTTTTCTACTTGAAGGCAATGGTAACACATCCAATGTGACATCAAGATATTCAGCTTAGCCAGTGATGGCTAAAAATTGTTTCTCTTTTACATAAACTGACAACAAGAACCACAAAAAACATTCACAAGGACATGGGTCCTTTAGGTTATGTAACAAGTTCACAAAGCAGTAAATTATCCCTCAATGCAAATTCTACAAAACATGCTATGTGCTATGTGAAAATATTTACAGACACTCTCTCTGGTGTAGTGTACAGCGCATCGGATTTTTCACAAACCAAGAAAAATGTTTTTCCAAAACATCTCCAAAATGTCCTTAATGGAACATTGATTTAGCCATAACAACCTCTTATTCTAATAACAGTATTTTTATTACCTCAAAGAGACACGATCAAAAGAGGTAAGCGGTTCCATACTTGTCAGTTTCCTATTTAAATCATTTGCCCTATGTAGACTTTGAGAAAAAGATTTTCAGGGCACATAATACCATTTTATAGCACAGTCAAGAAACTGTTACATTCGTATACATATATATATATATTCGTATATATATATTGTATACATATACACATCAAAAACAACTTCAAACTTTATCAGTATCATAGCCTGATCTGATAGCTTGAAACTGACCCTGCCTCTTTAAGAACCTCCTACTCTTTACGACTTCCCATTACACAATGGGCAAACCTGGGCACCCAGTAATAAAACATCACAGTAGAAGCTTCTTCGGATCATTACTGTCTTTAACGACTTTCAAAGAAACTTTCATAGTTGATTTTACAATGACATATAGTTTCCCTTTGGGATTAAGAAAATGTTTTTGAATGGAGTTAAACTGGATTGAGGTGAATGATTTATGAGTAGCTTAATATATTAAATTTGACGAGTCTTTTTAAAAATTAACTGAAAAAAAGATTACGTGTCAACAGAACGGTTACGTGTTTGAAACTTTGAACATGACAGCAGCTTCAAACAGGACGTAGTTTCTTTCAGGAAGGGGAGACATATCCTTTAGATAAAGTTTTGATATAGATTATGGAACTCAGTAATTTGAATATTATTGTCCATAATTAGATCTGTAATGCTCGTATGTTGTTACATTTAATGTTATTTTAGTGAATGTGGTTGCAGTTATGAAGGAATTGCCCCCTTGCCTTTTTGGCAGTCTAGTGAACATTGCTCTCAAATGCAGTGTAGTAAAAAGTTACATACCTTTGACCACCAGTGACTAATAAACGGGGTTGCGAGTAAAAGCAAATGGATGTTTACTTGTGAGTTACTGAGCTTACTCCAAGGTGCATTTTGCTCTTTTGTTTTTTTTTTTTCTCCAGGCATTTGCTAATTTAAACATTGATACATTTCACTGTTTTTTTGTGGCTATCAAAAAACAGTGAAACCTACTGATATTAAATCATTAGCTTGCATTAACATCTCATCTACTAAAGTTATTGCTTATAGAAAGTAGATTTAATCTCCCTTCCTGCAACTCGGTGCTGTCTGGTTTTTGCTTTTGGTTCTAGAATCCTGAACCAAATTTCTTGAAGGTGGCGGTGGAACATGAATGTATTTTATTAGATATTAACAGCAGATGATTGTGCTCAGTTGGACAGAAGGAAATAACAAAACTCATTTGTCAAACAACAGCTGTAGCACTCATTAAGCCATGAAATCTGTGCATGCATTTCTGCACATATTGGATTGTCATCTTCCCTTTCTTCTTTTGTCGTTTCTTTTCTATATTGTCCTTGGGAAAGTCTGACAATATGATAGATTGAAAACAAAAAGAATAAATGAAGCCCAGGTTTTATCTTTCAAGAATAAAAAACAGTTGTCTTTAGCCAAGATTCGTGAAAAACAAAAATTTACTATAGCATTTTACATTATGTTTGTTTTTATTTATGGTTGATTATCTCTACCACCTTCTGATGTGGAAAAAAAGCTAGTGCAGAAAACTATTTGCTGAAACTTACAGCTTAACCTTGTTTATCAAGCACAATATAAAACACAATCCCAGAACATCATCAAGGGAGGATCAACAAACTGAGAGTTTATGGCTTTGTGTTCAGATCATGTACTGTACATCGTATCATAACGGCGAAACCTCTGGGCTCATTTGCAGTTTGGCGAGTAGGAGCTTATACTAACCACTCTGCAAGGTTAGCTTTTACTGAATCTAAGTAGGTTGAACTCAGCAATTTTTTTGTGATCAGTGCTGTGAAAAGAGCATTCAGTCAAAACGCTCTGTGCATATATTAACAACCATGCAGACAGATGCAGCTGTGCTAAGATGCCACTTTGCAATGTAAATCTCCCACAGCAACAACTGGGGACTACCTGGGCATGTTTTAGTCGAGAAATAATTTCTGAGGTAAGACTGCGTTGACTGTTATGTAGCTATGAACTTTATCTTATTGTTTATCAATGTTTCCATCCATAGGTCTATCGCTTAAAATAAATTAGTAATCAAGAAGTATTTAAATTGCTGGTGCTTTTTTGTTTCTTTGCATATTACCGCCAGAATATTATTTGACCAGCAGTTAAATTATTTTTCAAGAGAGTTGTTAAGGAGATGCTTTATATCTCACTGCTGTTGTAGATTTGTTTAATTAGGCCACTAATCAGGGATGGCATTAATCACTGGTATCAGGTAAACAAACCCTTGGTAACTTCATTGAAATTAGATGCAGACATCAAACAAATTGAGGTAAACAAAGACTTTGGCTCATTCTTATGTTTAATATTAATCCTGAAGCAACTGTACTTTCTAAGCCAAATGAAGTGCATTAAATCTTTCCTTATTCCCTTCATTGATTACTGCACTTGCAAAGTGTATACAACATTAATCCAAAACCATCACATAATGTCGACATTGGGTTGAGACTACCTTAATGGGAACAACACAGAAGTCGAATGCATTTACGTTTTTTTTTTTTTTGCCGTTGATCAAAAGCGTAGTAAATCTGTGTCACGCAGGAAGAGGGAGTAAAAGAGGTGCAGATGTTTTAAAATACATCTGGGGCAATTTAAATTTTAGATCAATCAATAAATGATCCAATTATTTAACATTTAAACTTGTGTACAATTGTGTGCCAACAAAGTGTCTGAAAGATCAAGATTTAAACACCATCAGTTACCTCTTGTCACCAAGTAAGGACTGAAGATTGATGTAAAAGTGCTCTCGTATAGCTGCAATAATAAATGTAGTCTATTTCAAATTGATGGTGTGCAGCAATACTTATAAACTGATATTCACAGATGTTCTCTACCCAAGTTTATTAATCTTGAGCTGTTTTAGAAAGACAAAAAAAGCAAGAAATTTCTATTTGCTATAAATGTGTAAACCTGGTAGAGGCATACCAATTATGCAGTTAGGGGGCCAAAATCAAATAAAGTACATTTGTACTTTGTCAAGACACTGCATGTAGCATGGATGTGGAATTACTGTGTACCGTATTAATTAAATATCTGTGCACAGTAGGTTTTCCTGGGTTTGTTGCATTCCTGTGTTGAAAACAAACTGCTTTGTTTTGACACGCTGTGATTTTCTATTTTCCTTTTTGCACATCAGGCTTGTCTTGTCCATAATACACAACCATGCTACGTCCCACTCCATTATGTGAGAGTGTGAGCCCTCAGCACATGAATAGTTAAGACGGTGGCAGGCCCGGCAATGCAACAAATTACCATCACAATTTAATTATGCATGCCACAAGACAGAAGCGTGTGCAGATGGTGCGGTTGTGGTGGAACACCATGCCTAACGGATTATCATAGTGAGAGATTTGATGTGGTTTAGTTAAAAGGATTATTACTAGTTATATTGCACTGCGGATCACAAATAGTGGGCTTGATATCTTTGGAAATTGAATGAAAGGGATGAGCTCCTGCTGCTTCACAATCAGAGGAAATTGGTCTGACAAATTCACATGGCAATAGTGTGAAGTGTCATTCTGCTTGCTCTATTTCTTTGCTGGTGTTTTTCCTCCTTGTGTTTTATCTGGTCACAAGCAAAAAAAATTCTCAGTTTAGAAGTACTTTTCCGTACAGCTTTTAAAAGCTTAACTACCACTGTTGAAGAACAACAAAGGCAATTCTACTTAGATGAGGAAGGGAGGGATTTTATTTAATTTAATTTGTGATACATGTTGTTTTCTTCCAGGAAACTCAATAAATGTAATTAGTTTTGTGACATAATCAAGCCCAAATGCATTTAGCAGAATAAGTCATAAGCAGTATGCCACAACAATGTTTTAAGACCCTGGCACATACTCCCTTGTTTAACAAAATCTACAAAGATTACAGTCAGAAAATAATTGTTTACATATATAAATGTTTGTGTGGACTGATAGGTTTAAAGGCAATTAACAACTGAAATATTTAAGCATTTTATGAAATATTAGCCTTTTATCATGAATTTTAAAACTTACTGTTCAGGTCCCACTTCTGTTTATGGAGATATATAAAGTATTCAGTTTTTATTTTCTCATAAATGACCGAGGAGCAGTGAATCATTTGCATGTAAAAGGCTATGGATATTCAGCACATGGTCATGTCTCTTTATGAAAGTGTCCATGTGTTTAGAGATTTTTCATATTACACAACACAATTTGTACCACTAGATACAAACTTTAGCTTCAAAGTTGAAGACCATAAAAGAAGATGAAATGAAAGAAAAACATATTTAAAATATTTATTAGGAAAAGCTTTAGCCAGCAATAGATGGTACATGAATTCAATAACTTTTAAGTGTGACCACAATAAAATAAAATAAAAATAAAATGTCTGAAATGCTTTAATAGCCTTAAGTGACGCCTTCTTTTTGTCCTTCTTTTTTTTTTTTTATAAACTCAGGTATGAGTTAGTCCATATTAGTTTGCTAAAACATAAAACAAGGTAGAAATATATATGCTCACTTATGCATTTTTATTTCAGTGAGAGGTTAAACTGAGATTAGGAAGATTTTATGCCAACAAAGAAAAGATAAAAGGTCAGAGTACGCATCTCAAGAGTTTGACCATGTGCTCAGTTTGTCTTATTGGTGGCATGCCAGTCAGAAGATGTCTTGAAGTTTTCTTTTGTCTTTTATTTACAGAAAATTGAAAATCCACTGATTTTCAGTCAGTGGATTTTCAGTCAAAGCAGAGAAAACATTCATACCAAGGTGGATGTGTCACACACAATGCACACTGGTATTGGTAGCACTTTCTTGGAAAAACAGTAATGAGAGCATATGTAATGGCATAATTTAGATGATACAATAGACAAATAATAATAATTAAAAAAAAAACGTGTACACATAGGAAACTGAATCAATGTGCCCCATGAATATTTGCTTATAGAGATAAAAGTTGCAAAATAGAATAATTCGTATGAAAACTACATGCATTTTTATTGCAAAAAAAATGACACCCAAACCCTGATAAAATCTTATTGGTTATCCCCACCCCTTTAATTAATTAATTAAATACAGTCTTTTAAAATAGGCTTATGTTTTGATGTATAAATTGGGAATATCTTGTAATTCTACCTTTTTCTTTTGATTAAAAGCTGCACAAATAACTGCGTGTAGTTATTTGAGTAGAATGTATTTTTTGCTGAAATGGACAATGATTGGTGAGCAGATTTTTGTGAGACACATCAGCATCTCAGTCGAGTTCAGAAGGCCACACAGAGATGACTAAAAGCTAAGTGTGTGAAAAGAAAGGATCACATGCTTTGGGAAAATGGTCAGGTGCCTGGGGAAAAAAAAAAAAAAAAAAACATTTTTACATTAGTGTGGTGTAGCAGTATTTTTTTTCAGAATGGTGCCATAAAAAGACTGAAACCACTCAATCTGAAAATTTGACATTTTTTGTTGGACTTATGACTTTTTAAGATAGGCAGTGGCGCAAAAGAGTCAGAACATGGAAATAAAAAAAAATGTATTCTATATTTCTTATACTGTAATTTTTCAGTGTGCTGCAAGCTTCCTGCAATGCGCGTAGCTTTAGGTTCTCATTTTGTCATCATATCAGATCACGATAAACAAGATAAACCATCATGTCATTTGGCCCTTCATGTTTCATGTTACTTGTAAGGAAGACTAAAGACTTTTCAGGTTAATGATTCTTCTCAGAGGAATGGTAGACGGTGGTGAAATAGACAGAGCAAATTAGAATGGCAAATGGAAAGATAAGAGGAGGGCTGGAGGAGAGAGACGAGCTGATGATGAGACGATTAAAGATAAATGGAGGAGGAGGGGATGTGAGAAGAAGGTGGAAAAATGAAGGAGAAGGTAAATAGAAAATGACTTTGGTATGCCAGTGGCAGCAGCAGTGTGTTGTCTGTGGAGAATCCAGATTGTCTATGAAATGAATAAATCCATTTAAAGGGTTAGAAAGGCACACCTACATACAGTGATAAAATCAATAAGCGGCGAGCACTAATTAGCAATACTAGCCACTTTGCATGTTCAATGAGCAGCTGTAGTACACTTAAGAGATGCAAGTGTGAGTCTCTCGAGAAAATTTTAATTGGACATGTGTTGCAGGAACATTAATTATTTAAAAAAAAGTGTGGTTTTATAGCTCTTCTGGCAAAATTACCAAATTATTAAGTTCTCTTTTTATGTGTCTTTCAGTGTAGAAGTTCTTTCTAATGTCTTCCTCCATTGATGCCACACAATGATTCATCTCAGTAGATCTCGGTAATGCATCTGCTACCACCCTCAGTGCAGGTCATTAGGTGACTCACAGCTGAGAGGAAGGAGAATGAACGCCGAGCTATCTGGCAGGTCTGTGCAAATATTTGGACTGGGAAGCCTTTGTTTGATGTGTCATCTTCTTACGCTCCAAAGTGTTGAGGTTTATTCAGCAGGTCAATAATGTCTGACAAATTAGTTTGATAGCAGTCAAAGCTGCGGTGTTGCATGAGTCATAGCTGGAAGCGGAAAGAGAAGATAGATGATAATTGGGTTCAGTTAGGAACAAGGAAGTCAGAATTCATATTTAATTGGAAGGAGGAAGATGCTGGTTAACAACTTAACTAAAAGAATAGAAGTGTGTAGGGCAGTGCAATAAAATGGTATTTACTGTCCCTCAGATTTATTCTGTTTTTGATTTTTGTCATATTTGAATAGGTCATATCATTGAACATATGGAAAATTCAATTTTCATGAAGTTTAATAATGAGCATTGGGTTTTCTCCTCCTGCATGCATTGGTTCACTCCAAGTAATCTGCCTTCAAAGTCCAAAACCGTGACTATTATGTTATTGGTTGTCCTCTGTGGCTCCCTGTGATTAACTAGTGACCTGTGGAGGGTGTATCCAGTCTCTCGCTCAATGACAGCTGGAGATGGGCACCAGCACTTTGACAACCCTGCCTGGATCAGTATGATGGATGGAAGGTGTTCTCCCCTTGAATATGTGGATTTTCTCTGGGAGGAAAAGCATGCATATTAGTTTAATTAGTGACTCATAACGGATCTTAAAGGCTTTGTGTTTGGCATTTTGAGAGGTTCAGCTGTCACACTGTGTTGACACCTCATCAATCACCTTCTAAGCAGACAAGCAGATGTTATTAAAATGAGTCCCATTCAAATACACAACTTTGGCCTCTTTAAGATCACAAATCACTCTTGACAAGCAACCCTACTGTGAACGAGTAGTTCTATTGTGATGACCAGACTTTCATCACACTTTAGTTTTTCATATACACTCATACCGAGGAGAAAACTTTGTAAAAAAAAAAAAAAAAAAAAAAAAAACCTATAAAACGTCTTGCTTTCCAGAGACTTTTAAAATCGATAATCACTGTTTTCCTCTTGAGACCTTTGTGTAATCATCAACTTCTTTTACCGGTCTTTTCATGTTTGAAAACATCTTGATCAGGATTAGCAGCGATTCCCCAGGGTGCTTCATGATTGCCAGGCTTCATGGTGTAAATGATTAGTAAAAGAAACGCAAGTTATGATTAATAAAACTCATTTCCAGTCTTTGGAAAACCTCCAAGAGAGCAAGAAATGCTTATCTGCTGCACTTTAATTTTCCATTTATTTTGGGGAGGAACCAAAGAAAGAGTTTTATCCTTTTTAATTTGAAAAGATTGGACGTAATTGTTCTTTGGAAGCACAAATTCAAGAATCTAATTAGGAATTAAATAAAATTGAGTCCTAAAATGATCAAAGTACTGTTTCAAGTCTCTAAATTGTAAAAATATATTTTATTTAGGACTTGAATCTTGCACAGCTCAAATTTGTTTTACATATTTAATAAAGAGCAAATCTGAGGAAATAAAATATATTTTGTCATCATTAGCAGTTAAACAGCTGTGGTTTCATTTCCATTATATTCCAGTTTGAAGGAGATCAACTTATACTGAGAATTACATTCATGTTTTAGTTGTTGTAATGGTGAAAATGAGATAGTTATTAGAGTTCATGTGTTCATGTGAGGCTTGTGCCACTATAAAGATCTCAAAGTATAATAACTTAGAGTAAAAAAAAATAATCAGCAAATAGAGGTACTTTATTCATACTGATGCTGAAATGGATAGATTATTTCAATTAAAATAATCTTTGTGTAAAACATTATTTGTGTTTTGACTTCATAACCATTTTAAAGGTATTTTATTAAAGAAAAAACAATGTCAAACACTAAATGGAAATAGAGGAAAACAGAAGAAAGTCAGTGAGCGAGAGGTCTCACCAACAGAACAATCCGACAATGACTGCAGGAATCCTGGGAGCCTATGTAGACACAGTTACTGGTACAAGCAACAGGTGAGAGACTAATTAACTGAATGTTGAACTGCTATGGGAAAGCATGGGCTGAGGTAGAATGGGTCGTACATATGACAATGAGACATAACTGTTCAGAAATAGGCATAGAGATACAGAGTGATATGTGTAATTACAATTAAGAACAAGAGGGCTCTGGAAAAAATCATGACACTGACGAAACTAAATCCAACCTCCAAAGAATCATGATAAAAACTGAGAGTATAACAAGCTAATTTTAGTTTAATTATTCAGAATATCTGCTCCGTTGGCAACACTGCAGCCTAACTGATTTGGTGCTCGTAGCTTGCCAAGCACAGTTTTAAAACTTTATTTTAATAATGACCGCTGACGACTTTTTAGTACAAACTCCGTAACTGTCCCTGCTTTTCACAACTGGAAATAAGTTTAGTTTCTTGTTGGGTGCTGGGGGCAATATGACAAAAAATATCAATAATTTTAATTTTCACTTGCTGCAGCTCATTTTTTTTTTTTTATTTACAAGTTCAGTTTAACTCCATTTTTTAACATTTAATCAAAACTGCTCATCTGCGTGATTCTCAAAAGACAAAGTGAAAATGATTCAGAGTGATGTGCATTTTTGACTAAACACAGTAAAACTTTTTAAACTGTAAATATTAGTTACTTGTGAGCCTCATCAGCTTATTCCATTTCTAATAGGTAAATAGCTTTTTAACATTTTTGTGTAGAACTTGAAACAATATAGCTAATATTTCAGCTTGTCCAAACACTTAGGTTTGCATTCACTGTAAACCTAAGTGTTATTTAGGCTTTGTCATTTCCTGATCTTTTTTCTGCTGACTACAGTCACTTGCTGTACTTGACTCTGCTGCTATTTGTCCTGAGCACTATTAGGCTTTTATTGGATTAGGCTTTTATTGTGAAGATGTTGTGCTTGATTGGCACAATAAATGAAGACATACACCCTGGTATTAATGTTTTGGCTACTCTGCCAAACATTAATCAGACTGTCCAATAAAATACTGGCAGTCTAATAAATCTGCTCAGCTGGTCATGATGTAAAAACACAAACAAGACCATTCTGAAGGGTGCAAACTTCAAGCTAAGTGGTTGCTCACCTTTGGCTGCTAGGTAGATAGTAGCTGCTTGAGGAGAGGGCTGCACTTGCAGTTTCCCTTTGCATGCAATGATTACAAACCATGTCCAAAAGTCCCTGCTTTCGCAGTTTTAAAGTGCAATGTCTAGCTGTGTACACATTCTGCACTCTGGTGATTTAAATATTCTTGTCTTGCTTTCATGGTCTGCTGTACGTTTAAAGTGATGTGCTCAGTGGATGAACAATGACAACAAAGCTCAGATATCTCAAAAACACTTAATTATAGTTTTAATAGTAATTTTATTTTCAGCTAACAATACTAATGCTAACCTACAAACATACTAATCACTAAAGCCAATATCAACTCAGCAACATATTCCTATCCCTCATCATCTTAGGTCATAATTTCAAGCCGTACTTTGATGAAGTCTGAGAAGTAAGTCAAACTTTATTATAGCACCTTTAAGATAAAAAAAATAAAAAATAAAAACAGTGCTTGAACAGACAGAATAAAAACACAAAGGACAAAAGAAAACAAAAGCAGAATGAAACAAAAGGTTTTAAGTCAAGGTTCAGCTAGTTGGTCAACTGTTCAGCAGCAATTCGCAGGAGGAAGCCGTTCTGTGCTCTACGCATCCAGAGGAAACTAGTGAAAACTCTCAAACACCAAGTGTGGCAAAGCTTTGAAATGTCTTTAGGCTACAGGAACAGCCTGATTTCTGTCATCACAAAGTCCTAATTTCTGTCCCATAGAAAATTTGGGCACAGACCAGAAAAGGTGAGTGAGATCAAGGTGGCCTACAAACCTGACTCAGTTACCCTACTTCTGACGGCTACTATTGTGAGTAATATGTGGAAGGATACCCAAAATGTTTGACCCAAGCCATACGGTTTAAAAGCCAATTCTACAAAATACTGAGGAAATGTTTATAAACTTAATTTCAAGAAAATTACAAAAAAAAAAAATAATAATAAAATAAATAAATAAATAAATCATTATTGTGGCAATTAACAAAAAATAAATATGTTTTTTAAAATCCTGACTGACCTAAAAATAAAAGGAAAATTCTCTGTATTTAACTGTGTACCTCAATGTCCAAACCTAATTCACATATATATCAGTTTTGCTGTGTTTGCACTTTGAGACTGTTTTACATAGAATCAAGCTTCAACTTCTCCAGCTTTCAGAAGAAAAGCAGTTTCCTGTAAGAATTAAGTGACTTTGACATAGGCCATATTAAATGACTGGGTCAGCGCATCCTAATCTCTGTGAAACCCTGAGGCTTATAAGGTCAAATCCTAAACAGACAGCAGGCTGTTCGAGGAAGAAACCACAATTTTGAACCGTAGCAACTTTATTATCTTACAGAGAACAAAACAGACCGACGGTAATAATGTTTGGTTCATTTTTTTTATTTTTAATTTTTTTTGCATTCGGTAGTCTATGAAATGTGATATTATCTTTATAAACTAATTGACTTTCAGATATGCTAAGTCTGTCTCTGTGTATTTGAATTTTATAATACATTATTAGCCATCTGACTCCATGGCATTTTATCAAATATGATAGATGGAGACACACATTACGTTGGTTAATTGAGAGGTTTCCTGACTATAATGTTACAGCATGGAAATGAAGTGTCATAGGAAGTGTGTGTTTCATTTCTAACTACATGGAGGACATCAGTCACGATGCTCTTCTGGAAGAGAGAATATTCGGTTCAACTGGATTAGCTCTGTTGAGGGTGCTGCTTGTTTAACAGATTATTTTAAGCTTTAATCAGAATGAAACTCAAGCCGGCAGCTGCCTCCTACCATAAGATCGTTGTTTCTGCTCCATCTTCTAAGATTTCACTGTCTATAAATATTTTAAAATGAGACACATTGCTCCAATCTGAGTTGCCCTCCACTCGACATGAACCTTCCGTGGTAGCAAAAACTTGCATCACTCCATCTGGAAACACACTTGATACTCATGCCATCAGTCACATAACAGCAGCAGCACACACATAGAAGTAATTCTATTCTGTGGTCATAAACTTTGCAATATAATGTATTTTTATGCGTCACTAAAGAACATATGCACCAAAAAGAAATAGACTTGCATTTACAACCAAAGTGACGGTGAATGCGATGGTAAAACTGCAGCACACACACTAATATCTACCTCATCTCCATTTATTGAACCAGTATTGCGAAGCTGCTCGATTTCACAAGGAAAGCTAAGGCTGAGATACGCACTTGAGACTGTTTCCCGAACCTTTCCTATTTCTACACTTCCTCAATTTTTGTGTTCATGCCGCAGAGAGAAACTGTATCCCTATTTCCTCAATTTCCACTTTTATTTCTTTTGTTACCTGCGAGGTCGAGCGCCGGTGCACAGACACATGCATGCCTGCAGAGACAATATGGGATCAATACCTAAAACAAGCTAGTGTGTAACAGTCAAGTTGTTCAGATTCACATGCTGGACATTTAAGCTATATAAAATCCTAATTAAACACACTAATATTTAGTTAACATGAACTATGGAAAATCTGAAAAGGTTTGAATACTTTTGTAAGAAACTTTGTTGAATGCAGTTAAATCTAATTTCCCAAGGCTTTATATTTGCATAATTACTAAAGCATATAGCGCATTAAGACATGTAATATGTATGCTGTTGCTTAAGACAATTATGTGCAATCGTGACATTAGTGTAGATTTTATCCAGGACGTGACAATCTAAGTACCAAAGGAGAAGGCAGCTGGACCTCTGCTCTTGTTTCTGTTTCACTTCCCATCAAAATAACTTTACTTCTATACATAGTTGGAAGCAAACATAGTAGCTGTAATCAGAACAATCACATTAATAGAATCGTTAGGGTTACAAATGAGTTAGTTAGGGTCTCACGAGACACTGACCCTGTTCTGAACTTTGTCAGTGTTTTGAGTTGCAGTCATTTAACAACTCGATCATTTAATCAAATGGCAGAGCTCCAAATTGTAAGCCTGACGCTTCCCACCAGTGTTCAGAACATTGAAATGTTTTGGATGAGAAGTGAAACATCTTCAAGAAACAAGAATAATTCACTTGCTTTCCTTTTAAGCTTTTAGGATTAAGACAACAAAGTCCCTTGGCTCAGGGAATGTGGCTGACAAAAGCATTCAGGTTTATTTGAGTTTATTTAAGAAGCATTTTTTTTCATCTTACTCAGTTCCTGTCAATTCATAAGGGTATCATCATCGTCTAATCCACACTGTGGCGTACCGGCATCTACAGAATAAGCGATCCTCTCATCTTTTTACAGCGACTCGCGTAACTGGGAAAATTAAAGCTGTCTTTCCCCTTCATGCTCAGCCGTGTAAAAGCGATCTGCATTAAATTCACTTCATCACAATGACATCTGAGTACTATAAATATAAATGTTTCTGAGTGAATTAATGTTCACATCGCTGACAGTGATGTCGGGGACAATATCTACAGTATGGATGATGGGAGTCCTAAAATTGTAATCATCACATCATTTTGTTTTTTTTGTCAGGACATCTGAGTTCATCCCCGCACCTGTTGCTGTGAATTCAGATGGGCTTGGTTGTGAGTTTTCGGTAATACTGGGCAGCTTTTTCGCTAACGTACAAATCCTGTTGTCAGCTATCAGATAATAGCTAGTTTGAGAGAGTACATCCCAGCTGTCATCTAAACCTCTTATGCCTTCGGTCCCCCTGCAAGCAAAATTGAGTTTCTCTCTTGTTGCACCTAATGCCTTGTTTTTGGTAAAGCCTTCATGTTCCCTGTGGAAGATCATCCGGTTTCTTGACAGTTTTCTCACACATGGAGAGCATAGTTTAATATATTAACTTGCTGCCAGCATTGCTTGTAATTTGTTTTTAAACTCAACTAAAGAAGGAGAAATAGTGCCTGTTCAGGGAACAGATCTGCCATATTTTATGTTAGCAAAAGATAATGAAGTTCATTAATTTTGAAAAAAATGTTCAGTTGCTTGGAAAAGTGTTCATATCTCTTCAAGTTTGTTTGTTTCAACCAATGTTTCAATTACAGATGTGAAGCTTTTTGAGTACATCTCTTCCAGCTTTGCATATGTAGAAAATGGAATTGTTGATCCATCATTTTTTGCAAAATAACTCAATCTTAGTAAGATTGAGAGCTGAGTACCTGTGGATATACATTTTCAAGTTTAGCAACAGGTTCTCAACTGGATTTGAGCCCTGACTCTTGACAGTTCTTGCACATTAGCATGCTTTGATCTATTGTTTCCTGGGAACTATTGTTCCCAGGTTGTGTGCTTAGGATATCTGTCCAGCTGGAATGTGGCCCCACACATCCTGTGACCAAGCACCTTATTTCTTAGGTTTGATGTATCCCCCAGGTAGACTAATGTACCTTAAATACAACTTCTCATGACTTTCTTTTCACCCCTCTTAGAAATTTGACAGTTATTTTTTCCTTTCTACTTTATAGTTATCTAGTATTATAACCTCAATAAAATACACTGAAATGTGCAGCTAATATGTGACAAGATATTGAAAACTTTTAAAGACATTAATACTTTTATTTTTCTTTAGAACATGGGCCTTGTTTGAAAACCGATGACTGTTTTAAAGAACAGCTCAACTTGATTTGAGATCAAGTGGTAGTTCGTATTATTTCTAAAACCCCAGTTTAATTTTGCATTAGCTCCATGGATTATAAACTCCAGTACTTGCCTGGATTGTGACATTAGCATGATATTGGAGGTTACATCATCTTGCAGAACTCAATGTTTAATACCTTATTCAAATATAACTATCGCATTCACTTTCCGTCTCTTAACATAAACACCTTTAAAGGATTTGCTCAGAGGTTCTCAGACACTCTGTATGAGGTATGTCTACTGATAAGCTTTTATAAATTTGACTCACCTTTGGCTTAGACAAAGTGAAGTGTCTTAGGGATAAAGCGGTAAGTTTTCCAAGTTATTCAGGAGAGATCACTAACATTCGTCATTGAGTTATAACTTATTTGTATTTTTAACCTATTAAGCCACCAAATAAATCTAACTCGAATAAAAGTGTGCTGCTTTTCTAAAAGTCTTACACATCCGAATAGTATCACAAGTGGCAGTGAAGTCACTTGAAAACTGTCACATTCAGGCTTGTCTTTTACTTTTCTCGCACTTCTCCTCATTTTACTCAAAATTTCTGCTCAAATTCTAGAAATTCTAGTTTTTGTCAGATTGACAGTTGCTGATGAATACAACTAATTACATTAAATCAAGTCAAATCCAAAATAAATAATAATAATACAAGCACGAGAACTTTAGCAAAGCAATGTCTGAATTTGGCCATTTGATCTTCAACTTAGCAGGGTAGTATTTGGAACATATTTATGACAAAATCCCCTTGGTGTACGTGTTGGTAAATGCAGTTAGTCACTGGACATCGCCACTCTCATCTAAGATGAAAGAATATGTGTTTTATGTTTTGGTACTTTTTATCAATGGCCATGGAAAGGCCTTCCAAACTCATACAGAATTATATGGAATGCAAACATAATGCTAAATAATTATTGAAATTTATTGATGCTCTTCAACTAATATATGAACATCTATTCTAAGAGTTGTATGTGTTTATTATAGACAGATGATATTCAGCATTAGTTTTCTTGACGTTTGTTTCGCAACACAATATAATTTAATAAGCCCCATTTATCATAACACTAACACACCAAATAAACGGCACTAGTTTCTTAACAAGCATCACCATGTGGTTAAATATATCTCACACCAGTTAAGTGAGCATCTGACATTTTAGTCCGTGTATTTTGCAATTTCTTTGTCGTCTGTCAGTTTTAGATTTGTGTTTTTGTGTATTTTGTACTTTGAGTTCCATCTTTTCCAATTGTTTTTTTTTTCCTACTCTGTTAATTTTCCCTTTAAACGTGTTTGACATTTAAGTGATAAGACTCACCTGTTTAATGCCCCTTTAATCGTTCTCCCAGTGTGTATGATTTTATTGATAACTAAGTCTTTGTCTGATTCTCCTATGGTTCATCCATAGTAACTACAGTTCAGTCCGTGGTATAATGAAGTTTTGAGCTGGATGAAACATTTTAAATTGTATTTTAATATTAGTCTTACAGTTTATGTACAGTACATAGTTCCACCCCCCTTGTACTTTGTCATAGTGCCACTGCCAATTCACTTCTTGTTCCAAAATATGGGGTATGGATCAGACAGAAACTTATGTGAGTGATTACACCATTTTTCATCAGTCAGGAGGGAACTTTAATTCACAACAGATGCAACTACCAAAAAATAAATAAATAAAAAAACAGCTCCAGTTCATCTCCAATGCATTCCGAGACTTAATTGGACATGAATTGTTCAATCGAATCAGTCCAAGACAAGCTAATTATGTTGGCAGATTCAAAGAGAATTGCAGTTCAGTCTTAGAGCTGAACAACATTAGGTAAAAATTCAATATGCGAGTTGATGAGTATTGCCATAACAATATTAGTTGAGATACTCGAATGAAAAAAAAAAAAGTTAATAACTTTCTCGTTTTAAATCATTGCAAAATACATTGAAGAAAATTAATAATCTATCCAAGATGTCCATCTCAATATTGTTTTATTGACAAATTGCTTCTGCTTTTGCTTTGACATTGAATAAAATTTGTAGTTTCTTTATGACCTCAACCCCATTTCACGTTCAAAGACATTTGTATGTTGCATTATACAAATAAGTATTGCCAAATACGTTATTCACATAAAGAACCTAAATGCATGCTACTTAAATAACTGGCTATTGCAGTCCAAGTAATATGCATAGTGATGAATTTGTGGAACTGTCTAATGTGATCTTAGTCACAACATAGAACATTTACTTTGTAATTCCCATTGATAAAATCTTATCAATCGGATGAGATAAAAGTATCTTGGTACACGTTAAGGTAAAACTTGTGTTGAGCAACAGAACATTAGCATTACAAAAGTGAGATGGCGAGAGGTGGATAACTTGATCTGAACATCTTGAAAACACCAAGAACAACAAATTATAAATCATTTTCTACCTTAAAATAATAATTAAAAAAAAAGTTTGATTATATAACTGTCATATTTGTGTTTTGTTTTTTTTCCCCTGACAGAATTAGTCCTACAAAGTAAATGGAAATGTGTGTATGTAGATGGACAGTTTATACTGATAACATGTTTGTTGGTGTGCAGTGAGTCTGAGACTTGAAGTCTGTGAGATCTAGTCTGACAGAAGAGCTGCTGTCTGTGATAGAAAGGCGTTCGATCACTCTCGACATGAAAACGTTCTGTGCGTAGAGCTCTGGAATCTAAACATGCGCCAAAGAGAAGGCAGCCCAGTCTAACAAATTGCTTTTTCTTTTATATTAAAGTCACAGCCATACATATGGTTCTTGTTTATGTGATTATAAAGCTAAGCAATGGTGCATAGCATATTACACTTGTAGAAAGACCACTTTTGCCATGTGAATTTTGAAAAGCAGAATATTTTTGCACTGTTGAGTGCTTTCGCATATGGCCAGGTCTGCATTGTTCTGCTGTGTGGGCAGGCAGCAGAAGCTTAAGTAGTGATTTATCACCTCGTCCTACGTCTCTTATTGTGCTCTATATCTCCATGTATTGACAGAAGGACTGGCAGATTTAGCGTCGCACATAATTCAAACCCAACAAACATGTTTCAGCTCATGTTATTTATCTATAGCTATATCTTTTAATTTGCATGCAGAGCTTTTTTTTTTGTTTGTTTCTTGCTTCTGTTTTTACGGAAGCACCCTGTGGTATTTTTACAAGATGATGTGGTATACTGTACAGTGAAGTGCTTGGAGAGTATTCCAGCTATGCAGAATGTGTTAAAAGCTGAATACAGCTGCATAGATGGCAAAAAAAGGTTTATTTCAGCAGCTCTTTTTCAGCCTTTTGAGAGAAGCCTCAGCGTGGCACATCCTTTTGATACCTGTATTTAGGTCACAGCTTTGGACTGTAAAAGGCTTGAATCATGTGTACATACGGTGCTTGGTGTGCTGGATGCATACACTTTGACATGTTCTGACTGCTCACCGGTTCTATGATCGTGTTAATCTAACTGTGCAACATCTGGAGTTTACTTCCTACTTTGTCTTGTGTTATACTTTTCTTTAAACTGTCAAACTTTGGTAATTAAGTTATCTACAGCCATCAGGATACTTTTCCAAAAAGGAAAATGAATCTTCTATACAGCTATATTTGAAAAAAAAAAAAAAGAAAAACGAAAATTATAAGATTTAATCATTCAGCATTTTTTTTTATTGATAAATGCACATTTTTCTTTTTAATAATTGGGGAATTATCAATAAAAGTGTAGTTTATTTATATGTAAGAAGAAAACGTTAGTGCCATAGGAAACAGCAGGAATAATCAAATCTTGATTGATTTGGATTTATAATATTTGAGTCATGTGTTTGAGCAGAATGAGGCTCCAGATTTTTGGGTTTGGAACTTGATCTCGGTCAGGCCAAAATGATCTGCTTTGGAAATAATTCCTCTCTTCTTTGCCCCTTGTTAGGCAGAGATACCGGATAAGCCTCTGAGCATTTGGACTGGGTCTCAGCCATCTGTGTGTTCAGCGGTGCTGTTCTTGAGCCACAACTCTTTTTGTCTGAAGCTGCATATTATCTTCTCTTGTGCATTGTGTGCCAGGGTCTATGTTTTGCCCCATTTGTTCTCGAACAATCAAGATACAAAGATGTTTTCCTGGAATTTTTGATTTGCCTTGCAGCCTGTCTTTATTTGGTGTTTAATCATTTTATTCAGGTTCATGATCCTAGTACTTCACAATGAGACATGATCCAATAATTTTTTGAATAAAAACAATCAGTGCTGTGCAGATACTTTTCAGCAGGGACATTAAAGCTGGTCAGAGTGGTCTTGTGATGAACTGAGCTGAATACAAGGCAACCCTGGATGAAAACCTGTCAGATGTAGCAGAAACATTGAGACTGGGACTGATGTTCGACTTCCTGCAATACAATAACCTTAAACATGCAGACTAATCTACAGTACGGTGGTTGACATAAAACATATTCACCCGTTAGACTGATCCGGTCACATTCCAGACCTAAATCCAATGGAGGAATCTTTTAAAAAATCTGAAAACTGCTATTTATTTCTTTATCCAGTTCAGTTTGAGCTTGAGCTACTTATGTAAAGGTTAGATATTTAACAGTAAACTGCAATTGAAATGTATTTCTACAGAGCACAGACTCAGATGTTTTACTTGTAAAAAAAAATAATAATTTGTAAAACCAAAACTTTTTAAGTATCTTCCACTTCAAAGTTACACAGCACAAGAATAAAAAAAAAAACAGTTTGAATACTTGTACAAATCACTGCATCTTTATATGTTCTGAATAGAAGCAGAATTGAATAGAAGCAACTCATTTTCAATCATTCAAACTCAAATACTAATTGATTGATCTACAGCTTTCATCTACACATAAATCGTGTCAAAGAATGGAAAATTATACTCTGTTCAAGCAGCTATTAACCTGTGATGAAAAAAAGAAATGTCCATGCAGAATGAGTTCAACAGAAAGGATTTGTGTTAATATTGAGGTCAAATGTTATTAAAATAAAATTGTAAAGGTCCTATCTTTCAAAGACAGATGAATTACAAAGAGACCGAAGTTGCGTATCAACATTTTTTTCCTCCGTATTTTTCACTGAAGCTGCCCAGCAAATGTGAGTACCAGAGATTGCGTTGTGAATATGATCCTCACCGTTGGGCCGTATAATCCCTCAGCCAGATTTTCTCTGGGATAAAACTGCCACCGCTGCCAACCTCTTTGGCAGAAAGTCGCCAGCTGGATGCAGCCCTGAAATGTAATTTAGCTACTTACAAAATAAAGTTGTTAAACTGTCAAAAAGCTCTGATGGGTTTGGGGGGAGCGGGGGCAACAAATCCATCCTAGGAGAACTGTGCTCACTGAAATTTGATTAATTGTGCTCCACATCATAACAGAACATGAAATTAGTGCACAGCATACATCACACTACGGGTGCGTCTGCAGGATTCTCTTTTTTTTTCCCCCTCCACCACGAAGAAGAATTGCATTAACGGTGCATTTCGTTCTGCTGTTGTTTATCTTATTTTTCTTCCACCAAATGCAAATTCAGATCAACATTATCACAGCATCAAAACATAGTGCCTTCATCTGCCTAATTGGAAACCACCCAGGGATATCCTGATGATTAAAGAGATACTCACCCTGCAAAATTACACTCCTTTTTCATTTCACATATTTCTGCGGAATAATTGATACTTTTATCTCATCGCCTCTCAAACGAGACAGCCTGCAAGGAAAACCGTTACTTTCTGGGTGATAGACGTGACTCAGTGCTATTAGAGCCTCAGATATTCTCCTTACAATGTGATTGTGCTATTAACATTCAGGGTTACAGTCTGCAAGACTGAAGAAAGCAGGTTCATAAACTGTTTTGCATTATGTTATTGTTACCTGAAGCTTTTTACCCATGGGAATATAATGTGTGTGTGTGCGTGTGTCCGTACACCCATAAATATATGCAAGGCACTATAGGTACAGACGTGTTTATTCTATAATAATGCATATATAGTAGCTTAGGAGGGATGTATAATAAATCTCTTGTCCTGCTCTGCTGCTAAACATGAGCACTAGTGATGGCCATATCACAATAAAATGAGGTCCTACCCTCGCTTATGGTCTCTGTTTTCATATGTGCAGAAAAGTTAAAAATAATGCAGTAACATATTTTTCACCATTTTATTTTTAGCTAACAAAACATAATGGAATACTTATAAAATGCATAGAAAAGACAACCTCTGTTCTTAGTGGAAGCAGGACTGAGACTGTTGTCCTTTCACATGTAGGATGGCATAGCTATTCAGCCTGCAGACCACAGCAGTAATGAAATGCATCTAAAGTGTTTCAGCACTGGTGTGAATGATAACAATATTATTATTATTTTTTTTTTACATAAAGTTTTTTTTTTTTTTTTCAATTTGCATGATGTCAAAAATTCCCATCTAATACTGATTTAAAATCTCCTTCCTCAGGTTGCTTAAAGTGGTTGAGGTTTTTTTTTTTTTTTTTTTGCATCCTTCATCTGTTTAATGCATTTATTTAGCTCCTCTGCCTCTTTGTGCTATTTTGTTTCCTGCCCGTCTTCATCTCCTCCCTCTTCATTCATCCGTCCATCCATCACCAAGGAGGCTGCCAGCGTCTGCCACGCAGCTTATCAAGTCTCGCAGCACTCCGGCTATGCTAATGTGCTGCTTGTGCTGACACAAACAGTCTGTGTTCCCTGTTTGTTGGGCTTAGCAGACAAAGAGTGATGCCCCTTCAGCAGCCCCCGCACATGTTTGGCATTTGTTTCCCTCAAAGCTCCTGCTCCTATTTTGGAGCCTCGTTTTCACATCAGTGGCTGCATTTCCTGTCCGAATGCAGATGTTCCTCCTCTGATGGTTCATAAACTGATTTAAAAAAAAAAAAAAAGCTCAACTGAGATATCGTTCTGTTTTCTTGGTGCTGCAGAAATTTGGATTTAAATTCTCCGCGCATCACTTGACACCGACCCTCACGTGTTCAAAACAGTCCAACCTTTCAAAAAGTGCTTTTTGACAGCTAAGACATGCTTTCATATTTCGACAAGATTTTTGCTTGATCATGCTGAGCAGCAGCTTGTGGGAGGTGAGTATCGGAATATCAGCTCTATAACTTCTGCATCAGCATATGTCTGGTAATAAATCATGCTCAGATTTCCCTTTCGGCTCATTTTGCTTTCGTGAAGCTGACTGATATGTGTTATAGAACAATGGAGATTTTTACTTCTGCCATTTCCCCAGTTCGCCCATCCTCCGAGTCACACTGTACAAAGTGAAGCAACAAAACAAAAGATGCGACACTTTGAAGCACAACAGCACTTAATGGAGAGTAGGGCTGCTTAAATACTGAAAACTTGACTCCTCAAAAATGACTTGATACCACGTTTGGTATCAAACATGGCATTAAATAACAAAACTAACGCATACTGTTCTTTTTTCAAAATGATATGAAAATGGTATGAAGACATGTTGCAAGTACTTTGAACATTTTTGCTATTCTCAATCCTGAATTTGTTTAGGAAAGTTTAACAGCTGTCCAAGATAAGCGTACACACCTTGCATTGTGATTCTTGGGGCATTTTTGTGATCACTACCTGCAGTCAAGCAGGCTTTGTGATCGATGAGAGGAGCAACTTTAGTTTTTTTTTTTTTTTTATGCCAAACTGGGAAGAAAGGTCAGATAACCCCAAAATGTACCCTTTTCTTCTCCTCTCCCTGCTTTTTGACTTTCTCATTCCTTGACTTCTCCTCTCCCTCCTTCTCAGTGTCAGCAGCAGTGTCCCAGTGATGATGAATATTTCAGATGTGGCCTCCAAATATATTCACACAGAGAGTTCAGTTCCTGCTTGATACATTTTTTTGTCCTTATTTATGACTAGGTATGAATCAAACATCTTATGATTCTGAAAGTCAAAGTAAGGCTGCCCAAAAAAACTGACCAAGGTAGGAGCTGCCACGAAACCGTTGTTTTCATTTCAAGTGACTAAATTGATGTATATAAAATTTTGACTAATCAAATGTTTTAGCTGACAAGGAGGGTGGTCTGTAAGCATTAAAAAGTTCTTTTTTTTTTTTTTGTCCGAAAGCATAATAACCTGAGCTAGAAATCTATAAACTATCCCATTTAAAAGATTTGTCAAACTTTATGTGGTGAAAGTTTGCATCCTCTGCAGCTCTGGGCTCTGATTAATATTTTACAGTTTTTGAGTTTAGACTTTTTATTTTTACCTCACATGTTAATTTATTTAGACCTTGTATTCGAAGCTGTCCTATAAAAATTTAGTCAAACCTTTAGGGTGAACATTTTGTAAACAAACAAATGCTGATAAAAGCAAAATAAATATTTGCCTATTTGGACTGCAGATAAGTGCAACCACTGTACAGATGCTATATTGAATTTTGAAGTGGCCAAAGGCTATTTTTGCTTTATGCTGTGTTCTGTGATGCTTCATTTTATACATTTAAACCCTAAAGAACCATAATCACAAACTCATGTTGAACAGTAGTGTTTGTTTAATGGATTAAATGAAATACAAAACATTATAGGAACTAATAAAAAGTTTAACACTCCAACTTTTGCTCTTTTGCTCTGTGTTACACATATATATATGGCAGCCATACCAGCAGTATTTTAAATTCCTTTTTAATTATGTTTCATAATTCAGAATATAATCTTCTGCTCTGCCTCCATATATTAAGTATGGCTTGACGGAAAACAGAAATTAGAAGGCGGATTCCAATAGCAAAGCCTTCGTCTGTTTCTGCCTACTCTTGCTTTCCCTTCCGTTCATTGTTTTCACTCTGCCCTCCTTTGTGTTCATTACTTTATCACTTTTTCCTTCTTCTCCAATTTCCTATTCCATTCATTCCTCCCTTTTCACCACTCCATCATCCTCGCCCTCCTCCCTCCACCGATCTACCCTGCCCCTCTCTTCTTTCAGGTCTTTCACAGCTCTCTGCTGAAATCGGATCTGTCACTGTGTCTTTGGAGACAGACACAGTGCGGTTGCCAGGGGTTTCAGCGCGGCAGAAAAGCAAAACTGCAGCTACATGAGTGCCGGTTTGGGCCAGAGGCCAAGCCTCTTCTGTTAGTCTCTGTGGCAGTGTCTCAGCATTTTGCGAATCGTCCTCTTGATAGGTTTATATCCGATAGAATATTGTCTTGTATATAAAAACAGTCTACAAAAAAAAAAACAGGAGCTACAAAGTTAATGATAAACAAAACTGGGCTTCATTCTCTGAGGATCTTGGATGCCTTTAGTAACATTTCTTTGATCTCCATCCATTTCTGTGTTGTGATTTGTCGC
This sequence comes from Poecilia formosa, assembly GCF_000485575.1. NCBI lineage: Eukaryota > Metazoa > Chordata > Actinopteri > Cyprinodontiformes > Poeciliidae > Poecilia > Poecilia formosa. Next base: position 1,062,257 of record NW_006799966.1, on the reverse strand, counting down.
TGTGGAACTGCACCCACTTAGCTGTGAGATGTGTTTATGTACTTTTACAGTAGCGCAGATGAAATCTTAGTCAACATTTGGTGTAGGGGTATCTCCAGGAAAAATCTGTTTTTTATAATTTGGTTTTAGTGATTAGGGGCTATAAACGGACATTACAGTGTAGCAGCTTGCTCATTAACTACTAATTGGATTGTTAATTTGTAAAATATTTAATTTTGGCCATCTTAAAAGAGCTGGAGTAGTGTTTTAACATCACACTTTCACTCTGTATCCCTGCATAATGTTGCTGCACATATAATTTTTTTCTAGTAAAATTATGTCATCACAGTGAGGAAACAATGTGTTTTTGTTTTTTATTCGCTGTGTAAATCTCTAGTTTCTACTGCACCAGGCCAGCATGCAGTCCTGTGCAAATACTTATTAGGTAGAGCAACACATTTGCATAACAAAGGATAAGTTGTGCATAAAATGCAAAAGTCTGCATCAACTGAAGTTTCCTCAAATTCATTTTGGAGATGAAGAAAAGCATATTGCTTCTGAGTTTATTATACTTTTAAATCTCCATTTCTGTTTTTCAGTTTAAACATTGCTGTTCATTAAAGCTGCAAACCTTATCAGCCTTTTTGTGTTTGCTTTGTTAAAAAAACAACTAAAAAATAAGTCTTTTTTTGTATTTCTTCCTGTGTTTGTTGTATTTTTTGCTCTGGCAGTTAAAATTGATTGTGTTTAATTGTTTTGTTTTTTTTTCTTTGAGCGTGGTTTGTCTGGAATATTTGGATTTCATGTAATCTTTAGATTTTCTTTTCATTTGGAGATTACTGTAGCAGTTTCTCAGATTTCAGCTGTAAGTAATTATCTGTAGCAAACTGTAAATTGTTACCATTTTTAAGTCTGCCTCAGTTTGTTCATGGGGAACCGCACATTTAACCTTTATTAAGATCTAGATCACTTTGCTAATTATGAATTTTAGAACAACAGAAATCACACAAATTTCTCCTGCTTTAATCTAACATTTTGAGAATAAATTTTAGGTCTTTGTGAAGTTCTCTGCATCCCTCCTTCATTCAGTTTCATTACTCATTTCGGCATTGGCAAAAATGCTTTGATTTTATTTATTCACTGCTTTCTTTTGAACGCGTGAGCTTGCTTGTGTGTGTTTACTTATCGGTGTGATGTGTTCAGGATTTTATATCCACGCACAGCTGGATGCATGTGGATGGCCTTTAACGGTGACAGACAGACGAAAGAAATTCCTAGAAGAAGGAAATGAGATTAAAGGAGGGGAAGATCGAGACAGATGTAAACAGAGGGAGGCTGATACTCTGATGGATTTAAGTGCATCTGTGTTTAAGAGTGTGTCTGCTGACACTTGCAAACACACACATGCATAGTATCAAAGTTTGCCTTTAAGAAACGTCAAACGTCAGCTTCTTTGGCTTCAATTATGTGCGAGTATGATTTTTTTTGTTTGTTTTTTTTCTATAAGCTTGTCTCATCATTTTTAAACTTTCATAAAAAAAATGTTTGTATTTAGACAAACATTCAGAGTTGACATTTTGCTGTCACACATTTTACCATAATGAGTACATGTTTCAAAATTGTGTGCCTCAACATACAAAACTACCCTCACCACCCACGCAGGCACACATTACACCAGGCAATAATTTACCTGTTGCTACATATATAATACTTTTCAGAAGCCCTTCTTCCAAAACACTTTAAGGGGGATTAAGATGCCTTTTCGCCGTCTTTGTGCATTTTCTGAAAGAGCCGAGGAATCAAGAGGGGTTAAAATCAAGTGAGGTTTGCAAAGCCCTGCATCAGCTGACTTGTGAAGGGATAAACTGGCGTAGGGACTCAAGCGATGTAACGCTGACAGATGGTCTGCACATTCATGCATCTGCCCATTTGTCCTGGCTTTAAAAGGTGAATGATGGATCTGTGAGGGATGTCATTTTAATCATAAAATAGTCATTGTTATGACCCTTAAGTGCTAGAAATATGGTGTTCATGTATGTTTCTATTTTTGATTAATCCCAGTTTCTTTGCTCAGATCTTGCAATGTAAGTCTATTTCTTGTTAGTTGATTTATTCTCAGTCTTTGCTTTGGAATTGTTTCCTTAGATTAGTGGTTCTGTTTACTGTTTGCCGGTTTCAAGGTTTTTCTCTTTTTTGTTTTTCATTTTGCCCTCAGTCTGTTCTCAGCTGTTTCCTATCCCTTTACTTCCCTCTGTGTGCACTCTCACCTGCTTTACATTTTCACATGATTAGCTACTTTGGTTTCATTGTCCTTTCCTTCTTTCCCTCAGTATTTAAACTCATCAGTTTGTTCTGTTTCTTACAAATGATAAAACTGCAAATGTCTAGTATCTTCGCACATTTTTGCGCTTTTTCTGACTTCACTTCAATCTATTCCCTGATACTAAGAGAAATGACTTCACTTAGTAAGAATGTCTGCACTGAGTATTGTTGTCAGCACAGCTTGGGAGTTCCTACAATAATGTGTTCCCTGATTGGAAAAATACGTCTTTTCATATATATTTTTTATAGATTTATATTTATGATTGTTTTTTCGATTTGTATATTTATAATTAATTTACATCATGTTGATACTTGTGATGTTGATCCTGTGATAAACAGGGGACCTTTTCACAGTAAAAAATGAGTAACCTGCTTAGATGCACCCCTCCTTACTAAACAGGATAAAACAACTGTCGAAAGGTATGCTTATTTATTTATTTATTTATTTATTTATTTATTTATTTAAAGACTCATTAATCACTCAGTAATGGACCAGTAACAACTCATTTCTCCTGTATAATGCTGTGTCCTTGCAAGATGATAAACACCTGCATGGTTATGGACCGGAGCTCCCTGCTCCGTTTCTGTTCCACTAAAGCTGCCAAACCATGCTGAGCAGCAGAGCCTTGGAGTCCTCAAGCATTTGGTTGTGGCTGCCACAGGATCCTCTGAGCATCCTGTTTGGACTGTGTGTTTGTCTTTGCTTGGGTCAGCAGCATTTGTGCCAACGAGTACAGAGGTTTACCAGCTGGACAGTGGCTGTGAGACCTGTGGGTTCTCTGCCAAATAACACTCACTCAGATGCTCATATCTGCATTTACGTGCACAAGCAGCAGCATGCTGCCACGTACCGCGGATTCCTCTGCCAGTCATGCATAGAGAACGCTGTATGTGGTGTGCATAACAATGAAAACTTGTACTGAGGGGAAATTTGGAGCTTTGTTTAAGAGGTTATTCCTCTTAAACAAAGAGGAATAACCTCTTTGAATAGGTTATTGATTGATTACTTTGAATAGTTGATTTCTAAGTGAGAAAAACCAAAGATGGTTGGCATGATTAATTCTTTAAGAAATTAAATTGATAATTGTTTATTTGACAAAAGGAAATAAATCTATTTTATTGACAAAATGGCAGCACACTGTTTTTTAACTAGATGATAATTTTTCTAAATGGAACATTTACCATTTTCAAATTTGGATTTTCATCGGATTAGATCCCAGAACTTTGAACCTAGAAATCGGCATTCCTCAGAATAATAATTTTTGATAGCTGGATTACTTTTCCGTGTAATGTATTCTTAGAAACTCTCCTCGGAATGTCAGAGGGGGGTTATTTTAAAAACTGTCATTTTCAGCTGTTGGCTGACAATTTTGAAAAATAAACATAAATAGAGAATCATCTAAATTAGATAAAGATGTGGAGATGGAGATACAAGAATAATAAACACCTAACACCTTTTGATGTTTATTTTTGAGACAACGTGCTTTTAATTGGGTATTTTTTAAGAAGACAGTATGTCCTAAGTCCACATTTAAAACTCTTGTTAAGTCTAAACTATGAACAAAATATACATATGAATTTGTCATAAATTGAAATGAAAACTACAGCAGCAAGACTGCAGTGTAATGAAAGAAAAAAAGAAAAGCCGCTGTCATTCAAGTGATGTGTTGCCATGGCATTTGGCTCAGGACCTGAAAATCTCCTTCACTTTGTGTTTGTCGTTTACTTTCTGTTTCCTCACCCATTTCGTTTTCTCCTCCTCTGTCTTCCCCTCGACCCCGCGCCTTTGTTGTCCAGCTGCTATTCTTCAATAACTGACACTTTATCACTTGTATTTCACAGCCTTTACTTCCTTTATTCTTTTTTATCTTGGGTTTTTCTCGTATCGCCAGGACATGTATCCTCCATCTGTTTTATGCATCCAGCCTCTTCCGTTTCATCAGTGAACATTTTGGGGCTTGTGGATTTTTGCCATTAGGTGCTTTTTTTTTTCTTTTTTTTTTACCTCGCCAGTTTGTGTAATGATCTGTAACACCCGTGCTGAGTAGTAGCACTCCAGCAAATGCTGATAAAAGTATTGTTTTGCCATGTAAGAAGCTCCACAATCAAATGATTTCCTATTTAGAATCAGCACTCTTATCTTTTCCCACTGTAATTAGCTTGATCGAGCTGCTTAAAATTCACGCTCATTAATGAGAGCTCTTGTTTGGGCTTGTTTATATGCACACAACTTGTTTGTCTTGCATCACACCAGAAAACACATCCTGATGATCAGAGATAGTTGCTCAACCAATTTGTGGCTGGGAGCGTGTCTGAACATGGGAACAAAGGAAATCCAAAAAGCTGCCTTAGCGGCAGAGCTGCGGTCTTTCAGATCAAAGAATGAAAATTGTTCTAGATTATTTCATTGAAGTTACATTTGCTTTGACACATAAAATATGCACCACAATGCAGTAAAACAGCATCTTCGCCTGGTTAATTTAAACATTTCTGCGTATTTTCATTGTGTTTATAATTAAGCCCTTATAACATCTTAATTATACATTTATAACCTATTATTGGTCAGTGCATATGCTTGTCAAACAATTGCTGCCATTTATAACGTAGAGCTTTATTAAGGTCAGTGTCCAAATTTGAGCTAATCTTAACTGTAGAAACAGATGTCCCTTTCATGTGTTGTTTATACTGACCTCTATGCAGGACAGTTCAATCGCCTTCTCTACCTCCGTTTCCAATTTCTTGTATTTATCATACAAAACCTTTAATACTGTCAGGCCTCTTTGTTATTCTTCTCATATTTCTTCTTAAAGATATTGTTAAAAAGCATATAATTGAAGCCCATTTAAATGTCCCCCAGGAAGATGATGCAGAGCCATTATATTGCAAAGCTGGGCTTTTTCTAGAACATTCATGCTTAAAAATAATGGGACTGAAAAAAAATATATATGTGCAATGCTTTGAAAACTATTTATATCCCTTGGGTATAAAATACTGTTGTAACATATGGATATTTCCTTAGACAAATACAAAAATATGATCTTATTTGTATTTAAAAGCTCTCCTTTAAAAATGAATCAATCCCAAAACAGACTCTTGAGTCCAGTTCTTTGATCCTCATTTCTTACTGTCTGGTTAGGCATCATCAGTGGTTCTGCCAGCAAAGCACAAGTTGTTTGATGCTTATACTTGGCTTACCGATACACTATGAGCAACATGAAAATGGGATTTCAACTCAAACAGAACACAGGGGGGCAGCAGATGTGCTGCCGCAACATGCAACAAAACTTAATTTAAAGCCAATATGATCTAAGCTAACAGCTTTCCCATCACAACACAAGGACGGCCAGGCAGAATCCCAGCTGGACCTACTGGGAGTTTGGTGTTAATAACCAAAACATAAACATACATTTTTAAAGAAAGAAGTGAAACAAAGAGATCATAAAAACCTTAGATTTAAAGTTTCAGGTCAAAATTGCATCTAAGTTTTTTTGCAAAGATGCCAAACAGTGCATCACCAGCCAAACTTAAGCCTTTTATTGAGAGAAAAAGATAAGTATTTATTGTGGCATCATTGTTAAAATCCTGATGAGCTCTGGTCCAAACTGGCCCTTGGGCAGTTCATACCCACACACGTCCTCAATTTCAAACCCATGTACTTAACACTTGCCTGTCAGTGTATTCCTCTTGATGTTTGAGCACTTTGATAAAGTATAAATATGAATAATTATAAAAATACTCAAATCTCGTGTACGATTTACTTTTATGTAATGTGTAAGTATTATTTTCTGAATTGCTTTAAATTACACTGTTTCCATTGGTTGCTGTTCCCATCCTTGTTTTGTGCCAAACAACTCTATTATTAGAAATTAGGAGTCGTAATCAAACCAAAAGTAATTTTGAAGATCATCCAAAAGGATATTTTGAGCATCATGTCTGGTGATCAAAAGTAAAACTGTAAATGGACCAGTATTGATTAGTCTGCAAGCAGTCGATTCCTGTTGCAACACTTGGCCCAGCTATTATCCTTTAACATTTGTGCGTGCGAGGACTGAGGCAAACGTAGAGGAGGCAAATGATACAAGTTTTACGTGTGTGGGGTCGGTTGGACCCCATTTCTACATACAAGGGTTTAAATAAAAAGTAACATTTTGGGATCGCGTTTGCGTCTTCAACTTGTTGAACCTCAAGGTCAGTCAGTGCCCACATTGCTGCTGCTCCTCCTGCACCATTCCACCATCCTTCTTGAAAAATATCCCAAGATAGTTGAAATCTTCCACTTGAGGTGGATTCCAGAAACAATTCACCTTTTACTATTGAAAGATTATGGCCTCTGGTCCTGATGTTTCCCGGCACAGGCTGCTTGTGAAAGAAGGAAAACATTTTCATGCAAACCTGCTTGACGGGATCCTTTTTATAAAATCCATGTTTTCTTTGCTTGTCATTGGGTTTTCATTTTCTAGCTGCAGCTACATGACAGCAAAGCCATCAATCTGCTGGTGTCACCTCCTTCCCTCAAACCCTTTGTGCTCGGTGTTGGTGAGCTCTGAATAAACTGCTGGTAACCTTTTTATCCTGTGTGTGTACATTGATTGTTGCATGTACACACACATTCCCACCAACGAAAGGTGATGTTTTTCTTTTTTTTTTGTTTGCTTTTTTTTTTTGCATCTCTCACAGTGATTCTTAGATGCCAATAATCCCCTGAGCCAACAAACAAGCACTCACACACAGCTGGGATTGTACATGGCCTTTGGCTTTAATGATTTCCTCAATCCTCTACAGTGATTCCTGAAAGGATGTGAAGAGGAGGGGCTGCGGGGGTATTTTAACAAAACAAAAAGAGATGAGAAGCTTTGAAGTTTATTGGTTTAAAAACTTTCTTGCCCTTTTTGTCTTTGCTTTCTTTTGTCATCTTTTTTTTCTTCCTTCCTTTTTTCTTTTTCATCGAGCTGGAAAGAATAGCAATTATCACCCAGAGCTGGTGGAAGCACTTGTAAATGATTGAAAGAGAAGAGGTGGGAGAGAGTGGACAGTCTAATAAGATCTGGAGAGCTGAAAGTCTCCATTGATACTCTGTTTCAGCAGCATGATGCCTCCTTTTTTTATCCATTCATCCTGCGTTCTCTTCTCGTTTCTTCTCTTGTGCACTCTTTCTTGAACTTGCGCTCTCCACTCTTCCGGAGGCAAAAACAAACCCAAACGCAATTATAAACTCTGGACATTTCTCGGAAAACTGACCTTGGTGCTGCTTTGGATGTCACTTTAGCACACAAAGGCTCAAAAACTGTCAGAACAGGAGCGCTGAGGAACAAATCGCCTGCTGTGTGGGTTTGCATGATCAGATGGCCTGAACTGTTGTACTTCAAGGACATCACAAACCGTTCACACTCTTTGAACTTTTCCACATTTTCCCTCGTTACAACCGCAGACTTCCATGGATTTTTATTATTTTATGTGATAGATCAACACAAACCAGGGCATGAGTATGGGGTGGAAGGAAAAATGTTTTAACATTATCTAAAAAAAACAATAAATCCCTCATGTCTAGTCTCTTTTAATCTCATACCCCTAAATATAATTCACTCCATTAAATTGTTGTAGAAGTCACCTTTTTTGTAAACTGAGTTACTTTGTGTGTAATTTATTCTTAGAGTGACTGAGGCTGTTTTATGAAGAAGAAATTGCATCATGAAGACCAAAGCACACAACAGGCTCACAGATCTAAAATAAGGACATTTCTGAAGAGATGACAAAGCCACTGGGATCTACTGGTCAAGTCATGCCACACATCTGCTAAGTGGTTTTAAAAGCACATTTGAATTAACATGTTCATTCCACCCATTTTATATGAACTGTTGAGGATGCTTGTAATGGTGAAAAAAAAAAATCATATAAACTCAAATTCAAAGAAAAAACAAAAAAAAAAAACAAATTCATATAAACTCAAATTCAAAGTGACATTTTTTTTTCTTCTATATTTTTCAAAATGGGAAAAGAGCAGGGCCATGAAATTCTACCACAGTAAACAATTAGTTTACCTTCTGGTGTTTTGCACATCAGTTCAGTACCATTAAATGTGGAAAATGCCGTACCTATTAATGGGCCTCAGAATAAAGAACAAACCTGTTAAAAAGCCTAATAGACCTGTTAAGAACAGTAACCGGTGGAGCTGAGGGAACCTGACAGCGACCCAGAGGGAAAAAGACATGTTAGGGATGTCTGCAATAACTCATCGATCTTTCTGCTTTGACATACGAGTTGGTATTTGGTGAGGATGGCAGAACAAATCAGCAACACACGGCAGGAGGAAAGAAACAGAAGCAGACAAACAGCAATAACTCTGTGAACAGCTGCCGTATCAGACGGAGAACCAACCTGAGTGCTCCCGTTTTCTGCTTCTTCTTGACCCAGGCTGAATCATAGCCTTAAATAAACCCCACATGCTGTTTGCGTGTGTGTGTGTGCGTGCGTGCGTGTGTGTGTGTGTGTGTGTGTGTGTGTGTGCGCTTAGTTCTTCTGGTGTGCTCAAACTGTACTGTGTCTGTACATGTGGAGCTAACCTCACGGCCTTGAGATATAGCTCATAATTATTGTCTGTGTGTGTGTGTGTATTACCATATATATTTGCAGACAGCGCACTGTTGAATCCCTTGGTGCAGCGGGTGTCCCAGATAAAGCAATCACACAGCCTGATTTTCTAATGTATTACTGTAATATCACTACATATACACACAAAACATTATTGTGTGGAATGTATTTGTGTTGGATAATTTGAATAATGTGTAAATTATATGAAAGCTCTAGCTTATCATCACATTTCTCAATCAATTTTACCTCAAACCACATTCATATACTTTTATTGTTCATAATGCAAATTTGCTCTGTCTGTCATTTACATGTGCCTACACAGTCTTCTGATTCAACTGAGGAAATTACAGTTTGAAGGCTTATTTGTGTTTCAGCTGCATAGCTAATAGCTTACAAAGTATATTAGCTACTGAAGTGCTCTGCTGTTAAAGGTAAAATCTTACAGAAGAACTTTTGTGACATCAGAGCCAATTGTCCCCTCTTTACTCTGGGCTATGTGCCCTCTTTACACATAGCCCTCTTTACAATGAGATGATCCAATGGGCATCCTAGGCAGAGGCACAGGAGCTGTTGCTCTTCATCAGAATTATATAACTGTTCAAGTGCATTTATGAAAATCATAGTAACCTGCTACCTTACCTTTTTATAAGTGAGAAGTGCTTAGCTAGTCATTGACTTATGAACGAGTCTGAATTGTACAGTTGCACTGATGGAGGTGAGCTGAAGCAGGCTGCAGTTATGTAAACCAGGGAGTTGCACTACAATGTGTGGTGTTAATATTGTTTCTGTCGATTTAGAAATGAGATTTTACAGTAAATTGTATTTAAATCCAGTATCTACAAGGTGTAAGTGGGGCAGTGGGGAAAGGGGTGGTGTTCTCTTTTTTTGATGGGTTGATTTCATTAGACTGTTACATAAAAATCCAATAAGATATATGAAACTTGTTGTTTTAATGTAGAAAGACATGCAAAATGTGTAGCATTCATAATATTAATGCAAGCCAGTGTAGTTTTGCAGTCTCTGTTACCCTTGAAAACAAAGTTCTCAAGCCAGATTGCCTGATTATTACTCAAAATATCCGGTGTCATAAATTAATATCTATATTAATATATATTTTTTTAATTTAATCTTTATTCATAATACTTTTCTCACAAACTTTCTCTTGCCTATTCCCTACTGAGTAAGTTAATAGTTGTGTGATATTTAACTAAAATGAAAATAATAAACTTAACTTTGAGAGTTCAGGCTGTGCCTTGCATGGCATTGTGGTTGCAGGCTTGCTTGTATCACTTTTATAATTTACTGATAATGAATCTCAGAGTGAGAATACTTAATGCATACTTCAGAGACGCTGAAACATTTTCTCGCCATTAGTCTGAATACACAATCTCAAACACGCAGAAACGCACATGCATATGTAATATTTTGAACATTAAATAAATCATGGATAAATTAGTTTGATTCGACTCTTTGGCGGTAGAGCAGTGGAGACTAAATATTTTTCATGTTTTATTTTGAGTAACTTCAAAGTTTGTCTGTCTTTTTTAAACAATATGTGTCTTTAATAGCCTGTGTATCTAATTTAGCTATGCATTTTCAGGAGTGCATTTTTAGTATTGTAGCTGCTCACAGTCCCATGCTGCATGTGCAGCATCTCTTTCAAGCTAATAGCTCTATCTTTCCCTTGTGCCCTCAGTTGCAGTTCTTCCTCAGCTCATTTATTTCAATTTCTTCTGTTTTTTTTCCCCACCATAGATGTCTTTGTTGTCTTTCCCATTTTGTAACTCTTCTCTCCTTTTTCCCTCTTTTTGACTTCAGTGGGGCGCTTGCTGATAGAGTTCAGTTCCCAGATGACAATGGAAAGACTGCAGAAAGAAAACCCAAACGTCACAGAGGGAGGCCGATACAAGCCGCCTGACTGCCGGCCGAGATGGAAGGTCTGTGGCTCTTTTTCTGTCTGATCGTTGTGTTTTTTCATGCTTTGTTTTTATACTGATTAAAAGTGTTCAAACTAGTAGATTTTTCAAAATCATCTCTTACAATGGATATACTTAAACACATTATGTGTGGCACAAAACAAAATTAGCATGAAAGACATCTTATTTGATTGAGTTGTCTTGAAATTTATTGTTAAATGTATTGATTTAGAATGTAGAAATGTATTGAATATAATGGATCATAATATGATAATATAAATATCCTTTTTTTTATCCCACACTGGGGAAATTCGGGTGTTTCAGCATCAATGTAAAGATAAGTGGATGCATGCATATTCGCACAAGGTAAACACAGAAACAAGAAGACCTGTACAGGGCATATTTATAACACAGCCATTAAAAAAATAACAGAGATTAAAAACAATTTGCAACTGAGTAGGTTAATTTAAAGAAAAAGTGTTTATTTGTCTATAAAAAAGTAGCAAGTATCTGTTATCAAAAAATGAAAAAAATGCTTTTCTGCTCCCAATAAACATATTACCTTCCTAAAAATAGCCTGAATGTTTTCTCCTGCCGAGCAAAACCATCTCATCTACCCCTCTCTTTCCTTACGTAAATTTGTAAGGAAATTTACGTAAATTTCCTTGGACATATTTATTGGACAAAATATGTCCAATAAGATAATCAAAACGGATAATTAATCCGTTTTCAATGTGTTCTTAAGCAATATTTCTCTTTAACATAAACACTGTTAGAATTTATGTTAGAATCAAACACTAGATAAATCATTCAAAAGTCAAGATATTATCATTGCATCAACGAAGTAAAATTATTTGACTTTTTAATAACAGAAATCAAGAACCACTGTTTTCAATAAAGAGGATAATTTGTTATTTGGCCTTACCTGAACTAGAACTGAGATCTTTTCTTTTAATATCATTTTCTAAAGTTAACATTGTGGGAGTCTATTTGGAGTCTCGCTTTTCATCAAGATGTCCTCCAACCAGAAACATTTGACCAAGACTGGCACAACAGTATCTTATTTTCCTTTCTCTACATTCTGGTTCCATTCTCATAACTTTAACAAGTAAAAGCCTAAATTCTGGTGTGAAATATAAATCTGTTTGCCATAAAGGCATTTTTGCTTTTCTCCCAGGTTCATTGTTAAGTATTGTTGTTATGACTAATTGCTAACTCTGAAGAATTATCCCTTTTCAACTTCTGTGGCTGATATAGAAATAATCTCTATGTATCACAAGACAAGATATTCCGAATTGAAACCCCTAAATCTCTTATCCCATTATATAGAGAAAAGAAGCTACGCAATTATTTCGCTATAGCAAACCATGAGACAAACCCCATAGTATCTCAAGATGATATCTTAATATTTTTCAAATATGCCTGTTTTCAGCTTGTATACGCTTAAGTATCTCATATATAAAATATTTTTAACAAAACTTTCAACCATCTCTGGATCAGCGATAAATCAACTCTGAAACAAAATAACTAAACCAAGATTTTCCCTGACTAGATATTTTAATAGAATGTGAGAAAACACGTTTTTTTTCATAAGTGAGCATGAATATGCATTTATTGATCAGTCTAAAAACATAGTTTTTTTCTTAACAGGTACATTAAAAAAAAAAAACACTTCTTATTAAATTACAACGTAATGTTTTGCACCGCAAACATGCATCCTGGCATTTTTCTTTTCTTTTTTTTTTGCTGCTGTGACATTTGCCACCAACTTGTACATTTCTGCAGAACAATCACACCCACACCTGACAACAGCAGCACCAAACAATCATGTTTCCTCTCAATAGGACCATTATAAATGTTTGGGGAGAAGGACAAATAGGTCCGAGGTGTTCCCAAACAATAATCTGATGACTTGTATAACCCAGGTATTTTTTGTTGACACTTTGATACCCCAGAAATCTCCCAGTCAGATTTTTTTGTGCCGTATATGTGCTATTAATATGTCATTAAACCTCTCAAAAGTGCATCTACATTTTCGTAATATTTTATTAAGTTACAAAATAACTTTAGGGTATTTTCCTAAGTATTTTGTTTAATTTGACAGACCATCTGAAAGTATAGCATAATTGTGAAATGGAGAGAAAATGACACATGGTTTTCCAATTACAAATAAAAAAAAAAAATGGGAAAAGTGTATGTATTTAGAGCCTAACACCTTAATAGCTCTAAATAAAATCCACTACAATCAATTGCCTTTAGAATTTACCTAATTAAACCACAAAGAATAGGGCTGCATAATAAGAATGGAAAATTTGTGACGTCATTGTTGAATTCTAGAATATTAATAATGATTATGATTAATCACTAGCTGATTACATTTTCTTCATTACAAGGTCACCACCAAGGGTTGTTAGTTTTAAAATTTCATCCACTTAAAATCCACAAAAAGTCCAGAAATTGATGACAGAATCTATTCAACTGGCCAAATATATTGTTTACAGGCAGAATGTAAATGAAAGACATTTAAAATACATCATCCTGCCAAATATTCTCTCCAAGCAGTCATCTTACCTATTTCAGTGCCCACATCAATACTGTGATAGATTGTGACTCGAAGATTGTGTAAATGTAATGAAAACAATCATTCATTTTTCTTCAACCTTATAAATGTGCCCTACTTTGCGTAGACTTGTCATTTAACATCTTAACAAGATGAAAACTTTTAAGGCAATGCAGGATGAACCATTTCAAATGCTTATCTAAGTTTTGTTTCTGGTGGACACGAGGTTAGTGTGGATTAAAACAAAACTCAGTTTTTCAATGTTTTCCTGCTTTGATTTTCTCAGTTGGTCTTATTGTTCAGTGGCTGGTGATGAAATGAGGACATCTTGTGCACAAAAGGTTACAGATAACAAACAGGTGATTACATAAGTTCGGCGTCTTTGTTCTGCAGGTTGCCATCATTATCCCATTCCGTCACAGAGAAAATCACCTGAAGTACTGGCTCCACTATCTCCACCCGATCCTCAGACGGCAGAAGATTGACTACGGCATCTACATCATCAACCAGGTAGGGTGCCGAGAGTCTGGATGCTGTCATGCAAACCCAATGATTAGGATGTGGCCTGTCTGAGTTAAAATAATGTGTGGATGTCAGAGCTAAAAAATAAGATCAGCAAGAGATCTAATGGCATCAGGATCAAGATGAAGCCAACCAGACATGCAGTGTTTAACACCTGTCTCATTCCCAATGTGATAAAAAGTCGAACATCATGAACTTCTGGGTTTGTCACGGACGGCAGGAAACACTACAGAACCTAGTAGTTAAAATCTTAAAAGTAGTTTGATCATTTTGAAAAAAAAAACATTCTCTTTTTTCCCAGTTGGTATGTAGACAGCAGGTGGAAGTGATGCAGAAATTGCTGTTTGCGATACGTTTGTGTAACTGTGGATCTGGTCAGAGTGCAAGCACAGTACCACAAGAGCAGCATTCACTTTCTACAAGGATGTGCGCAGTGTGTCAAATTCTTAATAAGAAATCCATGAAACATATTTTTCTTTAAAGATTCAATTGATAAAGCACCACATTATTACCACCTGTGGTACTTGAGTTCAAACTGTTCACTAATCAGTTTATTGCCTCGGAGTTGCCAACTGCTGGACAGCGTACATACGTTGTAGCCTGCTTGGGGGAATCTGCTAAACACAATCATCCATAATGGAACTGTTGCCTGAACAAGCTCTGTCAGGTTATATTATGGAAGGATATTAGGAGAACTGCAATCATTGTCAATTATTTGAAATTATTACAGTAGTTGACAAATCGAACGTGGAAACTCGGAGTAAATTATGATGCAAGCGCCTGAACTCCTAAGGTCTGCTCTCTCCCTTTCTCATCTCATGTTTTTAAGGCTTTCTCCTAAAAGTAGAACTGAACCTCAGAGCAAATGTCCAACCTCTTCCCTTTCAAAATCATTAGTTCAACAGAGGGATTTTAAATACTTTTTATGACATTGTGTGTGATTTTTCCACGCTACGTTAGGCGAGAATTCGTCTTCTTCTGCATTATGGGTAATGAGATCTCCTTCCTGGCCTTTCACTCCCCTGTGGGATTTGTGCAATGCCTTAATCACTCCCTCTGTGGAAAGGACCTTTTGGTTCCGCTTGCCCTGCTGTGCTCTGTTCTTCAAAATTCATGACACTTGCACTGCCTTTCCTTCATTTGTACACTTTTTTTGTGTGTGTGTATGTGTGTCTACAAATACTTCTTATGTCAAATGAGTGAATGTCTGTTCACCTCTAAACAAAAGGACTGTAACATTTTCAGCAAAAGTGAAAAGGTCCTGAATGTGGACAATCAGTAAGTTAGATATTAGATTAAATCAGAAAATTAAAATTATAAATTGGTGTAAAACACCCATAGACCAAAGCTTTAACATGAGCTCCTTGTAAATTTGGGAAATATGCACAAAAGCTTTAAACATTTAGAAAACGTAAACACAAATATAAAGAAAAGAAGAATGGAATGAATAAAAGAAAAACAACAATGGAAAACAAATGTCAGAAAATAGGAAAAATTGAGGAAGGAGAGAAGTAACATGAATGACTGAAAAGGGATTTTGTGCCTTGTCCAAGGACAGCTTTCCAATCACACTAAGGCACTCCCACACTGCAAGGCCCACTGTTTATTCACCAGGCTGCTGCACCCTCCTGTTACAGATCAGCCTTCCGACTGATGTAATGTCACATTACAAGGTAGTTAATTTTGACCCTCAGCAGCATCTTCAGCTCCGTCACCTCCACTTCAGACAAACACTAATTCACTGCCTGACTGCAATTATCTGTTAAACCATCAACATTCGCTCCAGTCGGTGACTTGGGGTTCAGGGTCTGCACAGTTTGAAGTAGAAGAGCCTTTCATGTCATTTTTGAAGTAGTTTTTTTTTTTTTTTTTACTTGCTGGGTTGTAATGAAGGGTTTTCTCACGGCGTAGTGACATCATCAGCACTCCATATTTGAGCAGAGGCTAAAATCATTAAGCCAGACGTCCAGCTGTTGAGGACTGTTGCTGGATTTAGTCCTTGTGTTTCTGTCCTCGTGTTTTCTGTCTGGATGCTGTCTATGAATGACAATAATACCACAGATCTTAAAAGGAAAAGGTTAAGCTGGAACCTTTTTATAGGCTGTTCCCAACATTTTCAATCTATTAAATGAGATGATACAGAAATTGCCAGATTGATTTGAGTTTTCTCTGGGCTGTTTATGGTATAATCCCGCAGTGACAACAGACCTGTTTTCAAGTCACTTCCACTTAAGCTTTAATTTTTACATATGGGTTATGCTGTGGTACTTGTCTTTCAATCATGTTTTTTAAAGTCTTTGTTTAGTCTGTCTGGGCTTGAGCTACATATTTTTTATTCTTTTGGTCCTGTATGTCCTGGACTCAGTTTGTAAAACTGGTTTACTGCGATTTTTCTTTTTTGTTACTATTATTTCAGCAGATTTGTTTTTCAATTAAATTGTACTTTTCCAACTTAAAAAGAATGAAATAAGAGTAGCGCATTTTTTAAAAACGTACAAAATGATAAACTTGAATTCAATATTTCAATAAAATTATCAAAGTGGACTTTTGCTAAACATCATGTGGAAAACAAAACATGAAGAGGTTCTTCCGTGTTTGGCTTATTAGAAGAAAATCGTAAAATGTCAGTAGTTTTGTTTTGTCTTAGTCCAGAAATACATCATACAATTTGGACTTTTGGGGCTTAGTGAATTGAATCAAACATTTCCATTTAGTCAGGACTCTCAGTTAAACGTCTTGGCCATTTCCCACTGATTATGAGATGAGCAAAGCAGGTAGATGCTTTAAAGGGATTGGCAGGAAGGCAGATGGAGAGGAACCAAATCAAAAGGACAGGGGTGGGATTTTGATGACAAGAGCTCCTAATGTGTTTGACACGATGAACGATTAAAGCTTTACAGTGGCTGACACTTTGCGAGAGTTCACAGCAGAGCATTTTTCTATCGTGCTCAGTCAGGTGTTAAATGAGTACAAGTCTGGACCGTTTTAACACAGATTCACCGAGGATGGTTGAGGCGAGCGTGTTTGTCTGATAGTGGTGGGGGTAAGTGTTAATCATGTTTTGCCTTGCAGTCTTATCCAGGCTAACAGATCAAGACAGTCTCGTGCTCGGTGTTGAAACAGGTTTTTGCAGAAAGAAGGCCTTTCTGTGAAATAAAAGACACAGGTTATGAGCTAATTGAAATATTAGACATTCCAGGTTTTCACACACCTTGATTATGTTAAACGAAAGGCTTGAGCCTAAGATGACAGTCGCTTTACCGTAATAAAATAATAAGATTGATGATTATTCCTGCTGTCGTGGTAAAACAAATTTGTTTTTGTTTTTTTTATAATGGCATAACAAAAATCCACTTTGTTTATCATGTCTTTAAAATGACGTTAACAAAATAGCAGTCTGTCCCATTCGCTGCCCTGGAGCTATAAACAAGATTGCATTTTAACTCTGAATGACTCAGTTCATTCTTTTTCTACAGTGTATGGAGGGGAAACATACTACTTAGAGATGCTCCCTTTCTCCCTTCAGGCCCAGTCTGTTCTAATCTGTTGGCTCTAATGGCCTGAACCAACAACACCCACCCAGCATTTCACATCGTCTCTGCTACAATTCATTCGGTGAGAACAGGTTAAATGAGGTACAACATAAGCGCACACCTCTCAAGTACGGGAAAAGTGATCAACATTGATCACAACAGGAAATGACTCTTAAGCAACAGCAAGTCTTCATTCAATACCTTTTGTACATTCTGTCTTTTTTTCCTCAGCCTCTGACAGGTCAGTTAGGAACAACAAAATTATTTAAATTTGATAAATGCCCAAATAATTAACAAGATGATTTTTCAAGAATTTCTCCTGATGCCCTGAGATGTTACTTTAATATTTTCCCATGATGCTTCATCCCATAATGTTTTTGAGGTGCTCAACTCTCCCCTGAAACAAAACATCCACACATGGCTTGTCACAAAATGCACATTTGGGCCAAACACTGCAATTTTAGTTTCATCAGAGCACATCATATGTCTTAACTAATTACATTTACGTGTCCCTTGGTGTATCAATTATATGTTTTTTATGTGTGTATTTTGAGGTGCTGGCATCTTTCTCTCTGAGTGGCCTTCTAGATCTTACTGGCACAGAACTTGTTTCGGCTAATGAGTGTGTTATATGATTTGTTCACAAATTCCTTTTAATTTTATTCAGGGGTCGATGAGCACATTTCACACCAAGTGGATTGATCTCTGGGACAAAGAACAGAAAGGCTGAATATTGGAATTAAATTTTTCTGTCTGTGTGTTCATTATTTTGGTGCCTCGTTTGATCACACCTGACAATGTCTTGTGAATTACAATTTGCTCTGAGAGGTTTTAAGATTTTCCTTTCTGCTGTTTGAGCCAACCCGCTGCCCCTACTTGGCTTCAGCTGGACATAGCCATCATCTCGCTCTCTGAAAACTGGTACATTGTGTGGGCGTTGCAGAGGGATCATGCTGAAAGTGATGTAGCAACCTTGCTGTTCTGCCCTGCTGCTCTCTGTCCTCTCTGCCTGCTGAAAACGAGGACCAGTATTTGTTGGCTACCGGCTCAGTGTGTAAACTGGAGAAAAGCCCAGAAATAAGCTGAAAGTGTGAGGCAGGGAAAGAAAGATGAAAACAAGTCAGGTGAGGAAAAAGTGAGTAGGAGAGGTTGGAGACGGGTGATGGGGTGGATAACAGAGGTGATGATGGAGGAAGGACCATCTGCTGTTTGGATTTATTTTCATTGGGAAAGATTAAGGTTAATCCAAAACTCAGAATCAGTATTGATTTATTAATTATAATAACCTAGAGCAGAAGAAGATATCTAGAAAGTGGAAGTCGCTTTCCTTTCTGTTGTTAACATTTAATTAGTTACGATTAGATACA
>NW_006799966.1:1007286-1042409 GCF_000485575.1 Poecilia formosa | reverse complement strand
GACAACAGGCCATCAGCAGGCCATCTGATTTCATGATGCGTCTGTAATAAAGTATTACTCTAACAAAGGCCACCTTAGAATCAGAATGTACATATTAGGTAAAGTGTAAATTCCTGCTTGAAAATTTAACTTGGACCTTAAGTTGTAAACTTTTAAGTTTGTTTGTGACTCCTGGTTTTGTCATATTTTTTCTATTTTACTTATTTAATACAGACAATACTGTGAAAGGCAAAATAAATAAATAAAAATGTCACACTGCAACAATTAAATCATGTTTTGTTTTAGTTATAGACTTACAGAAAATGTGTCATGACAACTTATTAATGCTATGGATGAGATAAATCACATCTAACATTTTTCACTGTGTTTTAAAGACATTTAGACAAATAGTTGAAAGGAAGGGAAAAGCTTTGCAAATCTGCATTTTCTTGATTTTTTTACAGACGCCACAAATTGGAAAAAAAAGTAGATAAGGGAACTAGTTTTTGCAGCTGACCACAAAATAGAATATTGATCTGATGAAAAAAGCAACTCTTTTCTTTATCTCCTTCACAATGCTCTCCTGAATCAGTATGTTCTGCTGGTTGGAAGGTTGTTATTGTTTTGCCAGAGAACGTTTTTTACAATGTTCTTCTTTACTCTGCATCCCTTTTAGATGCTTTAACTCCTAAATGTGTAATATTGTGACAATAGCGCGATTAAATGTCGTTCTGAAATCTTCCTTTCTCCCCCTTAATTAAACAACTTCAGCCACAGTCACTGCAAAATGCTAAATGTTTAATGGCTTTGTTCCCAAATATGTAATTACAGGAAAAAAAAAAAACATTTTATCACAGTAAAATAAAAAATGTAGTGTGACCTGTCCAATAAAGAAAGAGAGTTCACAGATTATCCTAATTGGTTTTGACAAGCAGAACAAATTTTACTGTTGTGCTGCATTTCAATAACAGTTCTTATTAAATGGCTCATTATTGGGAGAGATTATTCTTGGTTAGTTGCCCAAATAATCATTTATTTGGCTCCCAGACAAATGGGTTTTGAGTGTGTTCATTAGCCTTCTTTGACTTTATTAGTTGCACTCTCAGGCAGCTGATATCAAAACCTCAGAAACAAAGTGTTATAAAGTTTTTAAATTTAGCTTGTTTAATTAAAAGTTGTGTCTTAAATTCTAATGCTTATGAAGGGTTCTTTGTTATAAACTACCTGGACCAGATTAGCTGCATATACCGCTGTCTTTTTCTTGACTTTGTCTTTTGATTAAACAAATGTCTAAAGAAAGCACTATACCAACTTGAGATGTTATTTTCCAGTTCATAAAACCAAACAGATCATCGTATCCAGATTGGATTTACTATTTTTAATTCAAGTACCTACCAAGAATAATACAGAAACACACGAGTTATCCATTAACAGTTCAAAGTAAATCCTCCAAAGAGGCTTTTGTAAAACAAGCAAATAACCTCAGTTGTATTATTGCTATTATTATCTCAACTTTTACTGTCTGCATGCATTTTGCATTTCATTAAATGTCTATTCTAATTTGAGGTAAATTTGAATCTTTCCTAAGTGCTCCAATGAAGCACTGCCTTCCATAGTTCAGTCCACTATTGTAACACCTCAACTCTGACAACTTATCACTAAGAACATCATGTACATCTCTGCCAATTTATCGTCTAGTCATGATTTCCTCTTTGCATGCTTTAATCAGTTTTTCATTGTCATTAAAATATCCCTACTTTTACGGTCCTTTCCTTGGGTCTGCAGCTTAAGGGACTCAAATGTTGCATTTGATTGGCAACACAAAAAGAGAGATTTTATTTTTTCCTTATTAGTGTTGTTACGCAATACAGTTTCAATGGTAATTTTATCTTAGAATGTTGTTACTAATCACCAGCGATGTTATCATAGTAATCAATAAGACCAGTAACTGCTCCAGCCTTGGACTTCTCTTGTTTGCTCCCAGCACATCTTCTTTGCTTTTGTTGCCTCTCTGAATGTCTTTCTTCATTCTCTCTTGTTCTAGTGAGTTATGTTCTCAGCAAATGTATTTCTTACACTTACATTTAAAGAAATCTAAATCACAGTTAGTGATGACTAAAGTAGTCCATCCCTTAATTAGGATTTTCATCACTCTTCATCTGAAGACGCTATCTTTTTAAGCTGTTTCCACATTTAATTGTTGGATTATATATAAAACATGTCAAACTGTACAAAATGGGATAAAACGAGTCCAAAGAAATTGCTTAAAATCAAATGCTAACATTAACTCTGCAGGGACAAAAGAGTATTGTGACAGTACAGCATATGTGGCTGTTAGTTCTCCTTTTCCTCTAATTAACTCATTACAGGCTTACAGTATTTGAGCTGTGGTAAGCCTGTGATTTAAATCCAGTATCTAAACACATTCCTTCTCAGAAGACGGTGCACTAATGCAGAACTTACTCCAATATATAGAAGTATGTGCCAGGGGAGCTTCTGGTGAGGAATGTCCGGATTGATGGTGTTGAAATTAACATCAGTTTTATCAGACGGTTTCTCGAGCCACTGCGTGATCTGGTTCATCTGAACTTATTGTTTTCAAGAAGGTAAAGAGAGGACAAAAAAAATACATCTTTCGATCCATTCAATCCATCATACAACACTCCCGTATGACTGGTTCAAGATAGCTTAGTGCCCACCAATTATTAACATATGCCCTTTCTGGCTTATTAAACTCCCAATGCTGCTGCCAAGCTCTAATTTGCCACTGTGAGACCCTTTAAAAGGGCATTGCAGCCATTGAAGCAAAATTATTTTGATCAACACTGACTGCATTGGCAACTTTAAAGACACTTGCATGGTTGTTGTTCTCGTCGCCTTATGTCTGCCCAAGATTGCCTTTGTTACCAAAGAGACCTTTTGCTGTCAACCATCTCCTAAAAGTACTAATAAATACTAATAAAAATACTAATAAATATACTGACCAGATTAGTGGGCTGTATAACTAGTAGTTGTCCTTTCAACAGATTACCCAACATGAGCTTTAAATCTATGCAGCTCCTCCAGAGATATCATAGGCCTCTTTGCTGCTTAATGACCTGCCAGGTGCTCAGTTCAAAGAATGGGTTATTATCTTACAAACTAACCTTTTAACAACTTGTTTGTCACAGAACAGCTGGATTTATACTGAGTTCGACTGTCACAAAGGTGGGCTGCAATCACTAGATGAATTCTAGAGGTAGTTGATTTTACTAGATTTATAAGATGAAAGGAGTAGAATGCTAATTCATGCCACCTGATTTTTACTTGTCACAAAAAAGTAATAATAAATCCTCTTTCGTTCCCTAAACAGGTTTACTCTATGGGTTGGTCTATCGTCTAAAAATCTAATTAAACATTTTTTAAGTTATTTCAACTACAAATGCCAAAGGTTGCAGTTGAAATGAGACAAAATGCTAAAAGTCCAAACAATCATTTTGTAAGGCACTACGTATACTTCTCATGCACCCCACCTTTTTTTGCTTGATGATATTAAATAGCTGTTTGCACTTTATTCTTTAAACTGATATTGCTATTCAAAAATTTGATAACAGCTTTAGCAAACCTTCAGACACTTTGACAGATTTGTGTTGCAACGACCTGGAAATGCCACTCTGATTCAAACGTGTTCATTGTTCTGCTGTTTTCTCCGTCTGCACCCACCTCTGCTTCGCACGGAAACTGTAGCCTTACGTCATTTTGCCGCTTGCACACCGACTTGACAGAAAAGTACAAATGCATGTTTTCTTTTTTCCTGCCTATAAAGGCTGGTGGGGCAAGAGGGGGTTAATAATGCATCTAAAGTGCTTCCCTACACTAATGGATTTTGAATAGATTTCAGTTCGTCGCATATCCAGCTTTAGTTAAGATGGTGCTCTTATGTAAAATGTAAAGCCGGGTTCCCAGTTTCATGAAAGACTCCCGCTGTTGTTCTGAATGTTTCAGTTTATTTGCTGTAAGTCTCAATGACGTTCAGCTTACTTTCATTTAAATTACTGTGAAAGTCCATATGATAAAATCCTCTTGAAAGACAAATTTATTTACTAACTTGTCTCTAATTCGTTAAATACAACTCACTAATTACTGTTTTAAAAAGTCCCTAAAATGTATTGAATATACCACTGCAGGAAAATGTTTTGGATTATATGTGGTGAAATACTGTTGATTTTGAATGCTGGATGAGAATAATCAGTTCTTGACCTATTATGTATAGAATTCCTTTGTTGTTATTTGATATATTGTTTATGTTGAATACAGTCCCTTTTTTATATGTAATAAAGTCTTTATTGTGATGGTAATACATTTGAATTGACTCTAGCCTCCGCAAACACAAGGCCAATTAAAATTCAGGATTGCCTTTTTCAGTTTAGGGATAACTGCTTACACACAATTAACCATCAGATCTAAATTTTAAATGCTTAATTTCATAAAATAAATGATGTTTGTCAACATAATCTTTATTGTATGAGAAAAAAAATAGAAAATACTAGATCCAAACAACCTAAGTCTGTAGGGCAACACTGCTTTTAGGAGGCCTTAAAAAAATTTACAAGCACATTTATTAATTTATTAAGTGTGAAAGTTTGTGAGTTTATGCATTCCAGTAATTTTTAATTGTATGATGAGAAAGAAAGTACAAGTGGTTTAAGATCCCTAAAGACTAAAACTGTTTGCATTACACAGGTTGCATAAGAATATAATCTGTTGAAATGGGGTAATTTATTATTAATATTTGTTTTTAGGAGGGGGTGCTGACAACACTTAAACACATTAAAATGAGTATATAGCTCTGGTTTTCCCCACAAAATACTGGTAAGAGTTATTTATCATTCCTTTGTACTTTTACCAACAGTTTGTGTCATTCTACTTGGACCTGGGGAACGTTTTATATGCACTTAATTGTAAATGTATTTCTAATGTATAGATTTTTTCCGTGAAAAATATGATGCATACATTTAATAATGAGAAGAAAAGAATAACGTGTGTGGCAAAAGTGGCAGGATTTGGGTTCAGTTGCTGACCTCCTATTGAAAAATACTAATTGGCAACTTTTCAACAAATCCTAGAAATTCATTACAGACAACCATGTTTTACCTTTAAAAAACAATATTTAATGATAAAGTCATGTTGTCCCTCTCTGCACATTTGCTTTATATTTTTCCGTTCCTGCAATTCATAGTGGGAAGCCATTTCTGGCAGTAATTCAGTCGTTACTCAAGCAGATTTATTGAAGTGTCAGAAGAATTAGAGATCTTTAATCTACTGGGATATGATCTCTGTGTAGTGATAAAAAAAGGCACACGTTAGGAAAAATAATCATTGTAGTATCTGTCAGGAAAATTGATTCGAATGCTTCCCATCTTTTGCTGTTTCCTCCTAATGGATGAACAGAGTGGAGATTATAAGTGAGACACCAGGCAACTATTCCCTCTTTCTGTTTTTAAAGGAGCACTTTGGATTTCCACTCCCTCTCATTTCGTGACATATCTTCATCAGTGCTGTTGCTGTTTTTCTGCTTCAGTTTCAATAAATTGTTATATTTCTTGAAAATGCACATATAGCAACAAGAAAATTAGCATAATATGAATAAATTTTAATTTATTTATGAGAAGTTGTTTGCCTTGTAGAGAAACATCATTTCATGCAAAATAATTTTCATTTTAGCTACTCGGAAATAAATTCAGCATGTTTTAATGAAATAAAGTAGAAAATAATTATTATAGATCAGGAAAAAAAAAAGAGTCTTAGGCTTTTGCCTTAATAAAAAAATGTTGGGCCGTGTCCTAACTTGCTTTTCTGGTTTTGAAAATGTCTGAACACCATTGCTGTACTTAACCAAGTTAAATGAATGGGTGTATATTGCTGTCTGTTTCTGAGTAAACAGATAAGTTGCTGGATTTGTATGACCTCACGTACTTTATTAAAATGAAAGCAACATTTTAATGTAAAGTATACACATATGTATAGTATAACACATATAATATGCCTTGAAACAGAAGGACACTTTGTGTGGTTACCAACACACAAAGCATCACCTCCATTTGCCAAGTTTAGCCAAATCCTGACCTGTAGTTGGGAACCAAATATTCCAAGGAATGTGCTTTGGACACCCTTTATTTAATCCAATAAACTTTCATCACAGATATTGAGAAATGAGATGACTGCTTGAAACTGAGAAGATTGCATGAAAATATTTATTTCATGGTCTCTCAGATCATATACTCGGCACAAATATGGAATCATATTTGTGAGGGGAATTCATTCTAGATTTTGAGTTATTAACTCTACATGTATGAGTGTGGATATTTCAAATTTCATAGACCTGTAGGAGAAGAATATATGTATAATATAAATTAGGGCTGAAACGATTCCTCGAATGATTCCAGTACCTCGATTACTAAAATATTCGTTTACAACAGCCCTAATATAAATGTATTTATAATATAAATACATTTATATTACTGATCATAAAACAGAATTGGAATCAGTATATGACAACACAATAGGCCTCATTTTATTTTCAAGCTGTGAAATGTTGTGTAGTTTTTATTAGAAATTAAATATGTTTCACAGAGGACAGTGTTTTTTTAAGTGTTGTTGCAAGTGACAAACAGGCTGGGGGCTGGAGAGTTGGTTATGAAATGCAGATAATGATATCTGGTTTTATATCAGAATGTTTAATGCATTCCCACGTAGCTGAATGATATTTAGCTTTTTTTTTAATCTTTGCTATTGTTGCAGCAGCAATCAAAGGCTTGGTATGAAAGACTGAAAAGGAAATGAGAGAGGATTAGGAACCGTATAAAATATTAGGGAAATGCAATCTCTGTCAACAACAGCCAGCGCTATTTGTAAAGTTAAAGCTATTGAAAGGACACAAAAAATTAATATGCAGATATTATTCTCGAGTTATGGTTAGACGTATGCTGGGCAGAAGTCCTGCATCAATGTAAACCCACCAGAGGTGCAAGAAGAAGTTCATTTTATTTTACTTTATTTTTATTTTTTTGCTTTAGTGGATGAACTTTTTTAATATTTGAACGATATTGTTATTGAATCTAAATTAGCTAGTTTGATAATGCTGCAAAATAACATTAAAGTAGTCTTCTCTCCAACCTTCCCATTCCATTTAGTAATTACAGCTCACAGCAACTGTATGTAAAATCAAAATAAATATGATTTTATTTATTTTTCTTTTAAATAAAAATGAAATTCTGCTACAGGAGGACAAAAACATTCAGTCACTTATTCCCAATATGCAGTTACTTTTACATAATTAAGCTAAATTACATGTTGCTTTCCACCCACATGTTGTTGGAAGCCTTTGTCTTTCCAAAGACCGTGAGTGATGGGGATTTATATTATTGAAAGCAGAAAGAGGCTTCTCAGGATAACCAGTACTGAGCTGAGCTTGTTTTAATTTAGTTGTTAAAATCTGAAAGATAAACACCAACCCTTATTGGGTTATGGACACAGGATGGCCCGTTAAGTCTGTCCACAATTTTGGGTTTTTATTCTTCTCGTAGAGAGTTCATTAAATTGGATCTGGGGAAATTTAAGGGCAAGGCTTCTTCTTCTTTTTTTTGCTTTGCTTCAGTAGTTTCTGAACATTTATAGCAGTCCGAGGGTGATTTTTAATGCAGAAGGAGGCTGGGTGATGTGGTTGTTCTGCCCTTTGCCCATTAGTTATTTATCGTTGAACAATCTGACAAGATCATCCATCCTGTCCACTCTACCTGTCAGTTCTGCTTGTATTGTAGGTGATTAGTGTTCGCTTTCTTGACCCAAGGTAATGTGGACGGTTTTTGCAAGATCGTTGAGAGATGTTTTGGTACTCAGTTTGGACTCTCTACTCTGCATGACAAGTGTTTCCAGATGTTTTTATTTTTATTTTTTTTTAAGAAAACCTTATTAAAGGGATGCATGGCAGCAGTGGCAGCTCAGCCATGACATGGAGTGTGTGTGTTTAAACCAGGTCTGACCACACTGGCCTCATTCATTGGCTGAGACATCATCACATCCACACAGGGCTCCCAAGCAATTCATTGCAATGCTCTTGGCAGCATCGTAATGATTGTACCTCATGTGATACACGAAGGCTTCACTCTCTATGGCAAGGTAGCTTTACATTCAATAGTTGAGGTGGCCCTTTAAACGAGATATGCATTAAAACAGTTGTAGGTAAGATGAAGATATTCAAATGTCCTTTCTTCTTTCTAATTCCACATTTCACAAGCACTTACTTTTCTACAGACTTTCAGAAAATTCAAACGTCATTCTTCCAAAACAAAATCCCATTTTCCATCCAAGTATGGTACTTTCACAGCCACAGATTTTAAAGAAAATTCTGACTCACATATATATATTTACATATGATAAATTTATTTTAACTTACTGTTACTGATAGCTTCATAGACACACTCTGGGTAGCTTATCACCTCCTTTAACTAAACAGTTCCTTAAAGATACGTAGCTTAAAACTCTGTAGAAGGAGCCCAACCTCAATGCGTCCCTTGGTTAAACTAAAGAGAGCTGATCTGGACTCTTGTACAGGAAGTACTTCTGGCTCCAGCAGATTCGCTAACAACCTCCCTGCACTATCACTGTCAGTTTGAGTGGTGACAAACATTAACAACGTGAGGTCAATTGTTCGTTTGGTGCCCAGGGTGGAAATATCTAACACAAATAACAGACACAAAAGGGTACAGTCGGGTTATCAGAACACGCCAGCTGAAACTGAGATTTCTTTTTTAAACTATTAGCGCCATAAAAGTCAAAAAAAAGAGTGGGTGCATGAGAACAATTTTTTTGACAAACTGGCGCGAGAAAGCACTCCCCCGTGCCTTGCCAGCAGTTTTGTGTCAGAGAATACAGGCTAGTTGTGTAGACATGAGCCCCTAGACTCCTAATTAACACAACTGACTTATTTCTAATGTAGAATTCTGCAGTAATGTGTGTGTGTGTGTGTGTGTGTGTGTGTGTGTGTTTTAAATGGTGCGATTGTATAATAATTGTTACATTTACGTAGAAACATAAGTCAAATGTGTTGTTTCCCATCGTGTCCAATATTGCTTGTGTTGTCATACAGTATGTATTAATATAGCCCTTCCTCTCTCTATCCTGATGTTTCGGTGTGCAATGCACAAATGTAAGCAAACATTTCATCAACAAAAGTGCTGAGCAGAAGTCTGAATTACTCTAATAAATTGAGTATTTTGAAATCTGGCTTTAATGTCCCAACATTCCCCGTTGGTCCACCGATGAAAGGTTCAATCTTTGCTTTGGAGAAGAAATATATCATTATATATCTTGTTGATGATACAGCTAAATGCATAATGGCATTGCATGTGTGTGATTCTGGTCCACTGTGTGTTTCTTCCTCAATGCTTTCCTTTAATTGCAGATTTTGTTCCTATTTTCTTCTGACATTGCTGTTTAGCCTCTTAGTGAAAGCATATAGTATGATATTCTAGGCATATGGGATGATTTAAAAGAAAGGGATTAAGACTTGAACAGAAAGTCCATCCATAGACATCACTGTAATTTTCTTGAAAAGCTACATTTGTATTGCAAAAAAAAATAATAAGATTTTCCTTAAAAATTTGCATAGTAAGCCTCCTGAGATGTAAAATACATGTTTCGTTCTTATTAAAGGTACCTGCTGAATGTGTTTTGGAAAGTCCTATAAAGTGGATCTATGTACATATACTCTGGGATAAAAGAGCACAAGAGGTCAACATTTCGACTTTCTTACCTAAAGAACTAAAACGTAATTCTGGCTTGCAAGATTTCAAATTAGAACTAAAGCAGTTTTCTTTTTTTTAAATTTCAGACCAACTATGTAGCCACGAAAGGTCAATTATTTTAAGTCAATGGCATTGCGTTTTATTACTTGAGAGGCTAGAAATGCTTTAGTGTTCTGTATGGCTCCTCCTACAATTGAACTACACAATAAATGACTAAACTAAGCAGAGAAGATATTAACTCTAACTGTGCACATGGCAGAAGCTTAAGTCAGCTGTTTCCTTATTAGGTTAGCATTTCATCTTTTACAGTAGAACATGCTCCCTGCATTTTTTTTGAGTAACAGCTCTTTACATTCATTCCCCACACTCTTCCTCTGTTCCCTGTCCTTCCTCCCCTTGTCTGCCACCAGCCACCTAGCTTCCCCCCTGTGGTGGCTGCCGACGACTCAAGGGAGTTTGTGTATGTGTGTCGGAGGAGGAGGTAATTTAGAGAATCATGGACATTGTTCCTTGTCCTCGTACATGATGGATTACCTGGCTGAGGAGAGACCTCACAAAGCCTGAATTACTACCTTACAGTACTACTGTATAACAAACCACTGAAGACAGATAGCAACATGCTCCAGATAAAATTGCAGTGACCTTGAGAAGATTTTTCTGCTGTTTGCACTGGTTTATTAATGTTCTGGTATGCCATGTGTAAAATTAAAAACTGTTCAGCAGTTTGCCGTTTTGCATATAAACAGATATCCACATGTGCAAAGATTTCATTCTTCTGACCCAGAGTGTTGAGAACACATCCGTCATGACATTAGATTGAGCTAAAATAGGTTTGTGATCCTAAACCCATTGTGATAAACTGTTCACAACTGGGAGCACAGGTCAGGCTTTTTTTTTTTTAAATGCAGAAGATTATTCTGCTAATTTAGAACTGAATGAGTTCTGGTAATAATGCAAAATCAATTGATTAATCAGAAAGTGAACATTTTAATTTGAATGGATTATTGTGTTTTCCTGCCTTTAGTTTTCAGTGCATCTCTTGGAACATGAGAACGAACTGCCCCCAGCCGGTAATATATCGTGTCTAAAGTTAGAAGTGTCTCTTCTCTGAAAATTCAAAGTATGATGGTTATCAGAATATTCTTATCCATTTTCTTAATCGCATGCTTCCCTCAAGTGCAACTCTAATACAATCATTCAGTTTCAATTTGATATATCAATACTGACACTGTAAAAATAAATCTTCCATAATATATGAATCTCATTCTTTCTTTTAAGGTATGCAATAATGACTTTTTTTAAATATATACATTCAGATTTGTAAATTATATATTTGAGACTAATAGGGAAAATCATTTTTTGACAGTTGACTGATGAAGATTTCTGTATATTGGTTGTTATTGCCAAATTTAAAATAATAAAAGACAGTAAAGGTGTCTTCTGTTTGCTATGCAAGTTTATTTTATGTAAAAATATCTTCAAAGGGGCAAACGTATCATACAAAGTGAGAAACTTCAAAGACTTAAATGTTTTCTGTCCTAAACCCCTGGGAGTGTTGGTTGACTGGATTAATAATAAGACTGTAAATAGAGGTGGAGGCATTAAACATAGTAGGAAATAAGGGAAAGAAATGCCCTTGTTAAAACCATATGACTTTCTAAAGAAAAAGTCCACTTATAAAGCGGCTAATAAAACTAAAGCACATTTTATAACTATAGCATTAGCTATGGACTAATTTCAGATGGGTATGAAGGAGGACGTTTATGGAAAGCTTTTTAATTTTGTAGAAGGATCTTGAAATTATTTCTCTACTAGTAAGGAGAACATTAATATGATTATACATTCTGTGTTTTTAGTGTTTTAAAAGTATGCATAAGGTTAACCATCTCTTTGGATCTTGGTGACATAACGTTGTCTAGACATAGTCTTAGCAGATTTGGCTCTGGGGAGGAAGAAACTTTACTGCACATAATTTCAGTCTTTGCATAAAACCAAGATAAATGGTGCCCAGAGGACCACTTCAGACTGAATTAACACTTCCAGGCTTTTCCACTTTACACATCCACAAACATATAACTCACCTTAGCTACCTAGGACGTATGTATTTGAAATTGATATGTATTCACCTATTTCAAAGTCATGAACATACCAGTAGCATAGTAAATAACCTTCCAAGTACATTTAAGATAAGCATCCTACTTTATGATCTATGCTATGTTTTCTACATTATTCTGAAAGAGCTTAAATTGGAGCTAATATTCAATTCATCCAAAGTAGACAGATTCAAACAGTGTCCACCTTTTCTATAGCATATCGTAGTTTTTTTTTTGTTTTTTTTTTTACCGTCCCATTTACAATAATACTTTTAGAATGGATGGAGGGCAGCTTGAGCCAGGGTTTAATTATAAACTGACCCAAGGTCACTTCACATCACTGAGGGCTTTTGAATATTATTCAAGGATTTTAGACCAATTTTGTCTTGTTGCTAGGTTACAGCGAGGACATGCAAGACAAAGCAAAGTCCCACAATTGAGGACGAAAGTACTTTTAATCAGGCAAGTGTAATAAATACCATGTTTCAAGCCAGTTCACTCTAATGAAATTCTATACATTTCTAAAGATGGGGCTAAATTAAAGTTTCCGTCGCAAAGATTACCTAATTCAATTTAATCCTCTTTTTATTAAATCTGTCCTGATCCTCTAATGCCACAGAAAGAAATGGAATCAAATCCAATATAATCCACTACAGAAAACTATCTGTACACAAAAGTTTCCAAAAGAGCTGGACGGAAATTAATATGGATTAGTTTTTTTTTTGTTGTTGTTGTTTTTCTCAGGATATTGAAATGCTTGCATCAAAAAGCTTTAAACCTTGGCTACACTTTTGATTTTAAATTGTGTGACAAAACTATTTTTGGTTGTATTTTTATTTATTTTTTTCACTTTTACAGCTGGCCTAACTTGTCATCTATTAGTGCTGTCATGCATGTTGCCATTACTGACAGCCGCAGTGTGCTTACATTAACTGATTACTGGCATTCAGGTGGAATCAGGTTTTAAGATGCTCCAGTTTCTGGACAGTCTGACAAAAGCTTTCTCTAGTTGGACAAGGTAGAGTATTGAGGGACGCAGGCCATCCACTGCTGGTCACCTGGCTGAAAGACTGCCATTACCTTTTTCTTATATGTCCAAGAGACCTTAATTCAGCTGTGTGAAAATATTTGTGGTCCCAAAAAATATGGACAGTCCTGTGGAAACTAAACTGGCGCCAACAGTCAGTGCCACTGAGGTATACCTCTATTTTTATTTTTAGGTTTTTTAAATTACTGAGTTTGTCAAATTAAGAGCTGGATGGGAAGTGGTTCCAACTTAAATCAATTTCTTGTTAATCAAGACATTTGTTTCTGAAAGGCAACGAGCGTACAAAACATTGCAAAAACAAAAGTGTTTTGAGTATTGAGCTTGAAAACCACAGCTTTCTATTTCTGAGTTTTGTTGCCTGTGGTTCTCTGGCCATGAAAGCATGGGAATCCTCTCTTTCATTTCTGAACATATTGTGACATGAGTAAACAGATGGTTGCAAACAACATCCTCGTGGCCTCCTGATCGCATCCCAACAAACCAGACCTCCTGGGAACCAATGCTCTAATTTCCCACACTGAGTCTAATACAACAAGATTCCGCAATGACCACTTATGCTAATCTGACTCATAGACACTGGACCAATTGGCCTGAAAGGTACGATTGTAACTTATTTATTGAATCATATGTGGTACCTTTGTGTGTCACACTGCTGAATAAAGCAATGTGTATCTGTCTTTGCAACAAAAAGAAGCAGAATGTCAAGTTTTATTTCTTATCTTTGCTTGTAAATTGTCTTGAAAT
Source organism: Poecilia formosa (assembly GCF_000485575.1). Taxonomy (NCBI): domain Eukaryota; kingdom Metazoa; phylum Chordata; class Actinopteri; order Cyprinodontiformes; family Poeciliidae; genus Poecilia; species Poecilia formosa. The sequence continues at coordinate 1,028,760 of NW_006799966.1, read as the reverse complement.
CAGCTTTCCTGGTTGCAACGGTTTTTCACACATTATGTTTAACACTCCACCCTGCTGCCTCTCTCTTGTCAGACGTAATACAGGAAATTTGAAGCCCATTTAAAAAAAAAAAAAAAAGTCTGCTGCTCCCAGGAAACAGTGACATTTATCTTAAAATAACCTTTAGTCAAACGGCCTTCAGTGTCTCGCAGCAGTGGCTCGGCCCTGTTTGGCTTATCATATAGAGAGGGTATAATGAGGCCAGCAGACAGGCAGAGGATTTAGCGCCTCAAAAAGCCACTAAGCACCAGCAGCCATTCTCTGTTTATAACAAAGAGGAGCTGGGGTTGGGTACAAGGATAAAGGCTGGCTACTGAGAATAACAAAATGAAATTGGGTTTGAAACACAGAGAGAGTTGCCTTTGCCGCATTGAAGATGACATGCTTTTTTTGTGCCTTTACTTGCCTAAAAAAGGCTTGTAGATTCTGCTAGTAATGTGAATTATCAAACCAATATTCAGAGAGAAGTTGTAATGGAGATTTAATTTGAAGAGTTATTTATTATATTTACTCCAAGGTAAATGGGAGCAGATATGGAGACATCAAAGTCCAATAAATAAATAAATGTTCCGCTAACTTGTTTTGGGATTGAAACTGGATGATTACAATAACACAGCTGTAAAAATCATGTGCTTTATCATTCTGGCAGTGAGACTCATTGTTGTGCCCAAGGGGCAGAGTTGTAACTGTCTTCAATATATATTTTTTTCTCCCTTCAGGAAAAAGCTTAGGTGGACAAATTCGTTTGGGATATTTTTTGATTATCTTTCAACTGAGCCAAATTTCTTGAACTTGATAGAAATCTGGAACTAGGGAAAAAGGAAAAACTCATTAATTGCTGGTACAGATAAGAATAATTGTCATTAAGCTGAAAATAGACAGCTGGCTGTGCAAAGAGGGAACTTGTTTCAGCCCTTTTATTCCTTTGGGGTTTTTCATCCTTTATATCTGGCATAAATACTAATATTGGGTACTTGTATTTGATATGCTTGTGCTTTTAACATCTTGCAGTCAATAAGTAGGTCCCATTTGTATTTTAACTTAACAGACTAGCTACTTTTCTTTAAGATCTAATACATTTTCCAAGTAACCATCTTGGAAGTCCTCTCTTCTCCTTCATTTTAAATATTTTATTATCTTGGAAAAGTATTCATATATGCAGTGCTTTGCATATATGCCAAAAAGTTCAGTTTTGGTTTGACCAAAGCTTCTGCTTATATAATGTTGGTATATGGCTCTATATGACTTGTCGCCATAATCTTCTGAGCTTCTTCTGTCGTTATTACCCTGTCAATTTAGGTGGACGACCATGTTTGATAGGTTTGCAGTCGGGTTGTACTCTTTCCAGTTTTGGATGATGGCTGATGAATCATCACGTCCAAAACTTGCAATTTCTTGAAATGTGTGACCTAGCCTGACTTACTCCATGACTTGTCTGTTATGTTCATCTCTGCGAGGCAATTTATATACTAATGTTCTCAAACAAACCTCCAAAGTTTTCACAGAACAACACATGTGTGTTCTCTACTTAGGCTACTTTGGAAGAGCACAGTTTGCACTGGATTTAGGGATATCATGGCAATGTGGCCTACATAAACACAAGTCACTCATTCATTTGTAAAAAAAAAAATAATTAAAAAATTTATACATAACATGAAATCTGGACAAAATATTTTGAGACGTGGTGGGAAGGGTGTACATATGTCTGCAGTTCACTGTTATTTCTAACATTCTGCTCCATGAAAAAAGTGGAGAGGCTGGTGCTCTCAGCTGTGGTTGAGCCTACAGTGGTGGGACTTGTCTGAGCAGTCCTTTAGGGGTGTTTCAGCTGCCAAGTATAACCGCCAGCTGAAGCTATTCTATCATTTCAGACGAAATAAAAGTTGAAAGACAAAGCATCACAGTAGCCCTTCAGCGCAGCAAATCACAAGGTGGTATTCCCTTTAGAGAAGCCGTACGTCAAACTAAGATCGAGAGTCTGTGAAGTACATCCAGCTCTGCTGCGGTGAAGTGTGAAGTAACTGTGTGAAGTGGTTTATGGTTCACGAGACATATTTCGGATTAAACACTCCAGTGTTTTGATTATCCCTCCATGAGTGAAGGTGAAGTTCGTAACCCACGCTGCTGGCAATATGCTGGGTGACTTTCCTCTGTCTTTTTCCTCTTATTGAAAGGTCCCAGTGAGACAGACGTGTACGCAGTAGCAGCTAAGGACAGCAGTGAGAGAATTTGCGGAGCTTGTTGGATTTCTGTCTCATTAATTGGACCAAACCTCACCAGTAACAAAATCTAGTTAACTTTTTTAACACATAAAGAAAACAAAAAAATAAAAAAGCAGACCAACGTCCCCAAATAATGTCAATCAACTGACTCACCTTGCTTGATCAAATATAACCCAATTGCTGAAATATAGTGTAGGCAAGTGAATATTTATCATTATTCTTTTTTTTATTTCTATCCCAACTCCAAGTTTGCTATTTCAGTAAAAAACATCCTGCGTAATACTTTCATCTTCAAACTCTGATGCATAGAATCATAGAGAAAAGACGACTTGAATATTTTTTAATTTTTTTGCTGAAGAGTACAAAATAGAAAATGCTTAAATGAAAATATGTAAAATATAAATTATTAATTGAAAATTATATATATAATTATATAATATATATACACCACATAACCATAATATACATCTAAAATATTGTTTAGAAATTATCAATACGGGCTATTTTGTTACTTACTTTGCTTCCCTCCTTTTTGATTTGCGGTCTCTTTCAACACTGACATATGAGTGCATTTCGTGTTTCATGCTTAAATCTTTTTAAAACCTCTTTGAAGCATCACTGCTCCATTCCCGCTCCATCTTCTTTCACATCCAGAGGAAAACATGTTCCGTCAACATTTTCTGATCATTTTGGGGTAAATGATCCTATGATCCTACTGGTTCAAGAAACATCAACTGGCTATTTATGTTCTATGCTTTGTGCATGCATTAGTCATTTTCCACTCTGATCTAGTCTTGTTTGATCATGTCTGTAGGATTGAAGTTTCTTAGGATCATAAAATCTTCCTTCCTAAATTGTAGAACGACATGAGCTGAGTCAGTCGGTTAGAAAAGAAACATCTTAGAAATTCTTATGCTCTTAAAACGTGGAATCATGTGATTAAGCAAGAAGCAAAAGTCAACTTATGTGCAGAAACATATGTCAAAGCAACTCTGTTTTTTTAAATATTTTTTCCATGTATAGAAACAAAATGTCAAGAGGCAGCAATGGAAGAAGATGTTAAGTATGGATTGCCTAAAACCACAGAGGGACCTCTCACATTGACAGTATTTATTCAAAAAATCTGTTTGGTTTAGGAAAACAAACTTACCACAATTGAATATTATCAGGAATGAATTTTGTTGCTGAATAAGAAAACTGTATTTGGACTCTCAGGATGCATAAAAAGGGAGTTTCGTATCTATTATCCAGCAGGCATTCCAAGAATTAATGTCAAGTGTAAAAGATAGAGACTCAGGCGAGAAGTATTTTAAAACAGCCTAATGGACATGCTCTTAGCAGCATCCCCCTCTCTCACTTTTTTCATGTACTTAGAATGTGTCTTATTCCTTCAACGTTCCTTTTTGTGGTGATGCTGTTTTTTTTTCCAACTGGGAAGCAGTAAATAGATTTGTCCCGTGCATGTGTGAATCCATAGCTGACAGCACTGAATCACCTTCACCGCTAATAAAATTATTAACCTTCATATATAAGCTGGGAGAGCTGCTCAGCTGGGATTCACAGAACATTACTCTCTCATTTTATCTACGTTAGAGTGACTGCAAAACCCACAACCGTCATCTGGTCATGGTCTTAATCGATGCGTTTTATGCAGCAGGACAGTTTAGCACTAAACTGACCATGGCTGTATGAATGAGAAAACATCACAATTGCATATATCACAATAAATAGTGATACATTCATATGCAGCTAGCTGAGTTACATGAAACTATGCACCATGAGCATACAGGGTGTCCTACACGTTCCATGGAGATGAATATACATGTGCAAATGTGTTGTCAATTTATTTATACAGCGCTTTAAAAAACAACTGCACAAAAGTGCTGTACAGAATTCATAAATAATATAGTTTAAGGAGCAGGTACAACTTTGTTTATCTCTGGTGGTCGTAGTAGAATAATTAATAAAGCTTCATTTATCAAGTCTTGGTCTTGTTTCAGTCAATAGAATAGTTCTTTTGAGGGGTTTTCTGTTCAAATTTGGGCAAATGTATTTAGTGTCAAATCACGTGGCTTATTTGTGCTCTTTCTCACACTATTGCATACCTCCTTTGCACTTCAACGGCCTACTAAGACACAGAGAACTAAGTAGCTCTCCATAAATATTCTTCTCTCTGATTCTATAGCTTATGTTCACCCAGAGTGATTCTATTTGAAAATATTAAATAATTTATGATTGTCTTTTCAGCTATTCAGGCATCCCATTCCCCTCCCCACTGTCCGCTCAGCCTTGATTTGTCTTATGTAAATTTTGGCACCCAGACCCAGCCCTTAGGTTCCACAAGGACTCTCTCTGTGAAACAATAACGCTTCTATTCAAAGAGTAACACCAAACATACAGAAAGCAAAGACAATGACGACGATGGGCGTTAAGATGAGCAGAAGAAAATCTACACTTGCTTACATAAAATAGTGTAAAACAATCTACACTTTGCAGTTTGAAAAGTTTATTTTTTTATATATTCTGGAGAGAAAGTAACACATTCCTTTTTTTCCTCCTCAAAGTTGACAGTGTCTGAACCAGTGCCTTGTCACTCCCATAATGTAGGGAGTACTGTATATTTCTGAGTGTAACTATGTAGTTCAGTTAGGCTAAAATAGTATGAATAGTTTCTGCTGGTACATGGAGTCCAAGTGACTCAAACTTACAGACTTTGAGCAATATGTCCAGACTTTTGAGAAAAATATACAGCACATAGATGAAACGTCTCCTAATTATTGTAAAAACTTTGCAAATGTCCTGATAAAATTGCTAGTTAATCTAGAGCCTTAATATACTCACCTCGTCTTGCTGAATGCTTGGTGGCAGAGATAGGTGTTGGACATATTTTATGATCAAATCAGGAAATAATTATCTGACCAGACAGACTTCTCTCATCCAAATGCAGAATTTGACACAGACTTCATTAATGTCATGCTACATGCTTCTTAATGTTCTTGTCATATTTTCCGTTTTATACCAAAGTTAAAAGCATTCCTAAATACAACAATGCATGTAGCAGGATGAGAAGTAGTGACAGCAGTTTTTGTTGTCCTTGTTAAAGTTTTGAACAAGGCTTGAAGTTTTCATGTAGCATCGTGTAACTCTCTGGTGAGATGATGAAATCTCCCCTCTTTTTACTGGATCACTGCCCTGGGTACACACACGCACACACTCTCCATCACAAACATAAAGTTTTTCCTGCTGTTCAGCAAGCTGACTAGTCACATTCTGGCTTTATGATCATGTGGAGAATCTATCCTCTCAGACTAAAACCTGTACTTTCACTCTGCCTCATATTGGCGCTCCGTGTTCAGATAGTACTTGAGCATTATTGCATTACTGCATGGTGATACAATATGCCTTCATCCGGTTATGACTCAAAGGTGAGCCTGTGATTCCATCAAAGCAGATTATTCATTTTCCTCTGACTCATGTCTTGTGACCTGGATTGGTCAATCTACACAGCATCATTTAATAAAAGCAGGAAGGCTTTCTTAAATCCAATAGAGTTGCATGCATCTGGTGACCACAAACAAAGTCAAAGCAACTTTTATTTATTTCGTGTTTGTTGACTTGAGCCTTGAACACACGCAAATCATGGTGATATTTGCTTATCTTGTGATTCTGTGATGGCACGCTTTTATAAGTTGTACTCTGTAGCACCAGTCTGAAGGTAAAAGTCTAAACAATGTGTGGAAAAGATGTATGAGATTTGTAGCAATGCCCTTTTCCCCTTTCCTGATATTAGACCTGTACAAGTCCTGGATGGAGGGAAGGGCAGCCCTAATGATCCTCCCTGTGGATCTGATTGTTCGTTGCAATCTGGCCCAGTCATGACTTGTGGATGAGCCAAACTACACAATGATGGATGTACATAGGAGAGACTAAATAATGGCCATTTAGAAGACAAACTTAATCTCCTGCGGCAAGAAGGGCACTAATGTCTCTGCTGGGGCTTAATTTTGAGTAGCGTATTATGTGTGAGGGTCATTTCAGGTCGCGAGAAATGGTGGTTCTCTAGAACCGGAAGTGATATACGATAGACATAGAGTAGCTAAGCACACTGTTTGCTTATCTACACTAAGCAAATATAGCGTATAGTCTTCAAATCTATACAAGATTTGAAGACTTGTATGAAGTCTGACTTCATACCAATCTTTATACAGATTTGAGGACTTGATAGTTCATCAGTGGATGAAATGTGGCTGTGTCGATTGTTTTTCTGTTTGTTCTGGTAGAATCTGTTTAGGTGAAATTTTAAGGTCGGAATTCTAAGTTTACACTTTTAGAAATATTCTTTTGGAATTCTTTCATGAGTCAAAGGATTTTAAGTTCAGTTAGTCGCTTTGATGGTTAGTTTTCTGTTATCTTACTTTGTTCTGTATTTCATTGTTAATGTTTTGCATATCCCAGAGTTTCCTTTTCTGTTCATTTTGTCTAATTCTGCAGCCCTTCAGTTTCCTCCATCTCCCTGCTTCAACTAAAGCTGCAGCCAGTTAACCGGACTCACTGGTTCTGCATTTAAGTAATCAGGTTTACTAGTGTCATTGTCAGATCCTTCTTGTCCAGCTCCTGTTTCACTTGTGTTTCTGTTGAGTTTATGTGCATTATTTTAATTATGTTTGTAAGACTCTTGTCATGGATTTTGTTCTCTGGACTGTGTCTTTTTGTTAGTCCATTGCTTTTAATTCTGTAATTCTACATTATCATGGTCCTACCTGCCTCCACCCTGCATTTCAGCCCTATGTCATAGCAACCACTGGCTGTGGAGTGGTTTTACTTTCTTCAGTATCAGCTCTTGTTTTATTTTATTCTCTTTTGTGCTACACTCTCTCTACAGCTAAGCTAATTTATTGCTACAATTGGTTTTAATTTCACAATAAGACTAGTTTTTGTATTTTTTAATGTCTGACATTTTCTCATTTATGAGTAGTAATAAAAACCACTGAATATATTCAATCCTTGAGGAGATTTTTATTAAAATGGACAACTTTACTAAAGCCTTTTATTCTTTTCTGTCACATGCTATTTATTATACTTGCAAAGCATTGTCCTGTTGCTTTATGCTACTATATTGCGTAATACAATATGTTAAATTGTATCATTTTGCTGAAATAAAAAAAATAATAATTGGGAATGAGGAAACTAAATTGAATATCAAATTGGTCTGTACAGATTTGTATGCATCTGTTTGTACTGTTTGCAGCTTAGATGGGCCTTGTGTCAGCCACAAAGGTGAGATACCCAGACCTGGCTTATACACATTACACCTATGACATGAATGAAAATCAACCATGGTTTAATGCAAGTAAAGATCTTCAACTATAGAACAGAAGAATAGCTCTTAGTGTGTTTTTTGTGTGTCATTAGGGCCAAGGTTTGCAGCTTTCAAATTTGCAATCTTCTCTTATGCTTTTCTTACATGTGACTCAGTTCTTTTCACCATGTTTTCTTTTGCAATCTCCTATTTCACGTTTCTCTGCATTTTTTCTTCATAGGACTTTAAATTGCTGAGCTGTGATGCACGTTTCCGTGCAATCCCAGGTTTCAAGCAACAGCAATTCATTCATTATAAAGAAGAAAATCAAAGACCGTCATTCTGTGCATTAGATTGGGAGGCAAAAGACATTTACTAAGACTTCCAATCATATTGAGCTTCTTTGGCGAGGAGAAGAACACAAATTTAGACCGAGTGTCTTAAAATGAATTGTTGCTATGTTGAATAAAATTCTGTAATCAGATGTTGGTTCAAAGTTAAAAAAAACTGTTTTATCACCTCAGCAAAGTTGGTTTCACCCATTAATGGAGGCTTTTTTTTTTTTTTTTCCTTTGGGAAACCGTTTAATTTTATTGAGACAAAAATATATATGTAAGGGGGACATGCTCTGTACAGTCCTAGCAGTTTGACTCCATTGTTACAATTCCCGTTGACGTTTCAGCAAGGGACGTTCATTATCGTAGGTTTCCTATTCATATGAAGTCCTCCTGTGTATGGACATTTATCATCCTGCATCAGCTAAAGACTGTGGTTGTGGTTATACATAGATAATGCAGAGTTTTATAACCCTTTGTCCTTCCCAAGACATACACTAACATAAGTCAAATGATTCAGTGAGAAGAGATTCTTCTGTGGTATTCATCACTACAGCAGGTGTATTGTGGAAGCGCAGTGTGCATGGCTATGAATAATATAGAGCAACTATTAATGCCGCTATAGATTATAAGGCATATCTCTGCAGAGTACTTTCACCGCACATTTGTTTTTAAGGGCCTAATTTATGTTTGTTTTTTTGTCCCACAAGGAGCTTATCTGCATCCAGTGGCATGCTGATAATAGGTAAAGTGAAGGACTTCCTAATCACTGCATGCAAACCTCCTCTTAATGGTGAAAACATGCTTCTAGGTAAAAGAAAAAGGTAAAATGAATGGAGAAGACCGTTTAAAGCTGTTGCATATATCTGCTAAGACTTAAGTAACTACTAGGATCAGTTAGTATTCATAATACTCAAATGTTTGGGTTTCATTTTAATAATAAATCATGGTTTTTACATAGTTTCAGCCTTCATACTTTTCTTCTTAACAACTGTTAAGACGGAAGTGCTGCTGCTTGCTTGAACTTAACAAATGTGCAGTATATGCATAATTAATATAATTGGAAATATGTCAAAGCTTGGTGTATGAAAAGTAAGTGCGAATAAAGTTAGTTTTCTGAATAAATAAGGATTGCAGAAAGGAAGTTAAAGTTGAAGCTTTTAATTTGTCTACCAAGGTTTCCTAAGTAAAAAGATAAACTAAAAAAAAAAAAAGAGGTTATAGACATTTTGAAGGGGAAGACTAACAATAATAAACTATAAACAAGAGACTCAAAAGCTGGGAACTGCAGGACAGAGTGGAGAGAAGAGATGAGGCAACAAAAGCAAAAATATATGTAGTATATGACAGAAAACCCAAGGAATGTATGGAGGAAAGAGAGATTTATGAGGAGTTAAATGGTTTACTGCTCTTGGTCTTCGTCAGCCTTATGAAATAATATATTTTAGGCCAGCTATTGCTACCAGATCATCTTTGTACTTACCATTAAAGTGTCAGGACTTCTTCACTTCTCAACTTCAGACAACTTTTGTTTACAATGTGTACAAGTCTCTGTAGGAGCCTTGGATAATCTTTCTCCTATAAATAATAAACGTTTTTTGGCTCCTACAGAACTCCCACATAACCCCATAGTGTATTTTTTAACCTGCATTTCAATATGGGTACATTTTGGATGTCACTTTTAATTTTAGCTCATTTTCTTTGCTTTGCTTGTTTAAATCAGCTTTAAATCAGACACCTTGCGTTTTATTAGGAAGGTACATTTACACCTTTAAAAGCTTGGTTGCTGTTGCTCAGGCAATAGCACCGTTCCAGGAATATTTTAAAAAGTTTATATTTAATATGAAGATATAAGCACAGAGAAGCTGTCCTTGCTAAAAACATAGATTTTGGTCATTTGTTACTTGCTTGAAGTTTAAAAATGTCATTATTAAAGTGAATAAAACCCGTATCGAACAAAATAGTATTACACCAATCCAAACTTTTTCTCATTTAAATGTCACATCAGATTACCAGGAGCAGAACAACGACATAAAGGATTTAAGATACTTCTTCAGGGATTTTTTTATTTATTTTTTTTTTTTTTTTCTATGAAACAGTCTTGGGGGGCCAGTGAAAAGTATTATTATACCTTTACTGGCTTCAGTTCTGTTTCTGAGAACCTTTTGCTGGTACAAAAGAGCTTTACAATTTTTATCAGCTTTGGCACAAACACATGCCAAGCAGTTTCTCAAGGTGATGGAAAACTAGAGAAGGTTCTGTCATGATTGGGGCAAAGCAGATGGTAGCCCATATTGGTCCTTATGGGAAATGGGAAAGAGTGAGTCATCCAAATCTCTAGAGCGTCGGGTTGGAAGGACTTTTAAACAAGTGAGTGCAAAAACGAAGACTGACCCTTAATCTGAACAAAGAAGTTTCATAGAGCAAGACTTTTTGTTTGAGTAAATAACATCTGAAATGTTAGAATGTGAGCTGAATCTAAATAGTGAATTAGAAAATCACCCAGTCGCATCACAGCTACTTGGTGCATTTTTTTCACATGCAGGAGAAATGACAAAAAAGAAAGTATCCAGTGAGTAGTGGTTGAGTAGAATAAAAATGTCTTGTCAAGATTAGATGGGGGAGTAGGAGGGACATGTTGGTGGTGAAAAGCAAAAATAGGTTAAAAACAACTCGTTACAATCAAGGTGTGTGGAATAGCTGTGGGCTATTAACAGGAAGCTAAGGCTAGACGCTATAGAGGCTCTCCAAAGTTTTGAATATAAGACGGAAATATGATGCCTGGTCACATGTACCAGGCATGTACATGTTTTGTTTCCCTTGCTGTTCAAAATTTAATTTTTTGCAATTTATGTACTTTCAAAGAGATCTTGCTTGTTTTTGTATCTCAACTTATACACCAAATAAATTAATAGAAATTTGGGTTAAAATTCGAGTTTGTAAAAAAACGTTTTTTTTTTTGTTTTTTTTTGCATTTTTCATTATGTGGCTAATTACTGAAGGATTCATATTTTTCAGTGAAGTAGTCTCAGTTCTGTACTCTGTCCATGGATATTTTAAAAAAATCCTGTTTCATCCAAACTTTTTTGACCATTTTATACTTGATATTAGGACATAGTTATTCTTGCATGAAGCTTTATTTCTGCAACAAAGGTGGCTTGAAGGAATCCTGTTCCCAGCTGGGAACTTGTAGAGTTGTGTTATACTGAATGTCCTTGATGCTGCAGATGGAACGGCTTTGATCCCTGAAAGATACAGAGAAACTCTCTTTCCCTCTGGAGAGTGTCCCTCTGTATTTTTATTTTATTTTTTTTAAAGCATCACAGTTGTTTTTGTCACCACAAGATTCCTATATGTCTGCATGAGCAGGACTGCCGCAGCAGGCCACAGCAATGTGCTGCAGCAACCATCTGCCCCATATTAGTCAAAATGTCGGGAGGGGTTTAAATCTGCGCCCTTCGCCTCCACGCAGGCCCACTTCAGCATACCATTCGCTACTTGTCAGGTGGCAGTTGTGTGTGTGTGTGTGTGTTCTGTGTGGGTAGTTTACTGTATTTCCTGAGTGACACACGCTGGCCAAATTTCTGCAAGGGAGCTCTGACCTTTGCTGTCATTCCTCTTGGCAGTTTTTCCTTTATCATTATTGTCAAATTTTTATTTCTCTTATTCTTTTTCCTTGTTCTGTTTGCCTTTCTCTTTGATTTTTACGCCATTCTCCACTTTCGGTTATGCTGTCACGTTGCTGCATGTGTTTTTGACCCAATCGTCTCTTCCTTTTCTTCCTGACAGACAGTGTTGTTGGAGGATGCATCTAAGTGTGCCGCGCTTTGTCATTCTGACTTCATACCGTGTTCTCTGTGCATATCTTACCTGCTGTATCTCTGCTTCTGTTCACGTTTTCTTATGTTGACAAATATTAGGAATGGATGTCCGATTTCAAGCTGGTTTTCTCTTCTGTGTTGGGCTCAATCTCAGCCTTGGATTTTGCGGTCTTGACTGCATGGCTGACGTGACAAACCGTTACTAATCTCTACACTCATCTACTGCAATGTATGCTTATTAAGAGTCACAAGAAATGACTCATGAGCAGCAACTCTAAGTCATACAGGATAGCCTAAGTTTTAGGTTACCGTATTTTCCGCACTATAAGGCGCACCTAAAAACCTTCAATTTCCTCAAAACCCAACAGTGCGCCTTATAATCCAGTGCACCTTATATATGGACCAATATTGAGCCACAACAGGTCCAGCAACTACGGTAAGCAGCCGCCGACTTCATTTTTGCCCGTAGAAGAAGAAGCGCGTGGTGCATGCTGGGATAGTTGTCAGAACACTGGTTTGTTAATAAAGTTTGACTGAGCCATCTACCTATCTAGAATCAGGTCGTCTGCTGGTCATTTAGCACCACGTTCTCCACGAACATGCTGTGCGCGAACGGAGAAGGGTGACAATCGTCCGGCCACGCCCTGGCCCAGTCGCGGAAGGCTCTCCTCGCCATCCGGAGTGGGACTGTTTTGTTGACATTCTTTATGTCAACAAAGTAGCTTTAGAGATTCATCTGGGGTGCTTAGACTAGGGTTACCTAGGGACCAGCCCCTATACATTTAAAGCCAGAGGGGAGGGGAAGAGAGTCAGAGACTGCTGCGGCAGCATGTCGGTTGGTTTGTGTTACCCAGAAAGCAGTTGACAACAATATCGCAACACCAACACCGTGAGTGAAACAATGACTGGGGCAGCCTACTATATAACGTACTTGGGGACCACTTCTTTATTATTACACATCCACATTTGTAGAGTACGGAACAAATCGTGTGCTGTACAGGTTCAATACGGGACGAGTGGTAGCCCTAACTGTAGCGTCTATTCTATGCGCCTTAAAATGCGGTGCACCTTATATATGGAAAAAGTTTCAAAATAGGCCATTCATTGAAGGTGTGCATTATAGTGCGGAAAATACGGTATTTAAGATATTTTCTTTTGAAAGGTAGTTGGTTTCTTTTTTTAATGTTTGTAACATTATTAAAGCACCCTACCATCCAGTCAGGCAGGAACTTATATAAATGGGAATAATTTCTCCATCTCCTTTTGCATGGTGCAACAAATCCACATCCAAGAGTTTTAATTTACTGCTGAAACCTTCCCACAATGACCCAGAAATTAAAGACACCTTTGTGGGCTGAGCTCTGGTCTTTCTTGTTGTTTTCATGTGGAGATGCTGGTGTAGACTTCTACATTAAAACAGCTGTTACTACAAACCAAATTACGATATTGCCCTGTGCTTTTGTGCTTCCTTGCTTTTGGCACCGTTCTTGTGTTGATGTTGCCCCAACCTGGGACTATCGACTACATTGTCGCAGAAAAGTAATTGAATTGGCCTCCATGGCTTGGCCTTTTGCTTTGTGTGGCCAAAAAGTCGTTACACCAAATTAGTTATTCTGGCTTGATGCTGGCATCGCCACGCTCTTCCTCTCTCTTTGTGCTCCGTGCCAAGTGTTCATAAAGCAGAAGGCTGTGAATATGATTGAAAATTGCAGGGTATAAATTAGATGTACATATAAAAGTTAGAATGCTTGTGAATGTGTGGTTGACTGCAGCATGTAATCAAGCTTTGATGAGCTTCTTGTTTCCCAGGTGGTGGTGCAGTGGAAGGATCATCATCTTTTATTAATAACGCATGGCCAGTCACATTCTGCCACAAATATTCATACAAAGTCTGATAAACATAATATCTCTCTTATCTTTTTCTGTGTAAAGGGTTTTATATATAACTTTACAATTAAGGTAATAGCAGGGCCACATTTTCTACTAAAAATATGAAATCAATCAATATGATTTTTTTTTTAATTCAAAGAATTAATCTTTTACTTCACTGAAAAGTGAAGATAATCCTTTTATTTCAAAGGCCTGATTTGAAGCTGTTTCTCATTTGTTTTAATGATGTAATTAATTATTTTTATGGACAATAAATCTCATTGTATTCTCACTAAAGGACCTTCATTTTCAATAGATATAATTTGTTTTGGTTGTGCATACGATGCACAACCAAAACAGATGGTTTGTGTCAGATCATTTGTTATCTGGCAGATTACAAGTCAGATTACAAATAATATGACTGTTATTCAGATTTATTTGTAACAGGTAAATGCTAATGGAATGACACCCACCAATGACCAGTTTACTGCAAAAATTCCCTTATATATATTATGCTGACATTTAAATTTGAAAGGGAAAATAGGTTGACTCTTCTGAGCAAAGCTCAAAAGTACAAAGGCTGAGAGAGGAATTGCACATTTTAATTGCCGACGAACAACCTCATTATCCAGAGATGATAATTTGCTATCCTCATAAAAATTTAACAGCTCTTACAGATTAAAGTCATCTCAGTGCTATCCAGAGAGAATCAGGAAAAGTGTCTCAAGCACAAAGTAATTCAGCGTTGCCCCTCATCCACCTGTTGCTGCACACTACCTGTCATCTGGCTGAAGGAAGACTACTTCTGCGTATCATTTTAAAAAAGAAAAAAAAACCCTGCTGTGAGTGACAGCTGTTGTGTTTATTTAAGTGACGTTTTAAAATGTAACTAGTGCAATAATCCAGCTTATTAGCCTGCAAATCTGAACTAGTTGAAATTAAGTTAATTTATAAAGACCATCACAAAAAGAAGCTACTCTGCACAATAATAACTTAAACATGTGCATCAGAATCAAAACAATAAAATAACTGCCGTTATGTTCTGTTATTATCTAGAAGAATAATTGTTGCTTATCTGTTTTCAATAAAAGCAATTTGATCAAGTTGCACATTTTTGTATTTATGTTTTGTGTAAATCCACAGATTTTGTAAGTATTAATTTAAATTTGTAGTTATCATGTGACATTTTCACTGAGACTCATGTCTACTTTAAGCTAACCTGTGACTAAATACCCAATTCTAGCATTATGAAATCGTTTTATGTAATCATAAGATCATAAGTCGGTGCTCTTTTACGCAGTGCATGTACACTTGTCCACTGAACTGAAAGCCATCAGAGCTTGTTATTTATGCTACATTTAGACAGCAGCTATTTGTGGGAAGTTGGTTGTTTTTTTCTTTTATTCACACACACAAACCCCTTTCACTCGTTCTCACATACATTCAGCTCAATCTCCATTAACTGAGATAAGGTGAAATCTCTCTGCGTCACTTGCAGTCTTTCTTTTCCTGCTCTGACTGACCAGGCAAATGATAGCTTGCAAGGCCCAGCCTCCTTCTATCTGCAGAAAGCTGATAAATCCTGCCACATTCACACACACACACACACACACTGCACAGCTACACAACATTCACGACTGGTGTGTAGATGTACACTTATTCCATTCATACACATAAATACACACACAATTTCGAGACGGTCATTTAGACTGAGCACTGACAGGACAATAATCTACCTTAATGGCAACAGTATTTCTGGTGTAATGTGGATATGTGTGTTCATGTGTGCAATGATCTGACCTGGGAGGAAGTTACAGTGCACGTTGGTCCTCATCAGTCATGAGCTCACAGTCTCTCGTCGGGGCAGCAGCAATGGATTTATCTGCTGATACCCTGATACGGCTGATAGGGTTAATTGGTTTTCAGAGGGCATGTAGAGAGACAGAGCCTGACACTGACCAGATTACTGCAGAAACACCGGGGAGGACCTACCACAGACGGAGAGAGTGGGAGAGAGGAAATAAATGGACACTCGAAGATGAGCTTAAAGCAGGAGGTGCAGAGGAGGGGAGAGGATGAATTATCTTTTTTAACACCAGAGATGGGAGGTCAAAGAGTGAAGAGTTGAGGCAACGACAGAACGTGAAGCAGAAGGGAGATGTTCCTTTGTCTGATTTAATGAGGTTTCTATGAAGTCTGGAAGAACCTGGAAACTATGAAGTTCAAAATTTGTGACGTTAAAGGAAATGGGAAATGGAGAAAGGAAAATAAGTTGTATTTTCAGGCTTTATATTCTGTCCCATTCTCTGAAAGCTGTATCCATCCATCCATCCATCACTTCAGAACCCGAGGAAGAAGGAAAAAAAAAAGATGCTGACGCTATTTACATGGAGTAATAGAGAAATAAGAACTTAGGAAAATGGCACCATCAGGTTTTTAACAGCTAAGCAGAAGGACCAGAATACAGTAAAATCCGACAAGGACTGAGAGCCCAGAGAGGTATAAACATAGAGCAGTGGTAATGGTGAAGCAGGTGAGGAAATGAAATGAAATTTAAGCATAGGGGGAAGTCATTTTCCCTCAGATTCCCCACAGACTGATGTGAGAGAGTAGATGGCTACAAGAAACATCTTAGTTATTTCAGCTAAGTATTATAACTTAGGAGTTTCACATAGATACGAATTTTAGTGTGACCTTAATTTGTCCAAACTATAGAACAGTGTAAAAGTCTGGATCTTCTTTTTTACTTCTAAATATGAAGATTTTCTCATAAGCTTCAACCCAATCCTGACTCTCTCAGATTCCAGGATTTTCAGGATTTTCATTGTTACTGAAAACTCACTAAACTCTAAGCTATGAGTCCTTCAAAAATGAAAAGGTTTGAACTCAAGGAATTTACCAGCGCTATGTTCAGACATGATCTGTGAAGAGTTCAGCTGCAGTTAAAGAATTTCAACAGGAAGTCTGCGACGTACTCTTCCCACATTTGCACGCACACACACAGCACCGTACGCTGTAGAGATTGAGACTCTGTTGAGAATGACTGAAGTGACATTTTATTTTTTTCAAAGCCCTTCATAAAGACTTAAGAACCATTGATAAAAACTACTTGAAAAGAAAATATGGGAACTAAAAGAAACGACTGATGGTTTAAAACTTTCACACAGTACTGTAGCTTGGACCAATCAATGTTGACAAGCTTTTCTTCTCATCTCTTGAGGTTTTCACTTTTACTTTGCCTTGACAACTTCACTTTCACATCTGAAGTGACAAACTAGCCCTGACTGATAACAGTTACAGATGAGCTTCCCTTGGAGGACAATAAGTGTTGAACGTCACTGAGGACATGATGGATGAATATGGCAAAGAACAGTTGTGAATGCTAAACACTCCAGCCACAAGGAGTGAACCAGGGTTGTTAAGGATAAACCCAAGATGTTGCAGTGTACAGCTAAGATTTTTGCAAGCTCCTACTTTTTCAGCTTTGCTTTGAATTTTGCAGCGTTGATATTTTTCTCAAAGGAAGCTAATGTTTGGTATTTGAGTTGCTGTTTTTATGAGCATAGCCCAGCATTAGTCGGTGTAGATTGACAAGGTAAATTTTATGCATTCCTACTTTGCTGTGAAATTCCCCAAAGCCGACGCTTGGCAGGTGTGTGAGACTCTTTTGAAAAAGTTTCAAGAGCGCAGTCAGTTTTTAAGCCGCCTGAGATATGACATAAATATTTAATATGAACTCACAAAGTCTGACACAGGTTATCTTTCATATCAGTCTTGCGCTCAAGCCTGGTGAGGTGGTTCTTATTGATTTTGCAGAAGTCAATACTCAGCTCCAGTTGCAAACCCCTAAATATTGTGAGACAAAGCATTTGGAGGCTAAATAATCCTGAAACATTCCTTATTATTGTTTTTTTTTGTACCAGGCTACCAGGCCTGACAGCCTTTTGTTTTTGTGCCATGCCCTTCCTCACAGATGTTTTACAAGAAGCTGCCAAACGTCCCAACAAGGAGCAGAGTTCCTGCCGTCAGTCACCGAGCTGCTGCAGTGAAGCAGCTGAAACATTTGGTGGAAGATGATGAAATTTTCTTTCATCCAATAACCTGACAACCACAGAGCCCCTGATCCATCCTATTGTTACTGGGCTAAAGTCTGCATCCACATCTAGTCCAAGTGTTGCATAAGACGGAGTGATCTTAAAGGTATTTCTTTACAAAAGAACATTTATTATGTCAGTAAAATAATAATATTTAAACTCGTGTTCTCTCCGGTATCTTTACTCTTGTAAGGAGTAAAATCAGATAAAATCAGGTAAGCTTTCTGACATCATTTATTTCTTTTTTTTTTTTTTTTTTTTTTTTTTTTTTTTTTTTTTTTTTTTTTTTTTTTTTTTTAGAATTTGGCATTTTTCCAGTTTCAAGTTTGTATGTACAAAGTTTACTTTGCCTTTAAGCAATCAGAGAAATCCAAGATGATATTTTTCTCTGCATAAGCTCCTGTTAATGCAACACAACTTACTTAAAATGAGGCACAGCTAAGAGTATCATTGTGGAAAAACCTCAAACTCGCCGACATTCTGACTTTAGGCAGAACAACAGGAAGATGATGCTGGACCTCCACCTAATCTAATCCTTGTGTATAATTTCCATATGTCTAAAGGTGTCGCATTCATCTCTTCAAAAGATGTGCCTGCATGCTTACAGATTGAAAATGCACTCAGGGAAAATTTGTGACTGATCAAATGAAAATAGAAGTGTTTTTTCTTGCCGTAATTCTGAAGCGAAAATCTTGGAACCCTAAAATTACACCATGCCAAGTGTGAAGGACAGGAGTGTAAGTTGGTACAAGTTGCAACATAGATTGCATCACAAGGAAAAAAAGATTTTATTGAAGTACTGAAGCAACTTCTCAAGACATAAGTCAGAAAGTAGAAGCTGGGGGCGCAAATGTGTCATCCAGTTGGATAATGATAGTAAGTAAACCTTCAAGCTGGCTATAAAGTGATTTAAGGACTCCAAAGTTTTGAAGAGGCCATAACCAAGCCCTCACCTAAATACAGCAGAAACAAAATTGGGCAGAGCTGAAATGTGTGTGCAATCAAGGTGGTCTAAAGAAACTGACTGTTTCAGGGATGGCTCAAAATTCATAGATGTTAATGAAACAAAACCCAAAATGTTTGAATCATGTCATACAGTTATAAAGGTCATTCTTACCAATCACTAAAAGAGGCTTATGGCCTTCACACAAAATCCATGTGTTAGCATGCACAATCACATAAAAAGCTGTTATTATTTTAGCATTTGTCAAATACAAATAATTGTATTAATCCTATCTGACCTAAAAAAAAATAAATAAAAAGGGGGACACGTTTAGTCCAATTTGATGTCGAAAGGAGAAGAATATGCTTGTGTTTTCTTATACAGTGTATGTAAATCTCTGGTTTCAATTCTGTGTGACAGGCAGTGAAGCAGTTTTACACTGAATCATAAATAATTTACGTCTTCACAGCTATGCACATGTTTAATTATTCATATAAAACTAAACTAGTGGATTTAAATAAATAGATCAGCCATTTACATTCAGGAAACACTGATGTGTAAATTAAGTTTGTAGTTGTTTATCAGAAGTAAACTTTGTTTAATTTGGATTTTCATCTGGCGTCGGTCGAGTGCGCGCATATTGCAAGTCGCCATTAGTAAAAGCTTCTGCCAAAATGTCAGCGAGAAAATGGCTCATTATTTACAAATGCTTATTAGTCCACAATAATCTCAACAGAGTTTTTGTCTGCATGCTATTGTCTGGATCAATAAAGCCTGGAGCACTTGATTTAAAGTGTGGTGCATGACAGCTGCCACTTTTGTTGCTAAATTAATTATGCAGCAAATGTGAAAAGTTTGAGATATGAAGTAAACTTGTATGCGACACAGGGGTTGGTATTTTTGAAAATGCATGCTTTGAATTTATAAATGCTCGGGGGGAGGGGGGGAGTCAGACGAATCAGCAAACTGAGGAAAACCATATTTGTGCTGCACCCACACTTGTCACAGTTGTCAGTAAACTAATTTACTCAGGGTTGGGGTTGCCACCCACATGCATATGCACACTGAATTATGTAGGGTCTGATCAAAAATTAAGGGAGTAGAAATGTCCTTGAAAAGTTAAAGGATGGCTGTGAAATTGCAAGTGAGGAGCCACAAATCTCTCTCGCTGCTAAATTGAAGTGCCCTTTCTGCATTTCACCCAGTAATTTGTTGATTTGTCAAGTATTCGCACATGAACAGTTTCACTATCCCCTTGTGGGCCACTGCAAGCAAATTGTGGTGGAGCAATCCTTTCCTCTGCACTATGAACGGCAACAAAATGGGCGCGAGTCTTGGTCAAAGCGCAATAGCCTGAAGGAGAAGGAATAAAAAGTGAAAAGAATGCTGGGAGATGCACACGTCCTCAAAAAAATAAAAATAAAAATAAAAACATACACGGATGAACACTGAACTGTTTACACAGCCTGCTTTTACATAATTTTATACCTAGCAAGATTTTATACCTGTAAGATTCTAGGCAGTCTTACAGTCTTAAAATATCTGGGGAAAAAATTATAACTGAATATTGCATAACCTTTCTATTTTCTCATTTGTGTTTTGTTATTATTTTGGTTTCTGTGACCATATGAATCTCACTCTAGCCCACGCCTACTACAAGGGTGCATCTCTTTTTCTTAATTATTAGAGCAACAAATAAGAGAAAATTAAACAGAGGATCTGTGATCCTGCACTCATACAGATGACCAGTCTGTGGCTCTGAACATCTTTCAGATTGAATTAATGCCAAATACATTTCTTTTGAACAACACAGACAAAGTTTAGGATTATTAACAGGTACACTGTTGCCTTCAGGCTCAACAAAGGTTTGGTTTTTCTTTATTCCGTCTCGACACCTGTCATACTCCAACACCTTGTGCGAATAAATTAAGTTTGGCGTGACAAATGTCCTGACAGTTTATTTCTGGACAAGGGTATTTAAGATCAAGGTGATTGTTGGCTTTTTAATAAAAAAAAAAGAAGTAGAAAAAAGACTTTTGAAATTTAAATAATACAGATGTTAATACAATAACAAAAAAATAATACTGGCAATTTAATTCAAAAAGTCTAACTTATAAATTCCCTGCACAGAGAGTGAAGGTATCGCAAAAAATAGATTTTTTTTCAGGAATGTTAAATATTACATGAGATCAGTTGAACGAGAATTTGTAACATAGATGTTTCATGGCCAACTTGATCATGGGGAATACTGCTGACTTTTGCAAACAATGGTCATTGATACCTTCCACAAAAAGGCTAATAGACTGTTCTATGTATAAATGGTAAGATGAGTGTAAGGATAGAGTGGTAGAAAAAAGGGCCGCAACCAACAAGTATCGGCACTGAACGTTTAAATGGTAAAGTTACATTTAAACGTTGGGATAGTTTCATAAGCTGCTCACTGCAGCTACAGAGTCGGATCTCCAAGACTCCCTTCATAAAGACATATGTAGGGAATGTGACTAGAACTGTCGCATTCCCTGTGTTAAGCTCTTCCTGAACTGGAGACAAGTCCAAAACCATTTCACAAAAAAAGGACTCGATTCCTGCTTCAGTGTTCAAAATCAACTTTTCCATAGCCTTACATTTCTGTAATCCAGTTTTATTTCATGTTTTTTTTATTTGTTATTCTAATTTCTCAAACAGTAGCTTTCAGCCTTAGTTAGCAAAATTAGCAAAAGCTTTAATTTGAAACCTATCACTCTGTGTGTAATAATTATGAATAACTTGATTTTCACAGAATTACTGAAACAAATTAAGTGTTGTATGATATTTTAATTTGACGAATTGCTGAATTGTCTCAAAATGGGGCG
>NW_006799966.1:989374-1007016 GCF_000485575.1 Poecilia formosa | reverse complement strand
AGGGCATCCACTTACCAAATTCATAGGTGAAAAAATAATACCTTTCATTTCTGTTTCAGCCACTGGTCTCATAAATAGCCGCACATCATCTCCAAATTACAATGACGCAAGTAGATTTTTTTTTAGATTTTAGGAATAAATAACCTGAATGATCAAACACATTACAGTACAGATAGAGGTAAAAATAAAAAATGCAGTTTTTTTTTTGTTTTTGTTTTTCATTTTGTCTACACTAAGAGCATTTCCATCATCAACTGAAAATGGAACAAGTCTCATTGACAGCTGCTATGTCGTCTCTCCCAATGCCAGAATGCTTTTACAGTTGCATCTTGTATAAATATAACTCAAGTTAAGCTGTGTCTCTCTCTTCCTCAATGTTGTGAAAAATATTGTTTCTTTCAGTGGTTCCTTTAGACTAATTTAACTCCTCGGTTAACTTTTGTCTTTCTTTGCAACTTGACAGATTGTTTCTGAAATACAGACAGAAGATCAATTTATCTGATAATTGGAGCCCCAGTGGATTTGTGACAATAGATTTTTTGTTACCTGTGGAGGGGGATTATGCTGTAAAATCTCAGGTATTAGAAGGCTTACAAGAGGATTACCCATTGTACTTGATTCACACTCATTCTGAACTGGTAATATATGTATGGAGTCAACTGCATCTTCCCAAAGCAAAAGAAAACTATTTTAACAGGGTTGAGGACGTGCATCAGTCATTTTAAAGTGTCTTGTTTCAGTCTCCCTTAATGGTTGAAGAATATGTTACTGCAGTAAAAATTTATGACACTCTGTTATTGCTCATTTCGCCACTGTTTGAGCTGAAACGTATTGGGGTTTTTTGTCTGTAGCCTTTGCAGCTCTAGAGACTGAAATTGTGTTGCTCTGCCTTAAAACCCAAATAAAAAACCCTGAAGTAGATTCTCACCATGACACGATGTTACTTGAGTAAAAGTCAAACCGACTGCAGTTTATGTTTTTTATGTCTTGATTTTGCAGCTGGTCAGGGTGAGAGTATCTTGTTGACACTAAAATTAAATCATTGTGTTCCTTCTGCGTCTTTTTATGTAAAATGCAGATTAAGTTGTTGACCCATTTTGGATTGTCGTTGGGCCTGCTGTTTTCGTTGGGGGGAGGGAGGACCTTTTTTTATTCTTTTTTTTCTATTTTCTTATATATATATATATGAACATCTAAACCATTTCCTCTATTGAAATCTTCCTTTTTCTGAGTCTCTGAACACAACTACTGAAAGAAGAGTTACAGTGATAACTTTCTCTGTCTTTTCCTATGTAGTTGCCTAGGAAAGTAGCAAAAAATTCAAAGCATGTTTGAGCACAATAGACGGCTTGCACTATGACTTCATTCTTTGCTTGACCTTCCCTCTGCTTGACAAAGAGCTAGACTTCACCAACCTTAGTGTAAGGCTTCACTAAGAGAGACATACAAAACATTTTCCATTATTAAATTTATAACTGCGCGATATATTAACCTTGACTGTCCCGACACTTCTCTGTTGTCAGACCAGAATTCATTTATCTTCACCAAAGTCTTGAACCTGGGATGCACTGAAAAATACAGATACACTCCACTGCAGCAGGTCTCTTAGAGTCAATGAACACATCAATTCATACTGCATGTAGCAATAAATACTGTACAGACCAGCACAGCAGACACTAAATACTGTTGTTTATTGATGATGTGTTGCATTAAATTCCATCTGTGTGCTTGGAGGTGAGGGAAATTAGCATTAAAGCAAAGGTAAGGAAATCCAAACAGGATACTTGCTGAGAAAGTGATGAAGATAACATTTCTTGGTAAAATGTGGCCAGGCGTACTAAAATGAGAAGAGCGTGAGATCCACTGCAGGCCTGCTGGGTCCCACATTCTGGACACAACCAAGCATCCCTTGAGTGAAATGGAAAATAATGTATTACTCCAATACCAAAATAACTCAAGTTAGTTCTTGTTCTTTTTTTTTGTTTGTTTGTTTGTTTTTTGTTTTTTTTCCTTTATCAAATGGGAGGCCTGACCTTTCAAAACTCATAATTTTCCCTCTCCATTCATGACAGAGCCGGATATGTAAGGAAGGCCAGAGTCCAACACTATGGCTAGCTCCTCATCTGCCCCAAAATGAATAAGATACTATCTCTTTTCAAAAATAACTTATACAGATGTTTCCTTTTGCATAACAAAAATATAATCTTTTTTTTTTATGTATGCTATTTGCTCTAACATCAGCTGAATGTAAATATTTTTGGTAAACAAACTAATTCCAAAGAATATTTTCCTTTTTGAAAAAGATATCCTTAAGTGACTCCTGTGCCAAGTAAAAAATGAAATTAATCTAAACTTCCAGGGGTTCAGGGAATGCTACTTATTATATAAACGGAGGAGACATGCTGCTTTGTGGAGTCTATCTAGGGTTTGTATTTGGTCTAGTGTTTCAGTATATTTTTCCAAGGTTTGATCCTGTTGAACCATGGGACATAGCTTCATAATAAATAGGTTACATTAGGATTTACCTACCATTGAACTATAATTCAGATTCTTTAAAACAAAATAACAAGTCTTAGATCCGACTGTGTCTTGCATTTTAAAGTTTGCTGAAAACCATATGGAAATAATATATGTGGTATTGGATTTTTTTTCTATCACAAATATCACATATGATAATTCTCAATTGAGGGACTCCAGTACCGTACAAATAACCTTAAGCACATCCACCCATTATTTCCATTGTTTAATCTCGCACTGTTCTTGTTTGGGTGACTCGGGTAGCTGTTAGGAATGTATGCTGCTGTTGGGATACATTAGTAAAGGATAAAGAAATTGTTCACATCTCCATTGTGCTTGACGTTCCTAGAACCTTTTTTTTTAATGTTTAAACACAAACTTTTGTTTGCCTTTTCAGCTGGGTGAAGACACATTCAATCGGGCAAAGTTGCTGAACGTTGGCTACACGGAGGCTCTAAAGGACGCCGAGTATGACTGTTTCATCTTCAGTGACGTGGATCTGATCCCTATGGACGACCGGAACCTGTATCACTGTTATGACCAGCCCAGGCACTTTGCCATCGCAATGGACAAGTTTGGCTTCAGGTAAGCTGATCATTGCAAAGTGTGTTCTGCTTTTGGCAAATCCAGACAGGCACACATATATGATAACAGTGTTTACAGAAAACATTCAAAACAAAACTGCATAACATGAGCTAACGTAGCAACAGTTTGCCACTAAAATCGTTTGTTGTTTATGTTCAATCATTAACTTATCCAAATTGCTAAACAGATTGTGAATAAATTATCCAAAAGGGTTACTGATTTCCAATTCAGTCAAGAACTGATGAACCTTTACTTCCTCAAAATTTTGACTTTTGCATTTTGAAATGGTTATTTGGAAAACATGCCAAGTGTATAAATTTCTCTAAACTAATTCATAATTAATTTAGAGCTGATTGACGTCACCAACAAAAATCTTTATTTCTTTTTAAAACATGGGTATTCATGAACAACAATTGAAACTGAAATATGTGGCTAATATTTTCCTAATAATCAGGTGATACACTAACTTCTACCACCTGTAATTCTGATCTAAATTAATAATTTCATTAATAATTGCTTTAATCAATTTTTCATGGTTATTTATAGCCAAAGATAGACTCCTACTGATATACTTGTTTTTATTCCCGCAATAATTCTAGCTGAGTTTTCTGTTTTGTGTTTTCAGGTTCAGATCCAGGGGCATTCTGATATCTGTCATTAATCCTTTTAAGTGCAAGTCCTAAAGAAACTGATGCATTAATTATCACATAACACATAGGATTAAATGCAGTTGAGTCTTTCACATTGTTCATAATTAAGCTTTAACTACAACTAGACCATCTTTTTTTGCTAGCAACGTCTTCCAGGAGGTCTTCTAAATGAGAAAAAAATATGCAAATATTTAAGACCTTTAAGTTCACAGAAACCACAGAGGTTCCCAAGCCCTCAATGATGAAGTCTTGTTTTATCTGCTGGCATAATGACACCACACCTAACCTCAATTATCTAAACGCACCAAGAGTATTGATGAATAGTCCAAACATGGTCAACAAATGCGACCTCACCACATAGCAGCTTTCAGTGCTCCAGAGCTGTCCAGCTAAAAAAAAATCCTCCAGGCCTGCAGTGCTTTCGATGTACTGTAGAGCTCAACAAGCTAATGCTATCTGGCAATAAAAACAATGCCAGGTGGTGAGCAGAACTGTAGCTGACATTTCCTGTTAGTAATTAATCAGTAAGCACTCAGAATAGTTTTATTCAAGCTCTTGGCTCCTTGGTAACTAATGGCCGTAAGAGTTGAGCCGGCATCCATTTTGGAAGGACTCAAAATGGATGCCGGTGATTATCAGCTGAAAAATGAACAGTTGTAGGATAAATTTCCTGCTCTGATCTTCAGTTTGTTTTCAAGCTGTAAAATGTTAGACTTGTTTTTTTTTTTTTTTTTTTTTCAAAATCTTAACAAATTTAGTGAATGCTATGAAAATTGTTAACAGCAGTGAATGTGAGCTCATGTAAGAACTTTTTCATATGTTTTCATAAAAGAAACAAGATCTGTTTAAACAAACTGCAACATGCAAATCACTTCTTTTGAAGGATTCCTAAAGTATTACATCTTATAGAAACTTTTTTTAATTAACATTAGTATGAACATGTTTAAAAGCTTTCTGGGTAAATGTTGCATGAGTGTGTTGCAGAGCACATCTAAACAATATTACAACACAAGCTGGTCAATATCAGCACTTGCCATAAAAACTACAGTAGAAAAACTTTGATTTAAAACACTCTTTGATGCTTAGTTTTTTATCCAATCAATAGTTTTTAAGGAATGTGAGTCATTTTTCATTAAAAAAATAAAAATAAATAAAGTAGAACCTTTGAATACAAATTCAATTTAAAGATTCTATGTGAAATCATTGCCATAGTCATTGTATGATCAGATATTAATTAAACAATGACACCAAACTCTTTTTTTTTTTTGTGGAATACCCACCTGCTCTTTTGAACTGAGATCTTTAGATGTTTGTTGCTGGGGGGAAAAAAAGCAAAAACATATTTGCTCTCCATGCAACAAATAAACACAAAACCCAAATTTCAGCCGCAATTCTTGATACATGTCTGTCTATAGAGATGCCGCAGCACTCTCACTGCTGTCTCTAAGCTTGCAATTAAAAATACATTGGTTCTTGGCCCTTGCTCTCACCCGGCATTTCAGACAGTAGACAGAATTGGATCATTCATGTTAGTGCCAGGTGAACACAACTGTTAGCATGAACTGAAATATGCAGGACTTTTTAAAAAAACTTTCTAAAAGTATATTAATAAGTTAATTGTAATTTGGGAATTAATCAAGCTCTTTATTTTGTATGAAGGACTTAATTAAAACCTGTTAATTTTTGTGTTAATATTAATGTTGTCCACTTACTTTCTACATACTGCACTCCTTGTGGTTTAGACAGGGGGAATTTAAGGTTACTATTCTAATAACAACCTTTCAAAAATGTTCCAAGGTGTGTTATGAATTGCTTCTTGAGTGAAGCAGTAAAACATTGAGGCTAGTGTCAAAACACAGCCCAGTGTGCTGCAGGCTCTGTGCAGTCTGGCCTATACGGTAGCCAAATGTGTGTGCAGGAAAACACATTTCTAGGACATTCATGTTTCATTCATATTCTGAAAAAGTCATAGTCTGACTTGTTTGTACATAGAGCTTCCACTGTTTAAATAAGACAAATATCTAATTCATGTACAGTCAAAATGTGTCTCTTTCAACATAAGTGAAAAAGACCAAAACTTGTGATCGATGTCCAAATATTTCTGCCCTCACTGCAAGTGCCTATACATGAGATTAAATGTTAACAGTTGTAGTTTAAAAGGAGCCTGATCTGTTCCAACTTTAATGTTACTTTGGGACCAAATCCTTCTAAGCTAAGAGACTAATTTAAAAATTGCTGAAGCCTCCGGGTACTTTAATGCCTCTGCCATTTATAATGTTTTAATATGACCTTTAAAATGCAGCTGCACTGTCAAATTCATCTCAAACCATTACTTCCAGCACACTGGAAGAGAGGAAATCAACAGACGCGGACGGCTTTAGGATATTTAGGCTTTATTTGTGTGACGTAGACAATCAAGAGACCTGGAGGTGTGACTGACCACCACTTTGTCTGACATGTGGTCAAAGCAGGAAGACGTGGCAGATTGCTGCTAGACGGGAATTCTGTTTAGGAAAAGAGAATCCTTCTGGTCATCTTTATGACTTTTGGATCAATGGCATTATGGTTTCCTTCTTTAATTTTGCAGAGAATAATTAAGACTTAAATGCATTAACTGATAAGATTATTCAGTCTATTTCTATCATCTTGACAGGAAACATGTTTTTAGACATATCAAAACTTTAAACATTTTTTGTGCATAAAAGTTGAGTCTTGTTAAGTAGTTTTGACATCATCGAGGTCAAAACTACTACTACTACTTTATTGATGTTTTGGGTTAAAAATCTGTGGCCTGTGCCAACTGTGGTTTTGAACATGCATTTATCATCTTCATCCTGTTGTAAAAACTATCCTTTTTCCCCCCACTTGAAGCCTTCAAACAGATGGTGTGATGTTTACTTTCAGAACAAACTGTGTATGCTCCACTGGCCTTTCAAAAAAAGTTTTTATTTTTATTCCCACTGTTCAGCCTGATTTACTTCTGAAATTCGCTAGGCTTCTTTTAAAGGTCTTTTAATGCTTTTAAACTGGTCCCCAGGTCCTGGACCAAAACACGCAGAGTCAAGGCTGAAAGTATCTGAAGAACATTTCTGGGCTCAACTTCTGGCTTATTTATCAAAGACGCCTGATCCAATGGGGAGATTTTTGATCACACTTTTCTTATAAATAAGCAATTAATATGAAAAAGGTTTTAACAAATCCTTACACTTCTTAAGCTAGAGCTTGCAGTATGTATATATATATATTTTTTTTTTCATTTTAATATTTTCTCTCTCTCTTTCCTCTTGTTCCCCTCAACATGTGTTCTGTTGAACACACCTGCTCACACACTCCTCCTGATCATATTGCTGCTCGGAGAACTTGTGCTGAGACATACGCTCTCATTAGTTTCTGCTTGTCATCTCTCAGCAAGAAGCTGTCGCACGTTTGACAACATAGGGTGTACACAAATGTAGGTGTACACACACACACACACACACGCAAAGCCCTCTGGTTAGACTCCAGGCGCCTGTCATGACACCCCCCACTGACGTCCGTCCCACTCCGCTAGCCTCGTGACTTTTGACAAGAAGTAAAAACGCTTGTCTTCCGTTCGTAGTCGGCTGTGTTTTCAAGCACACACGCATACACACACGCTCCATACTCAGTACATATGCCTGTTTATTCATCAGTTTGAAAATTAATTCATCTCATTAATTCACTATTCATACATGTGAGAACTCATCATTAGAAGCTTCCTGGCATTCACTCTATAACAAGGCAGCTTGTTTTATAAACAACTGCTGAGAAACTGCTTCGGAAGCCTCTTCAGAGATTTTTATTCTTTTATTTTTGTTTTTTACATTGAGTCAATTCATATCACGATTGGATTAAAGGGATATGGATTATCCTATTACAGTTAAAAGTCACCCATAAATTATCCACTTAAAGCCTGAAAATGACAAGAAACAGAAAAGATCATATTGCCAGACAGACATAAATGCCTTATTTAAATGTAAATTGTGTTAGGTAAATCTGCACATAAAAAGAAAACTCACAGTTCCATCACTTTGATGTGGAGTTTTCCTGAAAAGGGTTCTTTAAAGTAGTGGTGCAATGGAGCAGCTGCTGGAGATATTATTTCGCAGAAACTGAGTCATTGCATCAAATCCCGGCCAGAGCTGCTCTGGGTGGAGTTTCACGTCCTTCCGCCACTGGGATTTGTTTCAATACTTCGACTTTCACCAGCTGCCCCAAACCAGGCATTTTAGGTGGAGATCTTAGCTGTAGGATACAAGAGAAACAAAAAATCACACTATAAATAAATATTGTAATAGCAACATATCAATCAAGCTACATTTTCTCAGTCAATAACACATAAATCTGGTGTGTAGATTGAGTGCAGGGAAAGTCCATCCAGCTGACTAAATAAATATCTGGAAGCAAAGCTCGAATGCCTGACCCTTGGAAAACACATGTACACTTTGTTTTCAAATAGTTCTTTGAAACTGAAGTTTTGCACATTTGGCCATTCACAGCTTCAGAAGAGATGCATTGACAAAAAAACTAAATCATCCTTTGGTATGAATGGGACTGTTTTCCGACTTGACCAGTCATGACTGGTGATAGGTTGGCTGAAAACTCAAAAACCCAACCTTTTTGCGCCTTAATAAACCGGACCATGCTAACTACAACACTCTTCATAGTGAATGTTGATACTGTTTGAAGGCGGCTATTTTCAGGATCAGTGAAGTACTTGTCTTTTCTGTTGAGGCGTGCCTGCTGTTAATTCAGTTTGCTACATCAGAGAGCAGGGTTTTGGCAGGTGGTGGTCAGTTCGCTCCTTCACAATGTTGTACTTTTGCCAGTTTTGTCCTTTTCTACCCAGTGTTTAACATAACAAAAAGGAACCGTCTCCCACAGGATATCAGTCCATACACACCTCAGGGACATTTGGGTGAACCGCTGAAGGGATTCGTTTGCCCTAAGGGAACTTCAGTATTCAAACAGGGATTGATGCTTGTAGTTAATAATGTTAACCACGCTGATCTTGCTATTTGATCTGTCCATCCATTCTCTATATCTGCCTGTCCTGGAAGCATCGTGGGGGCGCTGCTTCCTATCTCTAGTGAGTATTGGGCACAAGGTGAAATACATTCTGAGCAGGTCGCCAATCCATCACAATAATCATTCTAATCCCTATTATAAGATGGTCTGATTTTTAGAGTTTCTTTGGCCTCTAGAATGACCTTCGGTGTGGGTTTGTGGTTGCCCACATCTCTGTGCTGTCCTGTGACAGACTGGAAAACTCACTTCTCGCCCATGAGATAAGCACCTGCCCTTCCAAGATGCTGCAGTGATTTAGTAGATAAAGGGAATGTCGGCTACACGGGTTTCCTGAAAGTCTAATCACTGTAGTGGAGGTCCTGGGTTTAAATCCAAAGCAAGGCTGCACTCTGCAGAGTTTGGATGTTCTTTTCTTGTCTGTGTAAGATTTTTCTCCTGCTGCTGTTAGGTTAATGGCACATCCTAAATCTCCCATAGTTGTGAGTCTGAGTGTGAATAGCTGGTCATTTTGTACTGATCATTTTATCTTATCTGACACGGTATGACAGATATCTTCCTCGGGACATTTTGAACTGACCATGCGTCAATTCATACCTCCCTGGGGACCTCTTTAACCATTAAAAATGTAAGATTAAAACCTGTTCATAGCCTACTGTATGGAAAATGACTGCCATAAAAATACAATATATACCAGCAGGAGGTTGATTATTATTTCATTGAGGTTTGGTGATCAAGCATTGCAATCTGTCATACTTAAATAGTTTCGACTGACTCAAACTGTAATCAGAACTAAAATAATAGTACAAGAGAATACAGAGTTAAACTGGCATTAAATTAAATGTGAGATCTGAGTTATGTATCATTACAGCTCAAGGAAATATGTTTCCACCAAGAGAGATAATGTGTGTTGTACTAGTTCAGGAACATATCTGTCAGTTTTTGTTGTTGTGTTTTATGGGTATTAAGTTGATGTAGAAATGCGCTAAATGGCTATGGGTACAAATTAGAGGTATGGATTGAAAAAGGAGTAAATTGACCTGTAGTTCCATTAACAGCTGGAACCAGGCACCAGCAGCCTCTGCAACACTAACTATGAATAAAAGATAAGTTAATGGATGGCTGGGTTCTTTGAGAAGCAGAAGATAAAATGCCTAACCTCTTCAAAGCATTGTGTCTTCAAGCACGTCAAATATTTTGACTCTTTTACTTTCATACTGATTTAGGTTTTATTTGAGCAAATGAATATTTTTAGCCGATGCATGGAGTGCTACGGTGCATTTCGATAAGTTGTGACTAAGTCACATTTGCCCGACAACAGCATGAACAGCAGCTGAGATGAAAAGCAAGTAGGAAAGAATCAAAATAATTATCATGGGTTACAAATGTCCATAAATATAAATTGACAACAATGCTTTCTGTTGCAACTTTTTCAAAAAAAAAAAATGCTCCATTTTGTTATCTGTCTCTTGTCAAATTGTCAAAGATGAAACATTCTTATGATGTTTTAAATAAACTGAGCTACAATAAGATCTTCCACAGGCTGAACATAAAAAAGGCAGAAGTTGTATTTTCTACTGAAATTCGTAGTTCTCTGAGGACATCTTCCTCACTCCTCAAAGCAGAATAAGCTTTTGTTTTGATTCAGCAGAGAAATGGTGCTACCAATCCTCCAAACGAATGTTTTTGCTTGTTTACAGAATTAATTTTCAGAAAATTGCTTACTTAGGATAGAAATGTGGATTTTAAATGTTCCTTCCTGTTGTCTGGACTCATCTTCTACTTCTCTGAACCTCCTCTCACCTTTTCTGCTTCCCATGTCTTTCCTCCCCGTTCTGCAGGTTGCCCTACGCTGGCTACTTTGGTGGAGTTTCTGGTCTCAGTAAAAAGCAGTTTCTAAAAATCAACGGCTTTCCAAACGAGTACTGGGGCTGGGGAGGAGAGGACGACGACATCTATAACCGGTAAGTGAGGAGGATCGGAGGGAAAGTTGATTGGTCTGTTTCCAATTCACTTTTTACAAACGTGGGGCCAAAAAAATTGACATTTTGCTATGCTTTTGATTCCTTTTTTCATTTTGTAGAAATTAGACAGATTTTTACTTCCTACTTTAGCCTTTATAACCTGATACAAGCAATAATTTTGAGCTTAAATCTACGTCTTCCAGCAGAGGCTAAACAAATAAATATAAGATTTGACACAGAATTGTTTTCCGAAAAGTATAAAGATGTTCATTGTCTTTTAAGAATAGTGTAAGACCACCCACAGCAACCCAAGCTGTCACAAATACATACACTGTCATCCATTATTCCTTAATTCTGCTATCTCTGTAGAAAATTGGACACCTCAGCTAAAAAGTGACACATGAGTTCTTCATTTAGATGATTTATTACAACTGTTCAGAGAAGGAGAATGATTATTTCATAAATTAACCTTTTGAAGTGCTTCAGTCAGCTTTTAATGTCAAGCTGAAGTTCACTAATTATGTTGCAGTGGGTGTTGGCTGGAGTCAAATCCGGGAGGGCATTAGTTGTTTGACAGGTTGACAGGAAGATGAGTTGGGTCTGCCTGGTCGCATTCACGCATTTAGATGATAATTAGTTTGATTCATCTTGGACGCATGGTTCTCTTGTACTTGGTTCTGTTTAATTACCTGGTTAACTGACGATCTCATGAGTAACTCGGCATCTTTGGGGCTTGCTTCGTTTGAAGTTAAAAACTGTTCAGATATGTACTTGCAGTTTTACGTATTCCCTGATATGTGATCCCATAAGCCCCCCTCGCTCAACGGGAAAAATGTCACTTGGGTGTTTCTTTACAGCTCGTCAAAGTCAGCTTCAAAGAAAAAAATGATGTCAGTTACATTTGCATTCAGCAAACTCGGCTCAAGTGTACTAATTATACAGACGCACAGCTTAAGACAGCAGGATGCCTCTCCACAGATTCAGTGCCATCTCCATCTTCATTGTATCTATATTCTGTATCCTCTGTTTTCCTCTTTTGCTGTATGGCGTGTGTGTGTGTGTGTGTCGCCCTCACAGTGTGAGGCTTATCTTTTCCACTCAGAGTTACTATGTTGGAAGAAAACTGATATAGAGCATTTGAGAAAGGCACTGTTTGACTGTGTGAAGCAAAACAGTGTTCAGAAGATTACAGTTGTTGTTTTTTTCTGAATCTGGTAAGATGTGATAAAAAGAGATCTATGGTTGCCGTGTGAGAGGGTTGTGTGTGCTCATATGTCTGCAATAATGTGCCAAACAAGATAGAGTTAAACCACTAAGTTTTTATTGGAGGAAAACAAACTCTCAGCTATTAGACGCTGTAGATTTCCCCAGAGATATTGCCCTGCACTTCGACTGGGCTATTTTAGCCACTCTGATATATGAGATAATGTGGGAGAGAAATAAAAACATTTAGTGATTGAATGTAAACTTTCTAACATTGTGTTTCAGAATCAAGACATAGCTAATTGTCGGGCTTTAGTTAACATAAAATCAGCAGGCAACATTTCCTAAGTTTATGTTATTTCACACTAATAAGGTTCCCGAATTACAGAGGAGAAAAAGGCCTGTGTTACAGATCCTCCATCTACTTAACAGTGCATAAAGTTCCCTTACATATTTTCATAATTTGTTTCACAACAGATTCAAATGGATTGTTTAGTCTCAAAAAGCTGAGTCTGTGTGTAATCTGCCTAAAGCACATGGTTCAATTAACCCACTTGAGTGGTATGTTCTCTACTCTTACCCGTTTTGAAGAGAAGCAAAGAGAAACAGGGCTCTGCTATGTGATGTTTATACATCAGACAGACAGAAAGTTGTAAATTACCAAATAAAATCCCTAGAGTTTTTTTTAACAATTGTAAAAATCAACATATAAATATATTTTTAAAAATGCCTCCATAACATTGTTTTAAAACCAAATGTTAATAACAGACTGATGAGCTCTGTAACTTCTGGGGGCATTTAGTTTTTTTTTCATTTTCTTTTTTTTCTTGATAATATACAGGTTGAAAGGCTGGCCATTTTTATGTTTCTCTGTTAAATAATATATTTTTTACAGCTTTTTCCTCAACTTTACTTCCAAATTTATAAATATGAAAGATGACCGTAATGTTTTCTACAACCTTATGAACTTCCACCTTAGAGCAGCGTTTTCACTATTGTTGCTTTGTAAAAAGATCTTTCTTTCGTGCCTCAGATTTACAAATTGACCGATAATATGTATATAGTTATCTGTAAATACTTTAATCTCCCATCAGAGATACTTAAAATATTGTCAGTTTTATTTTGTAGGCTTGAAGCAAAAAGGTTTTTTTTTTTTTTTTGCAAAATATGAAAACATAGAAAAAGCCAAACTGGATATTAAAGCTTCAGAGGTATTAGTTATTTGTCAAAATGCAAGAAAGTGTAGAAAACTTTATTTATGCTTTATTTTTAATTTATATTTGCAGCCATAAACTCACCCTGACAGGTCTGAAAAACCTAGCAGAGTGCAGTGGAGCTAAACAAACTGTCTTGCGGGGATGAGTAAAATAGAAATAGGTTTTTGTTCATTTTTCTAAGTTACAGGCAGTCCTCTGTGTTATGCACATTTATCTCTTTCTATAAAAGTCACAAACTCAATCTCAGTATAAGAAGAAACACAAGAAATAAGAGAACAGAGTTCAGAACAAAGGTTATGCAGGGCTTTATTTGTAAACCCCCACCGTCCACCATCCAGTCTTTTTTTGTTGTTGTTTTTGAATCAGTTAAGTAGAAATGCCCTTGAAAAAAAAAAAAATACACCCTGAGACGAGCTGCTAAGGAGAGTGAGGCTGCACTTTTATAGCTAAAACTAAAACCAAGCAGAACCAAAAATCTCTGGTGGGGATTTATGTCTGGGTTGGGGCATGGCACTCGGTGAAAGTATTATCTACCTCTCTTGAACCTGCCTATTTCTAGCACCTCCCATCACTATCACTGCTGAAATACCTTCGCTTGTATCTGAAGAACCTTCATGATATGTCATATCACAGTCCACCTTTAGGAAGGTAACTAACAATTACAAGATGCTCCATTTAAATTACAATACTTTAAATAGTTCAATTACTTAAATATTTCATATATTTATATTTATTTAATTTATAATTCCTTTTAGCGCGTTTAGTAGCAAATTCAATTTGTGGAAAATAGAGATGAGATTTATGAAGTAAAATGGAAGTTGCAGATGTTCATCTCTTAAAATCCATTTGAAACCCTGGCTTAGGTCTATATTCATTTATTTTTAGCTTGGGTTATCAGGACGAATGTGTTGACTTGCAAATAAATGAGAGATTTTTCTGGAAAATATTGTCCTCTATTTTACTGTTTTTGTCAGTATCCATAAGCTGCTGCCTGTTCTGTGGCTCAAACTTATATATACGTATATATATATATATATATTTTTTTTTTTAATTTTTTTTTTTTTTTGACACCAGGTCAGTCTTTGGTTTGTCTGGTTTCTTGATTTTGTACCTTTAACATGACCAGTACCAGCAGGGCAATGTTTGCTCCTGTCTTCTCAGGGATTCCTACCCCCACCTCTATTTATGACATCTTGTTACAAATAAGAATAAGATCTCGATTCACACGATTCTAATTTGAGTGAAACTCCTTCACAGAAGTATTAACAAGGTCAGTCTGCTTTAGAGCATATTTTGTTTGGAGGCTGTCTTGGTATTAGAAAAGAATGGCTTGTATATATGTATGCTGTTGCATAACTGACCATTGTTACACATTTAATGCTGCAACCTCTAAAAAACGTCTCATAAAGAGTAAAGTGAGTGATCTCCTGAAGAAAAGCTTGTTTGTAGATTTAATTTGAAATCCAAGGGTTTAGACAATGCCAAATGCGGAAGGGTGCAGAGAGGAAGAACATCCGAGGTAAACTAATTAAATATCCAGCAGACA
The DNA here is from genome assembly GCF_000485575.1 of Poecilia formosa. NCBI lineage: Eukaryota > Metazoa > Chordata > Actinopteri > Cyprinodontiformes > Poeciliidae > Poecilia > Poecilia formosa. The sequence goes on along the minus strand of NW_006799966.1, from coordinate 992,291 downwards.
GAGTCTCACTGGATTTAGTAAAAATAGCTGTAAGACAGGAGCAAAGAGATGGAGAAATAAAAGAGCCGTGTTAGAATGCACAGTGGCAAAGGAGTAGTGTGCTCCGGTTTTCGCTCAGCTGGAATTAGAAGACATAGTTCATGAGTTTGAACCAAGCAAGCAGCTGATGTGTCCACCAGCCTCCATCTGTTCTCTCTTTGAAGGCTGCTCTGAAAAAGGAGCATCAACTAAACCACTAAATTGCTTTTTTTATACACTTCCTGCTCTCACCTTCAGCACCTTCCCCCTCCCTCGGTTAGTACTTCTCTCCAGCCCAGCAGCCATCCATCTCTTCACATCTTGTTTGCTTGCTTCCCTCCAGCAATTTCCTTTTTTGTTCTGGTTTTGATGCTGCAGACTGAAATGGGTCCTGCCAGCTTCATCTCAGCCCAGAGGAGAGCTGTCCCTGCTGCATGGGGTGGGCTTCAGTCAGACAGGGTATGTGCCACTCGCCCGGCCAGGCCTCAACCAAATGTTGGATGATATCACCGATAAGGATGAAGTCTGAGCACGCAGCTAAAGCATTGGAAAGCCACCAACCACCTTCTGCCACTCTTATCGCTGACCTTTGCCCTTTGGCTCAATAAACCTCCCAGCTGTGACTTTTAGCTATGCTTGAGCCAGCATCTTGCAGACGTGCAGTCACAGCAGTGAGCGCTTCTCTGAAGCCTCGACAATGGTATTTTTAGAGCAACCCTTTGAACGTGTCAAGCCTTTGATAAGTTTAGTCACAAATCAGGGTCAGGGCAGATGAACAAGCACTGAGGAGTGTTTGAAATCTCACATTTTGCTTTTGCTTTTGTTATTTTTAGAATATTTTTTCCCTTTCTGTCAAGGAGCTGAAAATGAAAGAAAGGATTGTGACAAAGCTGCAGGAAAATGACAATAAATGATGGACATCAAAAAAGTACTTTTATTGTGGTTTATTAAACGTAGCCTTGGGTTAACAAATAGAGAATAATAAAACCAGTGTACCTTTATATATTCAGTGACAGTTTAGATGCAGCTAATTATGTATTTGACCCAATAAAAGAGAGCAGATCAAATCTTGTCTGCCATTTTATGATGACATCACAATTCACACATTGGGCAGTTTTTAACTTAAATGTGATGTTTTCATTAGCTATAAGTAAAAAATCTAAATAATTACCAGAAATAAAGGCTTATAAACACATGTATATGTGTAATAAATCTATACTTTGCATTTCACTTCATGAATTGAGTTAGTAAAATAAGTGAACCTGCACTGACTTTTTTTGCATACTCTTGGGTTAAAATGTTGTTAAACCCGATTGAATCCCATCATTCCTCATTTTTCTGCAGTCAGTTATAGAGAATCTGATTATCTGGAAATAAAGTCCAGCTCTCCTTGAAGGGTTTTCTTGCCATTTTCTCATTTGCATGCTTTAGGTACAGTTTGCAGAGAGGTTAAAGAGGATTAAAAAGGAAAATGGCACAAAAAGATCCACAGCATTTGTGTTTACAGACGGTTGTCAGTAATTGCAGAAGAAAATGGAACCACTACATCCGAAGGCCTAAACATGCTCTGCAAAAACAGATAGATTTGTTTATGTTAGGTAAAAGATAGATTTGATCTTTTACCCAACATGGTAGGAATAAGAGCAAGAAAAATATTAGGCTTGTCAAATTAAAGCACCAGATACCAGTTAAACACCAGGTAGTATTTAACCAACGTTAGAGGATGACAGTGCAGTACATGCAGCACGCAGTTCTTTAGTTCTCCTTAGATTCTGTGTTATGTCATATTTCTTCCCCAGAAAAAAAAAGAGATATTAGTTATAGTTAAAAATGTTCTCGGATATCTAATTAAAAAATCAAAGCGTAGATTTTTCAAATCACCCTCACATTAATCTTAATGGAATTGATAGAGATACTAAATAGCATTGATGATTTTGTTAAAGAAAATATTTTTTTTATGAAGTAACAACCGAACGAAAGTACTCCAGTGAATGTTTGGATTTTTCTGTTTAAGATTATGCAGCTGCAGTAAAATATCTTTGCATCGATAACAGGAAGGGTGTGTAATTTATTTTCTTAAAAACTACAACTGACAGAAATAATGAAATAGTGTGAAAGACAGGAGCAAAATTGGGGCTAATTGATGCAGCTGTGTCATGACAGATTTTCTTGATGTTCCTTTAAACGGACAGCTCTGAAAGCAAGGATGTCTGATTTTGTTAAACGCCTGTCATCTTGACTATCCTGTCCTTGTTTCAGGTCTCACCTACTCTGCTTGTGACCCTAAAATATGGCATGAGCTGTCAAGTAGAGAAATCTGAATCTGTGTTTAAATCATAGGCTGATAATTCCTCTGTAGGTTAAACAAACTGTAGCCAGTAATAAAGACAGAAAAGTGCAGAAAGAGCTTGTTTTCTGAGTGCACGGAAATAAAAGCATCCTCGAGTGTCAGCAGGAAGAGGAAACATCTCCTCCCTTGCTCTTTAGATAAGCAGCAAGCACTCACATTTTCTTTTTACTGTCAAGGAATAAAAGACAGCTTGACTGTCTTGAGGAAGCTGCGTAATAAAGTTGAATCAATGTGCGGAGGAGACAAGCTGACAAAAGGAAGCAGCAGAGGACCGAAACAGCAACATCAGCGTGTGGTGATCTGAGTTTGAGGCCGGGGAGCACAGTATTGTGCATCATACAGTTCATGTTAAAATTTGTTTGTCCATTTGACCTTCCGTGAGCTTTATTGATTTGAAAAGGTTACATCTTAAAAGTCATCAGTGTGTGAAGTTGCTCCCACAGAATCTGTTTCTGTATCGGCAACTGGTCCCACAATCCCAAAGCCACAACCAACCAGAGAGATGTTTTTAATTACAACCTGGATGTCAGCATAGACACACACACACAC
>NW_006799966.1:955088-989364 GCF_000485575.1 Poecilia formosa | reverse complement strand
CACACACACACACACACACACACACACACACACACACCAGCAGCTAAACTTAGATTGCTCCAAAAGTTTCAAGTAGAGTTGGGGGAAAAAAAATTCTACACTGAATTATTGAATTTAAAATGCAGCTACTCTGCATCTTAATAGACCAAATTGATTTTCTTTTTTTTTATTTTAGCCTCATGCTAGTTTCCCTTTTGAATAAAGTACAATAAACGCTTGTAGTTGTGTAAGGACTCCTAAGATCTACTTAGTAAATTAGATCATTCCTTTAAATTTAATCAGAAGTAGGAGAAAATTGAGCCCTAACTTGGAAAATAAACTTTTAATATCCTGCTGCTGTGTTTGGAATGTTTGGAAAATTACTTGTTACTTTAGTAATTTCAGTAGTAATAACTGTTCTGTCCTTGTTTCAGACCTTACAAAAGAAAGAGCTCTCCTTTAACCAACCCAAAAAATACTTACCTCTGTTGCTGTGCTTCTCCTGTTGACTCTCCGTTCCTCCACAATGCACAGATTCTATATATTTTAACAACATCTAATGTGAATATTTCTGTCGTCAAATGGTAAAATAGTGTCTGAGAACCTGGGCAGTATCTCCACTTAAATTGAAACATGTTTTTGAGCCGCAGTAAGATACTCCAGTTTCTATAACCAAACAAGTGATTCCAGGCATGTGCTGTGACCTTACTCAGTGAATATTTTAGTATTTTTATTTATGTATTTTTTATCTTCTAACAAGTTGGTACAATCTTGTTTCTACCCTCTATGGTCGATCGCTATGGATAAAAACAAAACAAAACAAAAAAAACACACACACACAACAATAAGGGATGTGCTGACAGAAAAAGGAAGATATAACAGGACAGAGGAGGAAAGTTGCTTCAGGAGGAAATTAGAGAAGCAAGTGGGAAGAGCAGAGAGGAAAGGAGGGAGGGAGAGAAATGAAGCATTGAGTGGAAGGTATGGTCCGACAGAATAGTCTCAGTCAGCAGCTGCTGGTACAGGATATCCACATGGAAGGAGGCAGTGGAGTGGAAATACAGCAAAATGCAGCTTATAGACCTTTTGTTGAACATATACAGGATTAGCCTGCCTTGAATGTTGCCCTGAATCTTTATAACTTGAAAGTGAGTACATGATGTGAAAAGGGATAGGAAAGAGAAAAAAATGAGGCAGAGATTTCAGTTAGTGCTAAACAGGAAAGCCGATCTATATAAAAAAGACTTTCAGATATAATAAGAGGCACATTTCAGTCTAGATTTGTCTTCAAAGAAGTCTTTCTGCTTCACCATCCTGTCTTGTATGAGCTGGTATGAAATTTTTATGTATACGGCCTGAAATCAACTCAGCACAGTTCTAGTAGTTTTGCATTGTTTAGTAAAATTTAAAAAGAAATATTCATAAAATGCTGAAACCGCTTTTATTTAAAACAACTTTTATTCCTACTGGATCTAAAATATTACACTATATTGATTAGAGTGTAATTACCTACAACATTTATTCACAGTTGTTTTGAAGAATATGAACTAGTGCTTGGTTTCTTTACGCTTGTTGGTTCCCAGTAAGAAAAATAACTGGAAATCCCCAAAAAGCTGGATTTGCGATTTAAAAAGTGGGAGTTTGCTGAATGAAACAACTTTACTGTCACCGATTGTAGAATATAAAAATATAAGAATTTTATTTGGTAGTAAATAAAATAAAAATGATGCACTTTTGTATTTTAGCATATCTGGGGCCGCCTTTTCATTTTTTGATGAAATCTTGTCTTAAATTGTAACTCCTACACTTAAAAATAAAGTAAGGAATAGATTAATTTATTCACTTTGGCACTCATGAGGCAGTTCTCCTCCTTGAGCATCTCTATTGCACAGGCAGCGAGAGCTAAGACACGAGTCAAGACTTACCTTCTTCTCCACTTCATTGCGCTAATGCAATTACCTCCACTGGTGGGAATAAGGGGAGAAGAGCTTTAAAAATTCCTGATTAATCCAATGAAATGTCTGAGACTGTATGCATTTCTCTCTAGGCCACTGTCAAGACCGCCGCTGGGCACCAATGCAGCTTTTCATGATAAAACATTTTAGCATTTGCTTTTACATGGAGAGAAAAGTGCTGGACAATCTGCAGGGTTCATACCTTTTTAGTTGGTGGTTCTAGGAGTTTAGACAACATTTCTGTGTAATATATTCAGTTAGGAAGGCTAAATTTATATTCAGCTTTTTATTCTGACTCTAGTTGCAGGAGGTCAGTCTTTTCTCCTGCCGCATCAAAGAGGAGCGAAACTTTGACACTTTGTTGAAAGACCATCGAACATAATTTGCTGCTTCCTTACATTAAACCCAGTCATACACATTGCCTTAAATAAAACTATTCAAATATTTTTATAAATAAAAATAATAATTGTAACGTGAAAGGAAAATAATACATGTTTTTTTTGTGTGTGTGTTTTTTTTTTTTACAAAACCGCAACATGATGACCAAGGAACACAGCGCGCAATACAAGATACAAATGCAACTGAAATGCAGAAAATCCCAAGAACTTGTATTAAAAGCTTACATGTGGTTGGTAATTTTATAGCAGCCACCAATCTGCTTTGTCACAGTATAGGTTTTGGTCCAACATGTTGTTGCTGGGTTGCATCCATCTCCCAGTGGAGAGGCTTTCCTTCTCTTAGCTTCACATGATCCTGGCTGTCCTGTTCCTCCTTACATAATGTTCACACTGCCCTGTCACTCTGTGTTATTGTCTCCTGCCAGTCGGAGCCGTGGAACATATTCACTGTTCCGATGTGTCATTGCAGCTTTTAGCTAAAGTTTGATTCTGATAAAGGTCAAAACTCTGTTATTCACATACATACAGAGTAGTATGTGTATAAGATGGCACTGAAGGCCGATCTGGGACATCGATCATCATCACCGTCTTGTTTAAAACTGAGACTTCAACTGAACCTTTTAGACATAAGTCGTAAGTCTCCTTTACCCAACAACATGATCTTATCTCACTTATTTGTTCTGGTGAAATGTAAAACATGTTTGAACTTGTGTTGGTGTTTTTTTTTTGTTTTGTTTTGTTTTGTTTTTTTGGCTGGGGGAGGTTAGCAAATTTGTGTTTTTGGCTAGAAGAGTTTTCTATTGAAAGGGAAATGTATGAAATTTATTGAAATGTAGGGTGCATTCACGCCAGCTTTGGTCCTGTAGCCTGGTTCTTTGGGGAAGGTGTGAATACACAATCGAACTCTGATGTAGACCAAAAAGAGCAAACTCTGGTCCGCCTAAAAACCTGGAACACAGTTTGGTTGAAGTGAACTGTAGCGCGGTTCGAATGCTTATGTAAATGTCAAGCAGACCACAGAATGCTAAACTGCTAAAATCTGATGCTACTCTATTCTTGTTTGTATTTTATGACGAAGGAAGTTGCACTCAAAGGTTTTTGTACCGTTTCCTTGAGTACTTCTTGGTGCAGCATCACCACAGGTGAGCGGGTCACAAGGTTTGTCAAAGGGTTTGAGTCATTTGACAGATGCATTTAAATGTACATAACATTTAAATAAAAGTGTGATGAAACGAGACTGGAAGAGGGCGCAATGTTATCCTACCCAGACACATAGTGAGCAACATGGTAACGGATGTAAAAATGTCACCTCGGGTCACCAAATCTCTAACAATTATAAGAATCTGGTCCCAACTATTGTTCACTAGACAAAAAGAAATCAACCTTGTTTCATCGACACATCAGTGCCTTTGCCTAAATCCTGTAAACTGAGGAAAAGAAAGCATAAGAGCAGATCCAGGACTGTGAGTGTCTAGAAATATTGTACAGTATGCTTCTCTAACTTTGCAAAATATCATGGGGTAACACTTGACTGTCATGGAAGGACAAACAAATTGTAAGAAGCATTACTAACATATTAACTAATTTTGTTATGTTGTGGTTTTGTAAAAAAAAGAAAAAAAAAGTTTTTCTTAATCTGGGGATGTTTTCTCTTCATCCCAATGTAAGAAAAAAAAAAGGTTGCAAGTATGCTGCTCTAAACATTTATGGTATTTACAGAACATTAACAGGGTTACCAGCAGGGTGCTGTATTTGCAGTTTTATCCACGAGGAGCTGTTTGTGTGCAGGACAAAAAAAATGCACTTTTCGCTTTTCCTCTTGCTCCGATTTGACCTCAACAATTCCTCAGGGAAACATTGGGCTCTTTTGCTGACAAACACCCTGAAGTGTTCACCGGCTAATGATCAGTTGGCTCTGTCTGTTGCTTATTGCAGTGCATGTGTTGTATTGAGGCTTATCAGGGATAATTCTGCTGAAACCAGCGTGTTGTGCTACAAAATTATATAGAGTTAAAGAGAGGTATTAAGCTAAATAACAATGAAATCACCTGGGAAATTAATCCAAATATATTGAGTTAATTTTTTACTTATTCATTCCCCTAAGCCCATTATGTTTGTCTGTTACAGTGAATTATATAAAATATATTTAAAATTGCATTTGCCTCAAAGAATTACTGTTACAAAGGAGTGTTTCATTGCTAAAATGTTTTGATTTTCTGCTTCTGCATATACATTTTCTAAGTAAATTCATTTTTTTTCACATTTTATTAAATATATAGAACATTATTTAATTTTTGTGGAATGATACAGACAGTTAGCTAAACCAACTATTGAGCTTCCCTAAGATTTCTTTCTAGAATTGCACCATATGTGATTCAAATAACACTTTAAAGTCTGTACTGAATCATGTGAAAAAGAAATTATTCAAGACCATGAAGTCCTGCACACTCTGCAGGTCAGAGGACACAAAGGGGGTTATTTAAAAGATGCAGAACTGGGAATAATATAAATCACTGAGAAGCTGAATGGGGGGAAAAAAAGGGCTTACAAGAGACTTCGTACTGTCAAACTCACATTATTTGCATCAAAATAAATCCCTAAAACTATGCATATGCATGCTTGCTCAAATGCATGCATGCACACTCTGTCAAAGGCAATCATAAACAAATATGTGCCAACTCAGCAAAATTGCTGAGGCTTCAGAGAAAGAAAAAAGAAAAGGAGTCAGACTCTGTTTTATTTCTGTGTAAAATTATTCTGTGTTTGTTTTAATTCAGTTCGGGTCTGTAATCTTTTATCAGGCAATTTGTTTTTGATTATTTTTTTTGTTGTTGTTTTTATGGGCTTCATTTACATTTTCCTCGTCTGTATGGGAGATTAAAGAAGAGGGGAAGTGATGCAGAAATTGAGCTCTTTCCAGTTTCCAGTAAAAACTGGAAAGAGCAGAGGAGGAGACGGAGGGTGAAAATAAACAAGTGATGATAAAAGCATAGAGGCAAAACTGAATGGAAAAACAGTAAGTAAAAAATGTGCTTATAGAAAAAGAATGAAAATGTAAAGAGAATTGAAGAAAAACCTTAATAGCGAACCACCCATGTATCCCACTGCAACAGAATCAACAACTGTGACTCAAATACTGCAGCAATGACCCCATAATAACATTAACTAGAAAATTTCTGAAGAAACTCGTACCCACCATTCTGATGCTAAAAATTAGCATCAATGCTAAAGTAAGCTACAATGTACTCAATAGCATGTGGAGAGTCACAAGTATGTTGAATAATATGGATTTACTCCATTCAGTATGTTAGAATTAGTGTACAAGCTAAAATTACCCAAAATGCTAATGTTGGTCTAAATGCTGCCAGTGGCATGTGGCACTAGCATGTTGTCTTACATTGACTTCCTCCATTCAGTGTGCTAAACATGGCTAGTAAATAAACAAAATAGCTAAAAAGCATATTTTATGGAAAAGACTACTGCTAATGTGGGCAGTAGCTATTTTTGTGCTAATGTTAGTGCACTGCCTTCAAATTTTTACTTTTGCAAAAGTAAAAATCGGATGTTTACTTTGCGGCACTTGGTTACCAGAAAACGCGCTCATCTCTTAGCAACAGATTAACAACAAGATAAGATTTCTTCTGATCTTTTGAAATACTACTTACCTCATACCACTTACTACTTAAGAATTGTGCAGTTGGTGAATCTTTCAGATAAGTGAAAATGTACTTTTTTTTGTCATTGGTGATGAATATATTATAAAACAGACATTCAACACAACAGTAAAAATCTAAAAACGCTCATCTCTTTACACCAAATTAATTATTGTTTACAAAACTTAAGCTCTTTTGAAATACTGCTTATCTGCTTACACACAGGAAATGTACAGTTGGTGAACTTTTGGTTTTAATTAAGCATAAATCTGTTGTCTTTTTTTTATGTTTCTTGTTTGTGTCTGTCATTAGTGTGTGAGAAACATATTACGTTTCACATTAAACCTTGAGGGGATTTTTTTTATTATGTTTTGATGAAGTACCAACAGAAAATACTTCACTTGTTTATTTTTTTAGTCTTTATTTGAAAAGTAAATGGCCCTTCACAACATGCTACTGCAGGACTACTCATCAACGCAGACAGGAACCAGTTTCTTTACATGTTTAAAACGAGATTAAAAAAAAAAAGAAATCTAGTTTTACAGCCACGTAACACTGAAACAAGACGGCGAGTGTCCCCAAAATTGTGCCCTTGTTCTGAATAAAATCAATCTTCCTCAACCTATAAACATCAATAGATTTCTTATAGACCTGTGTGTTGTACAAACATTTGAAATGATGTAAATATTTGAGCAGAAATACAGAAGACAAAAAAGAAAAGGTTAGAAAAAAGGGGCAGATTATAAAGAGAGAAACAGTCTTTAGACCTTTAGTCTTTTTTTAAAGGCTGAAGCTAAGAGAGAGTTCTATCTTTGATTGCTTAGTGTGTTTCCAGCTGCTGACTGGCAATATCCAGCTTGAATGCTTTTTTTAAACTCACTGAATGCATGAACCAGAGCACTGCATACGTGTTCAGCCTCTGGATATATGAATATCAACGTCTCCATGAAACCCAGGGTTTAAGTCAGGTGCTATGTGGAGCAGATCTGTCATTACAGTTGTCTATGCACCATTTCTTGCTGCATTAGTCATTACTTTGCCCTTGTGTCAGATCTTTGCAGTATTATAATGTCATTCAGTCTCCAAATACAGATCAATTTCGAACTAACACAGTAAAATAAAAACTGCCACACACCCTCGGATACAGAAGCAGCTCTCCAAAGTTTTTTCTTAAAAAAATAAAAATAAAAAGTCAACACTGGAGGGTTCAGTTGGTAAGAAATTTTGAAATAAGTTGAAATATTACTTTTTAATCCAAGGTTTTCACTCTCTGTTGTATTGAGTTTCAGTAATTAAATCAAACTCTGGTTGGTTTGTTCAGAAGTTTGGTTCACTTGGGAAGATGTGAATGTGGAATCGAACTCTGATGCAGACCAAGAAAGCAAACTCTGGTCCATTTAAATACCTGGTCGACATGAACTCTGGTGTGGTTTGAATGCATATGTGAATACTTACCAGGTCATAGACCAGTCCAAAAGTTTTCAGTCCCCAGTCGAACCGAGTCTACTGGATTATCCAGTGTGAGAACACCGTTAGCTAAGAAAACACCTTTTTTGTATGATAAACAGTTTGTGTCACGCTCTGGGCCTTTTTTTCTTCTATAGTCACTGGGAACATTCTCAGAAGGCATAGCACAATTACTTATTTAAAATGGGACATTTTGAATAAAAATGTTGTGGTTTCTGTCAGAAAATGACACATGCGTTCTGTAAGCAGGATAAAGATCCAGCAATAAGACCAGATCGATACAAAAATGGTTCACAAGATATCAAATCAACCTTCTTCCATGACGGTGACTAGCCCCAGCACTAAACCCGACATGAAACCTGCAGTGTCTGCAACAAAAACCAGTAGAGAGAAGCCAGGACTAGAGGAGCTTTGGTAAAAAGGAACTGAGAAAAAGTCTTATAGGCACAAATGTTTTTTGTTTGTTTGGTTGGTTTTGTTTTTTGTTTCAAAAAAATGCTGTTTCTTTCTTTTGGATTTTCTGAATAAATGTACTAAAAATTAAAAGTGACATTTTTCTCTCTTTATTTTTGTTTGTGCCCTAGTAAAAGGTGTTTTACACATCTGGCAGAGGTGCCAATTAATTTGATTGACTCAATAAAATTTTCCATGAATGTTTGGGATTCAGTAGTGGAGAACACAAATAAAATGGCAATGTAAACCATCTGAGATTGAAGTTGGGATTTTTCTCAGTTTTTTTTTTCTCTTGCAGTTTACCCTTTTTTTTCCCCTCAGTCTCTGTGTTTTCGTTCTCTCTCCGTCCTCTAATGGATATTCCATCTGTATGTGTTGCAGGATCACTCTCAACGGGATGAAGGTGTCCAGGCCAGACGTCCGCATCGGCCGCTACAGAATGATTAAGCATGAGAGGGACAAACACAACGAGCCAAACCCACAGAGGTACTGCATCACTGTCTGAAGTCAATCCCCATCTTTACATTTGAATCGATCTTGCTGCTTTTGTTTCATACAAAAACTTTTCAGTTATTTCTGTTAGGTTTTGGGTTTCTTGTTTTAAGGGTTACAAACATATGACTCCCTGAAAAACTGTAATCTGAGTTGGAAACATCAGAAGCACATTTGTCAGCTTCAGCGGTAAAGACACCGCATTTCATCCGCTGTGGTTAAACGAGAAGTCTTGCTCTTTATTTTCCACAGCTTCTGATTTCCAGTTCACACCTGGGAGCTGCCTGCTGTTAGTCCAGCGCTCCTGCTGTTTGTTCACTGAGCAGGTCCTGCAAAGAAACTACAAGTGAAAGGGAAAAAAAAAAAGTCTCCCTTTGACACACCTTAGAGGTGTTAAAGTGTATCATTAAAGACTGCATTGCTGTCTGATCTTTAAGTCCAGTATTTGGCTAAATCAGCTTCCTGACAGCATGGATCTTGGGAGTTTGGAGGAAGAAGTTGTCGAATTGAAGTTTGCAGTCTTATCTTGCCTTTTTCTAATTTTAGTTTGTTTAGCAGTGTTAAGAGTAGTTTGGCTTTTATAGCATCTTGTTTTAATTTTCTGCAAGCTGTAACTTCCAGGAGGAGAACGGCATAAACATGTTACAAAATGAATACAATTTTTGCTCTCTACAATCATGCTCTACTTTCTGTTGACTTGGCTCATAAAGTCCCAATAAAATAGATTTAAGTTCATGGCTATAATGTTAAAAATAAAAAAAAAAATAAAAAAAAACAAGTCTGAAGGGTTTGAATCCTTTTGTAAAACATTATAAATAAGGGAAATATATGTCACATGTGCTACAGTATTATAATTTAATGTTTAGTGAATATGCAGCTGAATAGGCAGGTTCTTGCAATGTAAGCAGGTCGTAACATTCAGGTGCAACATTATATCAGGACTTTGTGTGTAAATCTGTCAGATTATAAAGCAAAATATGAACCAATGCAATTTCCTGCACACCACGGTTTGGGCGTTATGGTCACAAAAAGACAAGAAAACATGTTAAAACACCAAAGGGAAAAAAAAAAAAAAAACTTTTTTAATAAACCAAAAATTGCTTTTCATGCATACAGCCCTAGGGTTTTAATGCTGCTCTTTTCACTACTCTGATCTGAATTGTTTTTTCAGACAAAACGTGCAAAAATACCTCCCTCATAAATGTGCTATTTTATGCTTTGATGAACGAGAACCAGTATGCAGAGATGAGCCCTTCTAGACACATTAATCACCAGGAGTATAGCACCTCACATTAAGCTGCTTAAATGCGGATTATCACTGTTTATTCTCCTCTAAGAGCCTCCGTTTTCATGCCTGGATAGGCCGGCCAATGAAGCCTCTCAGCACCAAAATCGATAGCTGCTCTGGCTTGGTTTGAATAAATATGTAGTGAAACTTGTCCCCCCCTCCCCCCCCTCTCAAATTTATTTCAGTTTGATCTCCAGTGGCGTAATTATGTCACAACATTTAGACACTTCTGTGCTCCAGGACCGTAGTCCGCAGTGAGTTCTGCTTTAGTCGTTGCTGCTAAATTGGTTTTTAAGAAGATTAACAACTGCTGGGAACAAGAGTCATGAGTGAAAGCATATTGACTGTTTACTGCAGCCAAACAAATTGTGGCTGCTTGATTTGAATTTTGCATATAGCCTCTGAACCTGGCCGCTGATACGATATTACTTTTTTTTCTTCTTTTCAATTATGTTCTTTTAGCAAGAGAGACATTAGAGGAGAAAACAAAATAAAACTGTCAGCTTAGCAAAAAATAAAAGAAGATCAAAAGTTCTGCTCTATCTAATGTTATTGTGCTTTGCATTTTATATAATAGAAATCCAAGTTTTTGGATCTTGTATGCATGTTGGAAATGACAAGTTTGGAGTTGTTTTTCTCTTAAACATATCCAATTAAGAGTTCTCTGGAGGCAGGTAAGCTGGTCAGCGCTGACTAATGGCAAAATGGACTAAAAACTGAGAAAAACTGACAAAGGCTGCAAATAAAATGTGAAAGCTGAGTGAAGGTTCACCTCCCAGTCGGACATAAATGCTAACCATGCCACTAGAGATACCATGGGATGATATAGATCAAAGCTATTCCTTTGATAGACTCAATATAAATCCAATTGAGAATCTGTAGCAATACTTGGAAATCAGATGCACTTGTCTAGCCAACATCCCAGTCTCCAAAATGTGTAAATCTGGTAGAGACTTAGCCTAAAAGATATGCAGTCGATCTGCAGCAAAACATGGCCCAACAGATGATTGATCCGGAGGTTGAATACAAAATACAAATCCATCTTTTAGTGTGAGAAATAAAAAAGAAAACATAAATCATTTTTGCTTTTATGCTTCCCAGTGACTAATTCTGTTCAAGTTAAAGGGGGAAAAAATACAAGTCACTGTTGTTCATTCTAAATTGAAAGAACAGTTTTGCTGTCAAATGTTAAGAAAATTTTACAAAATATAAAGTTACAGAACACCTGCAGTGAAAGACGCAGAAGTCAAACAGGTGAAAAAAAAAAAAGTTTTCTCTGCCAACATGCAAATTATAAAAAAAGACATCTCAACAGACCAGTCCTATCATCTCCACTTGTTCTCTGTATCCTTTTTAAACTCCCAATGCTTGTCAGGAGCCTCAGGTGTACTTTACCAATCTGCTCAGCCTGTCTCCGATGACATAGTCTGTTTTATACATAATAATTATTCAGTGATCCCTTTTTAAGTTTTTAGTGATTTTTCTTGGTTGTTAAGCAAATTTCCATCTTGTGCTCTTCCACTTTAGTCATTGCACTTCTAAGAGATCCATTAATAATGGACTGATATTATTAAGTACTTTATCACATAATTTCTGAAAATATGGAAATAAATAATATACCCATTTTAGTGCCAATGAGCGGAAAGAGCAAGTTCACCCACAACATTTTATGGCTTTAGCTGACAAGAACATAGAGAAAATAGTTTATCCTGCTCTTGCTGAGACATCACACATCCATCTCAATGTGCTTCAGCTTTAAAAACAAACAATCTATACTGCAAATTTGTCGCAATAGCTTGAAAGTGAAAATGTTTAAAATAACCAGGCTTGTGTAATGTATCACTCTTCATTGTTTTGTATGTGTGCGTGCCTCTGTGTGTTTGTGTATGTCAGAGAGATGGAAAGGTTCAACGATCCCCCCAGTAATTGCCTGCTGAAATGACACCAATAGAGATGGGAGCCGGCTAGGTCAGAGTGGTCTAGTTGCTTTCATCAAAATCAATAAATCAGCCACTAGACAGAATGAAAGTGTGTGTCTGTGTTTGCATGCGTGTGAATGTGCATGTTGTGTGCGTGCGTTTCTGATTGATACCCAGTTCTCGTTTTCCTCCCCGTCTTGCTGGTTGATTTCTTTCTGGTCCATAGACCAGACTTCCTCTATAAGAGGTGACACCAAGAGGGACACTTTTTATTTGGGGTGGATACATTATTCATCACCGAGGCGACGGGCAGAAAATAGACTCCTATAAGTTGCCATAAACTTCATTTTTTAAAGCCGTTCTGGACACTTATAATGTCTTTCAGATTAAAGTGAGCTTTTACAAAGAAGTGGGCTTGGACTTTAATAAATTGTGGCAGGTCAGGATGGTCAGAGCCAGCAAAGGTGTATATAGCCGACTCATGACTGCATTCAGGCAGTTTTGTTTTTTTTTAAATGAAAGGCTCTCTCATTTATTTTCTGTGTCCCTTTTGAGCACGAAATTTCTTCTGTGGGAAACAAGATATTTATTATAATGCAGCTTGGTAAGCATTTCTTACACTCTGCAGTACATTTAATCTATCTAATTAACCGAAGTTTTAGACACAGTTGTCAAATATACACCTTAAAAATATTAATATGGTAACAAATCATAAGTTTTTAATCAGAAACTAGAGGTGGTGTCATGATCCATCTTTGGTGCACAGCAATACCTTCTTACAGTGGTTACATTGAGCACTTTTTCCATTTTGTGAAGCTGTAAGAAGCTTCTTCAGTTCCTACATCAGCAATAACTTGTCTTGCACAATGTGCACCCTAGTTCACCCCGGCAGAATCATTGTATTAAAAAACCCACTGAAAAGCAAAGGCAAAAAATTACATGAATTCATCAGCAGATGTACATTTTATGTAGAATTAAAATCAGCAATAGCTCAATCAGTGTCTTGATCTAGGAAAGAGACATTCCTAAATCCAGAGGTACATGGCCAGGGATGTTTTTTTTTTTTTTATGGGAAATAAAAACAGAGTAAATGTAGTTAACACCACCAGTAACCTCAGTTAATGGCTCCCTTGAAGGCGTATAGCTGAACATAAGTCTATTCTATGGGAAAATTAAAATAAATAAGTACATAAAGTTAATGGAAACAACACCTCTATATGCATCTTTGCTCAGGAAAGAGGCAAAATTACCACAATCACTGGATCTGGAGGGCTTTCTATTAGAAAGAAAATCAAAGAGAAGACAAAGCCACTTCAAATTGAAAAGTAAAAGCAAGAGCGTATGGATAGATTAAGTCTGATACTTTTGTCAGGTTTACTTGGAATATTCAATTTCTTTCTCGAGATACAAAATAAGTGACTACTTTTTAAAGCTTCAAATAGCACAAAAAGGACACATTTACCTGTTTAAAACTATGAATTTTATTCAACACCTGCACTTGGCCTGAGGGTCTTTTATGTGAGTTTTTCACCAGAATGCACTGACAGCCCTAACAAACTTGGTTGGTTGTTAGCTGAATAAAAGAAAAGTATTTCCTTTTTTTCTTTAAAAAGAGTGGAGAACAGCCCAGATTGTCCTTGAAGAGGTTTGCATCACTACAGTTCTTTTTCCCACACCAAACATTTTGACACATTGACAGGAACTGCACAGGTGTGTTAACAGCAGCTGCATTCCTCACAGAAAATGTCATGTTGTGTTTTATGCTTGTTCATTTAACATGTCCTCTATGAAAAATGCCCCCTTCACTGATAAATTCAGCTTGACTTTCTGTTTCTTTGTCTCCAGGTCCAGTTTTTGGTTTCCTCTTTACACTTCAGAACAATTATAAAGTCTTCCAAGACACGTTACCTGGGCTACCTGGGTAATGTCCAGTTTTTACAGAGGAATACTTTTATACCTACTGCCAGATGGATGTTTGCTATCTCGCACGCACCTATGACTGCACATTCAGATGAATGTGCACAATCTTTCACACAAGACTCCTTTCTCTCAGCTCGCTCAGAGATTCTGGTTAGGCATAGCAATGAGATATTGGTAAGAAAGAGGGACATTCATCACCAGCCTGGAGCATGTGTTAACACACGCACGCATACNTCATTTGACAGATGCATTTAAATGTACATAACATTTAAATAAAAGTGTGATGAAACGAGACTGGAAGAGGGCGCAATGTTATCCTACCCAGACACATAGTGAGCAACATGGTAACGGATGTAAAAATGTCACCTCGGGTCACCAAATCTCTAACAATTATAAGAATCTGGTCCCAACTATTGTTCACTAGACAAAAAGAAATCAACCTTGTTTCATCGACACATCAGTGCCTTTGCCTAAATCCTGTAAACTGAGGAAAAGAAAGCATAAGAGCAGATCCAGGACTGTGAGTGTCTAGAAATATTGTACAGTATGCTTCTCTAACTTTGCAAAATATCATGGGGTAACACTTGACTGTCATGGAAGGACAAACAAATTGTAAGAAGCATTACTAACATATTAACTAATTTTGTTATGTTGTGGTTTTGTAAAAAAAAGAAAAAAAAAGTTTTTCTTAATCTGGGGATGTTTTCTCTTCATCCCAATGTAAGAAAAAAAAAAGGTTGCAAGTATGCTGCTCTAAACATTTATGGTATTTACAGAACATTAACAGGGTTACCAGCAGGGTGCTGTATTTGCAGTTTTATCCACGAGGAGCTGTATGTGTGCAGGAAAAAAAAATGCACTTTTCGCTTTTCCTCTTGCTCCGATTTGACCTCAACAATTCCTCAGGGAAACATTGGGCTCTTTTGCTGACAAACACCCTGAAGTGTTCACCGGCTAATGATCAGTTGGCTCTGTCTGTTGCTTATTGCAGTGCATGTGTTGTATTGAGGCTTATCAGGGATAATTCTGCTGAAACCAGCGTGTTGTGCTACAAAATTATATAGAGGTAAAGAGAGTTATTAAGCTAAATAGCAATGAAATCACCTGGGAAATTAATCCAAATATATTGAGTTAATTTTTTACTTATTCATTCCCCTAAGCCCATTATGTTTGTCTGTTACAGTGAATTATATAAAATATATTTAAAATTGCATTTGCCTCAAAGAATTACTGTTACAAAGGAGTGTTTCATTGCTAAAATGTTTTGATTTTCTGCTTCTGCATATACATTTTCTAAGTAAATTCATTTTTTTTCACATTTTATTAAATATATAGAACATTATTTAATTTTTGTGGAATGATACAGACAGTTAGCTAAACCAACTATTGAGCTTCCCTAAGATTTCTTTCTAGAATTGCACCATATGTGATTCAAATAACACTTTAAAGTCTGTACTGAATCATGTGAAAAAGAAATTATTCAAGACCATGAAGTCCTGCACACTCTGCAGGTCAGAGGACACAAAAGGGATTATTTAAAAGATGCAGAACTGGGAATAATATAAATCACTGAGAAGCTGAATGGGGGGAAAAAAAGGGCTTACAAGAGACTTCGTACTGTCAAACTCACATTATTTGCATCAAAATAAATCCCTAAAACTATGCATATGCATGCTTGCTCAAATGCATGCATGCACACTCTGTCAAAGGCAATCATAAACAAATATGTGCCAACTCAGCAAAATTGCTGAGGCTTCAGAGAAAGAAAAAAGAAAAGGAGTCAGACTCTGTTTTATTTCTGTGTAAAATTATTCTGTGTTTGTTTTAATTCAGTTCGGGTCTGTAATCTTTTATCAGGCAATTTGTTTTTGATTATTTTTTTTGTTGTTGTTTTTATGGGCTTCATTTACATTTTCCTCGTCTGTATGGGAGATTAAAGAAGAGGGGAAGTGATGCAGAAATTGAGCTCTTTCCAGTTTCCAGTAAAAACTGGAAAGAGCAGAGGAGGAGACGGAGGGTGAAAATAAACAAGTGATGATAAAAGCATAGAGGCAAAACTGAATGGAAAAACAGTAAGTAAAAAATGTGCTTATAGAAAAAGAATGAAAATGTAAAGAGAATTGAAGAAAAACCTTAATAGCGAACCACCCATGTATCCCACTGCAACAGAATCAACAACTGTGACTCAAATACTGCAGCAATGACCCCATAATAACATTAACTAGAAAATTTCTGAAGAAACTCGTACCCACCATTCTGATGCTAAAAATTAGCATCAATGCTAAAGTAAGCTACAATGTACTCAATAGCATGTGGAGAGTCACAAGTATGTTGAATAATATGGATTTACTCCATTCAGTATGTTAGAATTAGTGTACAAGCTAAAATTACCCAAAATGCTAATGTTGGTCTAAATGCTGCCAGTGGCATGTGGCACTAGCATGTTGTCTTACATTGACTTCCTCCATTCAGTGTGCTAAACATGGCTAGTAAATAAACAAAATAGCTAAAAAGCATATTTTATGGAAAAGACTACTGCTAATGTGGGCAGTAGCTATTTTTGTGCTAATGTTAGTGCACTGCCTTCAAATTTTTACTTTTGCAAAAGTAAAAATCGGATGTTTACTTTGCGGCACTTGGTTACCAGAAAACGCGCTCATCTCTTAGCAACAGATTAACAACAAGATAAGATTTCTTCTGATCTTTTGAAATACTACTTACCTCATACCACTTACTACTTAAGAATTGTGCAGTTGGTGAATCTTTCAGATAAGTGAAAATGTACTTTTTTTTGTCATTGGTGATGAATATATTATAAAACAGACATTCAACACAACAGTAAAAATCTAAAAACGCTCATCTCTTTACACCAAATTAATTATTGTTTACAAAACTTAAGCTCTTTTGAAATACTGCTTATCTGCTTACACACAGGAAATGTACAGTTGGTGAACTTTTGGTTTTAATTAAGCATAAATCTGTTGTCTTTTTTTTATGTTTCTTGTTTGTGTCTGTCATTAGTGTGTGAGAAACATATTACGTTTCACATTAAACCTTGAGGGGATTTTTTTTATTATGTTTTGATGAAGTACCAACAGAAAATACTTCACTTGTTTATTTTTTTAGTCTTTATTTGAAAAGTAAATGGCCCTTCACAACATGCTACTGCAGGACTACTCATCAACGCAGACAGGAACCAGTTTCTTTACATGTTTAAAACGAGATTAAAAAAAAAAAGAAATCTAGTTTTACAGCCACGTAACACTGAAACAAGACGGCGAGTGTCCCCAAAATTGTGCCCTTGTTCTGAATAAAATCAATCTTCCTCAACCTATAAACATCAATAGATTTCTTATAGACCTGTGTGTTGTACAAACATTTGAAATGATGTAAATATTTGAGCAGAAATACAGAAGACAAAAAAGAAAAGGTTAGAAAAAAGGGGCAGATTATAAAGAGAGAAACAGTCTTTAGACCTTTAGTCTTTTTTTAAAGGCTGAAGCTAAGAGAGAGTTCTATCTTTGATTGCTTAGTGTGTTTCCAGCTGCTGACTGGCAATATCCAGCTTGAATGCTTTTTTTAAACTCACTGAATGCATGAACCAGAGCACTGCATACGTGTTCAGCCTCTGGATATATGAATATCAACGTCTCCATGAAACCCAGGGTTTAAGTCAGGTGCTATGTGGAGCAGATCTGTCATTACAGTTGTCTATGCACCATTTCTTGCTGCATTAGTCATTACTTTGCCCTTGTGTCAGATCTTTGCAGTATTATAATGTCATTCAGTCTCCAAATACAGATCAATTTCGAACTAACACAGTAAAATAAAAACTGCCACACACCCTCGGATACAGAAGCAGCTCTCCAAAGTTTTTTCTTAAAAAAATAAAAATAAAAAGTCAACACTGGAGGGTTCAGTTGGTAAGAAATTTTGAAATAAGTTGAAATATTACTTTTTAATCCAAGGTTTTCACTCTCTGTTGTATTGAGTTTCAGTAATTAAATCAAACTCTGGTTGGTTTGTTCAGAAGTTTGGTTCACTTGGGAAGATGTGAATGTGGAATCGAACTCTGATGCAGACCAAGAAAGCAAACTCTGGTCCATTTAAATACCTGGTCGACATGAACTCTGGTGTGGTTTGAATGCATATGTGAATACTTACCAGGTCATAGACCAGTCCAAAAGTTTTCAGTCCCCAGTCGAACCGAGTCTACTGGATTATCCAGTGTGAGAACACCGTTAGCTAAGAAAACACCTTTTTTGTATGATAAACAGTTTGTGTCACGCTCTGGGCCTTTTTTTCTTCTATAGTCACTGGGAACATTCTCAGAAGGCATAGCACAATTACTTATTTAAAATGGGACATTTTGAATAAAAATGTTGTGGTTTCTGTCAGAAAATGACACATGCGTTCTGTAAGCAGGATAAAGATCCAGCAATAAGACCAGATCGATACAAAAATGGTTCACAAGATATCAAATCAACCTTCTTCCATGACGGTGACTAGCCCCAGCACTAAACCCGACATGAAACCTGCAGTGTCTGCAACAAAAACCAGTAGAGAGAAGCCAGGACTAGAGGAGCTTTGGTAAAAAGGAACTGAGAAAAAGTCTTATAGGCACAAATGTTTTTTGTTTGTTTGGTTGGTTTTGTTTTTTGTTTCAAAAAAATGCTGTTTCTTTCTTTTGGATTTTCTGAATAAATGTACTAAAAATTAAAAGTGACATTTTTCTCTCTTTATTTTTGTTTGTGCCCTAGTAAAAGGTGTTTTACACATCTGGCAGAGGTGCCAATTAATTTGATTGACTCAATAAAATTTTCCATGAATGTTTGGGATTCAGTAGTGGAGAACACAAATAAAATGGCAATGTAAACCATCTGAGATTGAAGTTGGGATTTTTCTCAGTTTTTTTTTTCTCTTGCAGTTTACCCTTTTTTTTCCCCTCAGTCTCTGTGTTTTCGTTCTCTCTCCGTCCTCTAATGGATATTCCATCTGTATGTGTTGCAGGATCACTCTCAACGGGATGAAGGTGTCCAGGCCAGACGTCCGCATCGGCCGCTACAGAATGATTAAGCATGAGAGGGACAAACACAACGAGCCAAACCCACAGAGGTACTGCATCACTGTCTGAAGTCAATCCCCATCTTTACATTTGAATCGATCTTGCTGCTTTTGTTTCATACAAAAACTTTTCAGTTATTTCTGTTAGGTTTTGGGTTTCTTGTTTTAAGGGTTACAAACATATGACTCCCTGAAAAACTGTAATCTGAGTTGGAAACATCAGAAGCACATTTGTCAGCTTCAGCGGTAAAGACACCGCATTTCATCCGCTGTGGTTAAACGAGAAGTCTTGCTCTTTATTTTCCACAGCTTCTGATTTCCAGTTCACACCTGGGAGCTGCCTGCTGTTAGTCCAGCGCTCCTGCTGTTTGTTCACTGAGCAGGTCCTGCAAAGAAACTACAAGTGAAAGGGAAAAAAAAAAAGTCTCCCTTTGACACACCTTAGAGGTGTTAAAGTGTATCATTAAAGACTGCATTGCTGTCTGATCTTTAAGTCCAGTATTTGGCTAAATCAGCTTCCTGACAGCATGGATCTTGGGAGTTTGGAGGAAGAAGTTGTCGAATTGAAGTTTGCAGTCTTATCTTGCCTTTTTCTAATTTTAGTTTGTTTAGCAGTGTTAAGAGTAGTTTGGCTTTTATAGCATCTTGTTTTAATTTTCTGCAAGCTGTAACTTCCAGGAGGAGAACGGCATAAACATGTTACAAAATGAATACAATTTTTGCTCTCTACAATCATGCTCTACTTTCTGTTGACTTGGCTCATAAAGTCCCAATAAAATAGATTTAAGTTCATGGCTATAATGTTAAAAATAAAAAAAAAAATAAAAAAAAACAAGTCTGAAGGGTTTGAATCCTTTTGTAAAACATTATAAATAAGGGAAATATATGTCACATGTGCTACAGTATTATAATTTAATGTTTAGTGAATATGCAGCTGAATAGGCAGGTTCTTGCAATGTAAGCAGGTCGTAACATTCAGGTGCAACATTATATCAGGACTTTGTGTGTAAATCTGTCAGATTATAAAGCAAAATATGAACCAATGCAATTTCCTGCACACCACGGTTTGGGCGTTATGGTCACAAAAAGACAAGAAAACATGTTAAAACACCAAAGGGAAAAAAAAAAAAAAAACTTTTTTAATAAACCAAAAATTGCTTTTCATGCATACAGCCCTAGGGTTTTAATGCTGCTCTTTTCACTACTCTGATCTGAATTGTTTTTTCAGACAAAACGTGCAAAAATACCTCCCTCATAAATGTGCTATTTTATGCTTTGATGAACGAGAACCAGTATGCAGAGATGAGCCCTTCTAGACACATTAATCACCAGGAGTATAGCACCTCACATTAAGCTGCTTAAATGCGGATTATCACTGTTTATTCTCCTCTAAGAGCCTCCGTTTTCATGCCTGGATAGGCCGGCCAATGAAGCCTCTCAGCACCAAAATCGATAGCTGCTCTGGCTTGGTTTGAATAAATATGTAGTGAAACTTGTCCCCCCCTCCCCCCCCTCTCAAATTTATTTCAGTTTGATCTCCAGTGGCGTAATTATGTCACAACATTTAGACACTTCTGTGCTCCAGGACCGTAGTCCGCAGTGAGTTCTGCTTTAGTCGTTGCTGCTAAATTGGTTTTTAAGAAGATTAACAACTGCTGGGAACAAGAGTCATGAGTGAAAGCATATTGACTGTTTACTGCAGCCAAACAAATTGTGGCTGCTTGATTTGAATTTTGCATATAGCCTCTGAACCTGGCCGCTGATACGATATTACTTTTTTTTCTTCTTTTCAATTATGTTCTTTTAGCAAGAGAGACATTAGAGGAGAAAACAAAATAAAACTGTCAGCTTAGCAAAAAATAAAAGAAGATCAAAAGTTCTGCTCTATCTAATGTTATTGTGCTTTGCATTTTATATAATAGAAATCCAAGTTTTTGGATCTTGTATGCATGTTGGAAATGACAAGTTTGGAGTTGTTTTTCTCTTAAACATATCCAATTAAGAGTTCTCTGGAGGCAGGTAAGCTGGTCAGCGCTGACTAATGGCAAAATGGACTAAAAACTGAGAAAAACTGACAAAGGCTGCAAATAAAATGTGAAAGCTGAGTGAAGGTTCACCTCCCAGTCGGACATAAATGCTAACCATGCCACTAGAGATACCATGGGATGATATAGATCAAAGCTATTCCTTTGATAGACTCAATATAAATCCAATTGAGAATCTGTAGCAATACTTGGAAATCAGATGCACTTGTCTAGCCAACATCCCAGTCTCCAAAATGTGTAAATCTGGTAGAGACTTAGCCTAAAAGATATGCAGTCGATCTGCAGCAAAACATGGCCCAACAGATGATTGATCCGGAGGTTGAATACAAAATACAAATCCATCTTTTAGTGTGAGAAATAAAAAAGAAAACATAAATCATTTTTGCTTTTATGCTTCCCAGTGACTAATTCTGTTCAAGTTAAAGGGGGAAAAAATACAAGTCACTGTTGTTCATTCTAAATTGAAAGAACAGTTTTGCTGTCAAATGTTAAGAAAATTTTACAAAATATAAAGTTACAGAACACCTGCAGTGAAAGACGCAGAAGTCAAACAGGTGAAAAAAAAAAAAGTTTTCTCTGCCAACATGCAAATTATAAAAAAAGACATCTCAACAGACCAGTCCTATCATCTCCACTTGTTCTCTGTATCCTTTTTAAACTCCCAATGCTTGTCAGGAGCCTCAGGTGTACTTTACCAATCTGCTCAGCCTGTCTCCGATGACATAGTCTGTTTTATACATAATAATTATTCAGTGATCCCTTTTTAAGTTTTTAGTGATTTTTCTTGGTTGTTAAGCAAATTTCCATCTTGTGCTCTTCCACTTTAGTCATTGCACTTCTAAGAGATCCATTAATAATGGACTGATATTATTAAGTACTTTATCACATAATTTCTGAAAATATGGAAATAAATAATATACCCATTTTAGTGCCAATGAGCGGAAAGAGCAAGTTCACCCACAACATTTTATGGCTTTAGCTGACAAGAACATAGAGAAAATAGTTTATCCTGCTCTTGCTGAGACATCACACATCCATCTCAATGTGCTTCAGCTTTAAAAACAAACAATCTATACTGCAAATTTGTCGCAATAGCTTGAAAGTGAAAATGTTTAAAATAACCAGGCTTGTGTAATGTATCACTCTTCATTGTTTTGTATGTGTGCGTGCCTCTGTGTGTTTGTGTATGTCAGAGAGATGGAAAGGTTCAACGATCCCCCCAGTAATTGCCTGCTGAAATGACACCAATAGAGATGGGAGCCGGCTAGGTCAGAGTGGTCTAGTTGCTTTCATCAAAATCAATAAATCAGCCACTAGACAGAATGAAAGTGTGTGTCTGTGTTTGCATGCGTGTGAATGTGCATGTTGTGTGCGTGCGTTTCTGATTGATACCCAGTTCTCGTTTTCCTCCCCGTCTTGCTGGTTGATTTCTTTCTGGTCCATAGACCAGACTTCCTCTATAAGAGGTGACACCAAGAGGGACACTTTTTATTTGGGGTGGATACATTATTCATCACCGAGGCGACGGGCAGAAAATAGACTCCTATAAGTTGCCATAAACTTCATTTTTTAAAGCCGTTCTGGACACTTATAATGTCTTTCAGATTAAAGTGAGCTTTTACAAAGAAGTGGGCTTGGACTTTAATAAATTGTGGCAGGTCAGGATGGTCAGAGCCAGCAAAGGTGTATATAGCCGACTCATGACTGCATTCAGGCAGTTTTGTTTTTTTTTAAATGAAAGGCTCTCTCATTTATTTTCTGTGTCCCTTTTGAGCACGAAATTTCTTCTATGGGAAACGAGATATGTATTATAATGCAGCTTGGTAAGCATTTCTTACACTCTGCAGTACATTTAATCTATCTAATTAACCGAAGTTTTAGACACAGTTGTCAAATATACACCTTAAAAATATGAATATGGTAACAAATCATAAGTTTTTAATCAGAAACTAGAGGTGGTGTCATGATCCATCTTTGGTGCACAGCAATACCTTCTTACAGTGGTTACATTGAGCACTTTTTCCATTAGTGCTCAATGGAACTGAAGAAGCTGTAAGAAGCTTCTTCAGTTCCTACATCAGCAATAACTTGTCTTGCACAATGTGCACCCTAGTTCACCCCGGCAGAATCATTGTATTAAAAAACCCACTGAAAAGCAAAGGCAAAAAATTACATGAATTCATCAGCAGATGTACATTTTATGTAGAATTAAAATCAGCAATAGCTCAATCAGTGTCTTGATCTAGGAAAGAGACATTCCTAAATCCAGAGGTACATGGCCAGGGATGTTTTTTTTTTTTTTATGGGAAATAAAAACAGAGTAAATGTAGTTAACACCACCAGTAACCTCAGTTAATGGCTCCCTTGAAGGCGTATAGCTGAACATAAGTCTATTCTATGGGAAAATTAAAATAAATAAGTACATAAAGTTAATGGAAACAACACCTCTATATGCATCTTTGCTCAGGAAAGAGGCAAAATTACCACAATCACTGGATCTGGAGGGCTTTCTATTAGAAAGAAAATCAAAGAGAAGACAAAGCCACTTCAAATTGAAAAGTAAAAGCAAGAGCGTATGGATAGATTAAGTCTGATACTTTTGTCAGGTTTACTTGGAATATTCAATTTCTTTCTCGAGATACAAAATAAGTGACTACTTTTTAAAGCTTCAAATAGCACAAAAAGGACACATTTACCTGTTTAAAACTATGAATTTTATTCAACACCTGCATTTGGCCTGAGGGTCTTTTATGTGAGTTTTTCACCAGAATGCACTGACAGCCCTAACAAACTTGGTTGGTTGTTAGCTGAATAAAAGAAAAGTATTTCCTTTTTTTCTTTAAAAAGAGTGGAGAACAGCCCAGATTGTCCTTGAAGAGGTTTGCATCACTACAGTTCTTTTTCCCACACCAAACATTTTGACACATTGACAGGAACTGCACAGGTGTGTTAACAGCAGCTGCATTCCTCACAGAAAATGTCATGTTGTATTTTATGCTTGTTCATTTAACATGTCCTCTATGAAAAATGCCCCCTTCACTGATAAATTCAGCTTGACTTTCTGTTTCTTTGTCTCCAGGTCCAGTTTTTGGTTTCCTCTTTACACTTCAGAACAATTATAAAGTCTTCCAAGACACGTTACCTGGGCTACCTGGGTAATGTCCAGTTTTTACAGAGGAATACTTTTATACCTACTGCCAGATGGATGTTTGCTATCTCGCACGCACCTATGACTGCACATTCAGTTGAATGTGCACAATCTTTCACACAAGACTCCTTTCTCTCAGCTCGCTCAGAGATTCTGGTTAGGCATAGCAATGAGATATTGGTAAGAAAGAGGGACATTCATCACCAGCCTGGAGCATGTGTTAACACACGCACGCATACATGCACACACACACGCACACACACACGCACACACACACACACTCTGTCTGGCAAACTTCACCTCATGCATTACAATTGAATGAGATGCAGGGAAACATTGTCCAATATTCAGCTCATATGTTATCATCCTGGTACAGTGCGGCTGAAATGTATGTTGGTGTATGCATTTGAATTTATGTATGAGTATAAATGTATATCTGTACACAACTGCCTTCTAGGAAAAATGAAGTAAGCATAAACTACACATTAGGTGAACCCTCTTATTTACACCTATTTCTATTTACAAAAGAAAAAAATAGAACAAAATATTTGGCCCAATACTGTTTCCCTTGTTGCAGCTGGGCCGATCACAACCCCGATTAAAATATTCCCCTTCAAGGCTAATCCCAACTAATTGTGGACGATTTTTATTGAACACTGATGAATATATTTTACATTAGCAGGTGCATTCCTAAAAATTTGAATGTCCTTAAGAAGACAATTTGTTTCAGTAATTTAAATCAAAAAGTGAAACTTGTACATTTGTTGCACTCAGTGATATATTTTCTGTTTTCTTTCTGTTATTTTTTATGAGAATGGCTCACAAAATTATCCTTCTCAAAAAAAGTGTAATATATCTTAAAGCTGAAAATAAGTTTAAATTTATTTTGTTTTGTTATTTTAATGTTCACAAGAATGTGAACTGTGGTTAGAGTCAGTAGCCCCTGTCACATCATACAAGGCGACTGAATTCAGATCCCCGTGTGCTTTCAGCTAATGTTCCTGAAAATATGGAATCAATAATACAAGGTTCTTCACACTGTGCATCTAGTTCGTAGAGGCTATGGGTTAATTTCTAGCTGAAACGAAGGAACAAAGGTGTAATTTTGCAGGGTTAATTTCAACCCCCCCCCCATTTCATGTCAGGATTTTTCAGGAGGAGTAATAAACACATCTAGATCACAGAACAAAAGGACGATCTGAAAGGTTTAAGTACTTCAAGAGCCACTGCAAAGATTTATCCAAGACTTGGACTACAACTGTCACATTCCTTGAGTTAAGCTATTTGTGATTTGCAGAGCTACTGCATCACCTGATGTCAACCCCACTGTGTTTTCTGAAGTCCAAGGGCATGCTGATTTAATTTTCCAGGAGGACTTGGCACCTGCCCAAACTGCTAAAGTGCCAATATTTACTTTAATGACCATCCTATCACTGTGCTTAATTAGCCAGCAAACTTACCGGACCTGAACCCCATAGAGAATCTATTTGATACTGCCATGAGGATCCAGCTATACTGCTGAGATAAAACCTCATAGTAACAAAACCTGCTTTACTTAACACAAAGTCAGAAGCTGATCATTTCCTTTCCTGATGCAGTGATTCCTGGAAAAATGGAGCTCCAACGCAGTACTGAGTGTGTGTGTGCTGAACAGTACAGGGACATGATTTTCAGTAGGCTACATTTTTAATTGATCCTGTGTTCAAAATATCTGACTAACAGAATTTGGACTTCTCATTAGATGAATTATCACAGTTCAAAGAAACACCTATAATATTTAATTCTGTGTGTAATGTATCTATACTGTATTGCAATCAAATCCCATGTGCAGAGACTCACTATTCTTGCACACAGGATGCTGTAAAAAAGATCAGTAGAGGAAAAACAGATAAAGAAGACTGCTTATATCTGAGCATATCCTGTAAACAGCTCTGATTCTTTTATATATATATATATATATATATATATATATATATATATATATATATATATATATATATATATATTTGTGCAGTGTATATTCCCATTGATTTTACTGAAAGTATCATTGTAAACTATTGCCTTGTTTCCACTGAGCTGCACAGCTCAGTGATTTGATATCAATTGTTGAACTGAACAACCAGTACTGCATCATTTCTGCTCCCTTTTCGGATAATGGTACAGTTTGGTTAGCTTGGAGCTACTGGCATCATGACTGCTGTTGTACTAGCATGACACAACATTATGCATTTGTGTTTAACCCCCGCCTACCCAGTGAGCATCCAACAGGCGATGGAAACACTCAGTGAAAGCAAGGCATTAGTAAATAGAAGTCAACTGTGTGCTTTTTTTCTTGTTTGCTCCTTGTCTGCTTTTTAAATCCAATTACTTAAGTATATCCACAGTTACATATTTGCCAAAAAAAAAAAAATGAAGGTGGAATGGGTGAAATATTATTTCCAGAAAATTTCCAAGAACAGTTAAGTTGTATACCACAAGGTGCATGAATAATCATGGGCTTTTCTCTAGTTTATTTATTGTGGACTTTACTCTAATAAATACTGCAAAAACCTATTTAAACCAATCAGTTCTATTGAAATTAAAAGGACTCTAAAAGTGGGGCATGTACTACATGACGTATTGTAATATTTCCAATCTGATGACTATAAGGTAAAACATGTTCTGGATGTGTTTACTCGTTGCTTTCACTTCAAATTCAAAGGCAACATTGATCTGTTATACACTGTCCACGGTTGCCCTCATTAAGAAGCAAGCGGAAGAGTTATTGTTAAGCTGCTCCTTAAAGATCATTTTTCCAGAACAAGGACGTGTGCAGCAACAAATTACGTGATAAAAATATCCCTTAGTTTCCGGCATTACATTCTTCTGTTGAGATCTGAAACAAGAAGCATTTCCCTGTGAGACCCCCAGCAGCATTAAAATAGAGCTTTACTCAGCCCAATTAGAACTTGTGGAAATCAGGCTAATGGATATACGAGGTGGGCTGCCTTTGGCTCGTCCTCCAACTTTCTAGAATAAAACAATCACAACCTTGAAGTTAAATCTACAGTAATGTGTGTGGGACGCTATGGTTCGGGCATTCTCTATATTCATGTAGGAATTAAGTTTATTGCCTTTAATCCCCCTTTTTTGATTTAAAGTGTATCTCCATCCATCTGTCACTCTTGGATATATATTTATCTCTCTTATCCGCCTTTCATTTTTTCCTCTACACCCTCCATGCTTCATTTAAGCTGAAACATGATGCTCTTTCTCTTCATGCCCTCTTCTCACTTAACCTAATCCTCCCTCCTTTTGGACAGAAGTGTCACTCCCTAATGTTAGTAACACAAGTGTAATTCTATTTGTATGTTATTGTGTTGTGATGTTCAAAAGGAAGATGCTTTATAAGATTTTCCAGCCTCCATTCAGGCCAGAGGAGCTTTTGTTTTTTATTTAATTTGAGGGATACAAAAACAAGAGGGGAAAGCAAAGCTGAAAGAGGGCAAGGGCTTCAGCAGTCAGCTCTGACAGGAATCTGTGGACTCAACGGTCCGTGGCGAACCGAAGTGTCAACTCCACTTGTACGTCCAGGCATATCATTAGGGAGACATCTTTTGTTGGAGTCAGTCACTGCTCTCTTTTGAAGACTGAATGTGGAACTGCTCATGTTTGCACACGCCAGCTCTTTCATTAAAGAAAAACAAAAAACACATTTTAAGACAATGGCGTTGTAAACAGACATGTCATGTAGGTTTGTGCTATGAACTAGGGTTTGATGTAGAAGGTTGCCTCATTCACTAAATTCAAGCTTCAGCATAAGAGCTGTAACCATCTGACACAGTGTGTGACTTATTTCCCTGCTTTAATTCCCAAATTCAGAGCAGATTCTGATGTAACTACTGAATCACAGCCAATGAGGAAAGAGAGTTGAGCATGATTCAGAAAAACCAAAGCAGGATATTGGAGATAATGCAACTCATTAAGTTCCTATCTCAGTACCACAGCACCACCTGTTGGTCAGCATGGTTTCTGTACTTTGCAATCAGGAAAGTTCAGTTATCGGATGCTGTTTGGCTTTTTTTATGCTGTTTATCTTTTTCCTTTGAGCTCTTTGTACAGATGACGTTCTTAGATTTTTATTTTCTTTAAAAATGTTCACTACGTGCTTAACTCACATTTACCAGTTTTTATTTATATTTGGAAAATAGGTTTTCTATCTCCAGCATTGATTTGGCAAGAGGTTGGGTTTTATCGGGACAGATGAACCGTCCATCGCTAGGCAACACAGACACACATAGTCATGTACACATGCATTCAGACTTAAACACAATTTAGAGCAATCACATTACCTAACAGGCATGTTTTTGGTCCATAGGGGGAAGCTGGAGTATCCAGTGGAAATCCAGGCAGGTCAACTGATTGGCCAGCAAAAAAAATATATATATATATATATATATCTTCCACAGAAGACATTCAATTGAATACTTTTTGAACTTCTTTTTTTACTTCTAGATGTTCAATTTGTATGAAATACAGAGATGATTAAAGAGTAACTATTGGTCTCAAACATTGCAATAGAACCTGTGAATATGAATTAAATTTCTTCAAATATGGAAACCATTAAAAATAGAGATACATTTATTTAAGGATGTGTTTCCTGGTTAAAATACAATTAGATTTTTCCAGTTCCCAGTTCAAGCTGCTATAAACTTAACTAAACAAAATCAGGAAACCATTGCATGAAAAGATGTGGCCAAGGTGAACTACAACTTTCTATTTTGATATTTGAACTAAAAATTCACAATACCTTTGAAAAATAACACTACCTTCTTTTAAAAAAAATCAACACTAAGCAAATGGAAAGAGCTGTAGTGACTTATATCAATGCTCATGTTAGAATGGCCCAAAATTTTATTGACGATTCAGAATGAATACTTATAATCTCTCCATCCCCCAATCCGAGAGGTCCTGGCAGTAAAATATGAGAAATAAGGTTTTAACTTTGCACTGCTTCTCTTTTCTCACTCTGAATCACATCTATGCTTTGTCGTCTCCTCGTCTCTCTCTCTCTTTTTAGATTCAACAAAATACAGAACACAAAGAACACAATGAAGAAGGATGGCATCAGCTCCTTGACCTACAAACTGGTTCAGGTGAAGAAGTATCCTATGTACACAAACATCTCAGTGGAGATCGGCAAGCCGCCGCCTCGGCCCATCAAAGGCTAGAGAGAGAGTAAAAGAGAGAAGGATCTAAAGTTGATGCACTTTTACCTGGATGGGAGAGAAGAAAGGAAGGTGTGGAGAAGAGAAGGATGATGTGACTTTCTCTTTTTTCCCCCGTTTACTTGTTTGAGATTTCAGCTTGACAATTTTTTTTACTGGATTTCACTAGGGATGCCAGCTGCCACCCGGTAACAGTCAGCGACGTTAAAAACCTTTGGAAACGGAGCAGGAATGTCAGCAGCTGACAGAAGGTTGTTGTCAAACTCAAGAGTCGTTCCATGAACTATCGTCTGCAAACTCGAGGGCATCCAGCAACATATTGGCAGGAACACCAAACATGGCTGTATAAAACACCTAGCCCCTGTTCTGGAGATGCACACACAATAACTCGGTCACATTTCAAAACGAGCTTCGGTTCACCACAATGCTTGACGACATGAACAGGATGCAGCCTCCGGTTGGGAAACGCATGAAATTACCAAACATTTGCAGTGATGTTTTGCAGGTAACAGATTACCCGCAGGAATATGAACATTCAGTGGTTCAGATGGTTTTTGTTGTCCCCAAGACATCATCTTGTCTTGACACAGAACTGTTTCATGTTGACATTTCCCTCTGGGAGTTTTCAGTCTGAATCTCCAAACTCAAACCTTCTGCTATACGTCTATGAATGTTTAACGTGCCTGCATCTACAGCAGAAGACTCATGAAATCAGAGCAGCAATGAACAACTGGGGTGGGGTGGGATGGGGTGGGGGGACTCATTTTTTTTTCTTTCTTCTTTTATACATTTCTGAACTTCAAAACAGAACTGGAATTTTGTAACAAAAAGATACAATTATCTGAAAAGTTTTCTTCAGTGCGCAGCCTGGTGGAAGTACGTCGAAACGTGAAAAAAGAAAAACATACTGACAGCTCGGGTTATGGGTTCCAGTTTTCCTTTTGTCTTTTATTTTTGTCTCTGAGCCTTACTACAGTTTTAACAGGCTAATCCGTTTTCTCAAGGTGCAATATGCTATGAAGTTTCTTCAACATTCTGAACTCATCAAATTTTGTCAAAATAAACATGAAACCTGAGCTATCAGGTTATGTTTTACAGTCAAGTAGCATTGCGGCTAAAAACATTGGCTTGCAAATCTTTTACACTGACAGAACTAGTTGAAAACTAAGTCTCGTGGTTATTTTTTAAGCCTGCAGTATAGCCATGTGGTCTTTTTTTTAAACAAATATCATCAACTCTATATGGTGTTTATGAGTCACTTTTGTGTCTATCTTTTGCATTCAGTCATTAGAAAACATATCGAAATGGAGTAAATTGTCGAAAGGAAACGTAAAACTTCTCTGGTAATATACAGAGCATTGCAAAGGTACTCATGCTTCCCATATTTTGTCTCTATCTTGATGTAAATTATTATTTTATGTGACGGACCAACACAGAGTTCAGCATATTTGTGAAGAGCAAGAAGTGTGAAGTGGTTTTTTGCAAACAAAACTCTGAAAACTGTGGAGTGCAGTTGAAAACCCCTTACTCTAATACCCTTAAAAAAATCTTCTCCAGTCTTTAGAAGCAATCTAATTATCAATCACCTGTATAATTTTATATCTCAGTATAAATGTAGCTGTTCTTTGCAGACTTAAGGTTTTCCTTGAAAGACATTAGTGGAAAAATAAGTAATGAAATTCAAGGAATACAGCAGACAGGTCAATTGTGGAGAAGTTTAAAAAGGATTGAGTATTGTATAATAGCAAAGCTGAGACATGGCTGTCTATCTGACCAGCTGGCTGAGGAGAGAACTAATCAGAGAAGTCATTTAGTGGTCCTTGACGCTTTAGAGACTCTCTATTCAAGTCGAAGAATCTGTTGACAAGACAACTATCAGCACTCAATGAATTTGGCTATTAAGAACAAGCTGCAAAACAAAAGATATTGCTAAAAGAAACCGTCTTGATCTCATTTAATCTTCGTCTCAAGTCATGTAGGAGGCACAGCAAATACTGTGGCAGAGGGTTCTCAGGTCAGATTAGAGCTGCATTGTAAAACACTCTAATCCTGATTACACCATGTCTATTGTGAAACATGGTGGTGGCAACAGCATTCTGTGGGAATACGTCTCTTCAACAGAGATAAAGTGAAAACTGAAGACTGAAAAAGAGTCGAGTGGAGGTTGACCTTCCAGATGACCCAAAAGACTTTTAGACATTTGGAAGTGGGACCAAATACAGTTGGACTCAACATTTCAGATTATTAATGTAAAAAAAAAAAAAAAGAAAGAAAGTTTTGGTTTATCACATAAAATTAAAGTTTGTGGCTTCAACATCATTAAAAAGTTCATTGGGTTTGTGTACATTTGCAAGCCACTGTTTAAACCAGCTGAGAATTCTGTCTGTGACTTTTATGGATTTTGTTCCCACATTTGAGTATCAGCCATAATAATCAAATATTCATATCTTGTTCTGCTTAATCACCTTGATGCAGTTTGTCCTGTAAAGATGCTTCACAACATTCAGTAACATAAGTTGAACCAGGCATACACAATATTTAATTTGCTCTTCCATCAACACTTCATAGCCTTGGACAGCTTTGTCTCCGAGACATTGCTCTACTTCCTTTTATGTTTTTAATTTTTCTCGCCTTTCTTTGTTCGCCTATTAATGCCCACACCTCCAAACTAATGCCTTGAGAAATAATCTGTACTAATTCAAAGGTCAGACCTGGGAGAAAAAAAAAAGAAAGTGTCTGAGAAAATCTAAACTAAAGAGGTTGAAGTGAATTCCCTTAACTGTTATGCTTTAGCGAAAATGATTTCACCTTTTTGGTCAGCCTTGAGGCAAAATAGGTTTCAATCTGCTTGGCTCCTCGCCTCAAGCCTGAATGGTGGACAATATAATTGCTCCTCTTTTCAGACACCCACACACACACACACACACACACACACATAAAACACACTCATTCACACCATCTGCCTTTTTTATGTATTATCTCCCTTCTCGCTGCCTTTCCATTCTTACTCTGCCAGTCTGGGCTGTATTGTATCGGTGGCTCACTGTTGTGCTTTGTGATGGACCCACTTCAGGCACATCGGGGCCTCACAGGAAGAGTGCTTCTTCTTTCAACAGATATCGACAGGAGCTCTCTTTGTCTGTATCTTTATTTTGTCTCTAATCACTGCTTCTCAGCACACATCCCCACTTGTGAGTCTTTCTAACCCCCCACCTGTTTCCTCCTTCTCTCTTCACTGTCCATTTAGCTCCTTCTTGCCTGGATTAAGGCTTTCTCTTTTTTCTGTTTGATTAGTCGTATTTCTGGTGCTTTTCTCTTTTCTGACTACAAGTGGTCAACGTGTTTCCTTATTGAAACGGTTTACAGCAGTATTACACATCAGTTCACATCTGTTGCATGCTCTGCTTTATAGTCATTATTAAGGATGGGAGGTCATAGCATTTTTAGGGGGTCAGTTTGTAATACAGATCCAATTTTTTGTTGTTTTTTTTGTGGTTATAAACGCTGATAATGAGAAAGTGCAGCAATTGCATAGTTTTTCTCATGGTCTTAAAGGGGCACTACAGCAAAGGCAGAAAGCTTTTAAAGTTTGGTGACTTCAAGGTCACATTATTCATATTTTTAAAACCCTAAAGTCTTAAATCCCATTATAAACATTAAGTGCAATGACATTTGGTGCAATCTTAGTATTGCAAGTTTTGGTTAGGTGTATATATGCTTAATAACACAAAAAATATATTTAAAAAATATGCATTATAAAACACTACACAATTGGATAAAAAAAATCAACTCCAATTGTCAAGAACTGATCTCAAAATTGATCTGCTTACTCTTCAAAGAGCCATAAAATTACAAATTCATCTACCTTGCAAAAGCTGAACTGCAGTGGGCAGCAACATGTGAGGAAGGAGGAAGGAGCTACAGCCAAAGAAAACTGAGGTCACTCTGCTACTTTCTCTGCCATCTCATTGAAAAGATTTGAAACTGTAGGAATGGTGTGACTGAAAATTTTAGCAATTTGAAATTTTGATATAGTTTGATTGCAACAATCCGTCCTTGCCCAACTGGCGGCAATCCTGATTAAAGTTACCCTGGGTTTGCTTTGCTTTGGAACTTAGATCTGAGATAGACATCACATCTGAGTTTGTTGGAGCTGCAAATCAAGAAACTGATCGTACCAAGCTAATTGGTACGATCAGTGCATGGCCTACTATTGGCAGTGCAAGGTGATAACATTTTATCTTTAGTTTTATGTATTTAAATATGTAAACAAATAGTCCAAAAGCACTATTTGTCCCACTGGTTTGTTGTGTTACAAACATTTTATTCCTGTCTTTAACCAAGTTTTACACATAAGGTGGCCATATTGGATGTTGAACTAGGAGTTGCTCAGAGACCTACAACTTCTGCAGTCATTTTGTTGAGATTTTGTAACTTGGAACTTGACAATTCCTGTTTCTGAAGTACAAATTCTGATTAATACATTTGATTTGCGGCAGACGTCACACCCTAGTTTTACTCTTTCTTGTTGCAAGTTGAAAAATCAGTTGGTTGCAAAATTTTTTGTGTAGTGACCAGGCCTTTGTTTCATGCCTTCAAGCATTTTCACAAATTGAAGCTATTCCATTTTGGTGTATTTACACACACACTATAAAAAAATGGCTGAAAAAAAGAAATGTTTTTTTTCATTATGCCTGGCATGAAATCAGATTGAACTTTTACATTTTAAGTAAATTGAGATACCAAAATTGTTTTTGTTCGAGAAATGCCAGATTAATGAGAAGAAAATAGTTCAGAAAGCTTTTGTTATTTTCTTCAGAGTCGGAAGTTTATGTATGTCCTTAGTATTTTATAGGATTCTTTTAAACGGCATGTCAAACATGTCAGATAACTTTTCACAAGCTTCTGAAAGTAATTTCCTGGCATTTTGGCCTAAACTGAGATGAGTTTGTTGGCTGTCGTTCTAAAACACACCATTTCAGTTTGATTTTCTACGGGACTGACATCAGGGCTTTGAGAGCGCTACTCCAAAACTAACTTAAGTCAACTTTTACTAAATTAGCAGTATGCCTATGTTCCTTGTCCCTTTGGAAGATTTGCACCCAAACTCTAACTTCTTGGTTTATGTATAGAGATGTTGCTGTACTAATTTCTCCATCGATTTTGTGAAGTGCACCAGTCCCTCCTGGAGCAAAAGTTGAGAGGGTGCTCTCAAACTTACAAGTCTCTCAGTGTTTCATCCAAATGTAACTATGGTCATTATAGCCAAACTGTCTCCATTTTTAAGT
>NW_006799966.1:879008-955037 GCF_000485575.1 Poecilia formosa | reverse complement strand
ATATACAGAACAGATAAACAATTCATGGATGAACAAAACTTCTGGTAGTTCCACAATCATCTCCCTGATGTTTCTTCTTATTTTCTGATGATTAATTGTTGCCTTAAATTACATTCACAGATGTGCCTCCAATTTACTCAACTGTTGTGAAATATCCTTTTAGAAGATTACAGAGGTATTGCATCAACTGGGCTTCCCCCCACACCCCAAATTTTTAAAGGACGCTAACCTCAGTGCCAGTAAACTTCTGACTTTGAAGAAAAATAATTCTCTCTCTTGTTATCCTGGCATTCATTCAAATGATTTTAGTCATTCCAACTGAGCACTCACAAGTTAAAATTCAGCAGTCATGTTGAATATGAACTTGGGACCACTCAGAGACCTCCACTT
The DNA here is from genome assembly GCF_000485575.1 of Poecilia formosa. Lineage (NCBI taxonomy): Eukaryota > Metazoa > Chordata > Actinopteri > Cyprinodontiformes > Poeciliidae > Poecilia > Poecilia formosa. The sequence goes on along the minus strand of NW_006799966.1, from coordinate 954,647 downwards.
AACAAGCTGGAATTTAGATTTTTAGAGCCATGCCATTTATTTTAGGATGTGCAACTCAGAAATTCTGACTTCTAAGGTAAAAGTCAAATGCAGCATCACTCCAGTACTTTCTGACTTTCATCTCATGTTAAAAAAAAACTTCTTTTAGGAAAGCTGTGAAAACCACAGCACACACTCATACCAAATTACAACCAAAAACCCATTTTTCTGCAAAATTTACAAAAACATTGTTTCAATGCCATCTTAAAACAAACCGAGTACGAGTCTGATACACCACCTGAAACTTTGATTGGATTAATTGTAGGATGTTAGATATGTGCAGTGGAGACAATAAGTTTACTTATACTGGACAAAAGACACAAAAACCTTTCTTTTTTTTCACACTACCTGAAGTTAAATCAGACCAGACGTTTCCTCTTTTAGGTCAGTTAGACTTACCAAAATGATTTCTATTTGATAAATGCCAGAATAATGAGAGAAAATATATCAGAAACTAATTTAATGTTATCATTTAACAAAATCAGAATTTACGTACAGAAAATGACTATCTCTTTAAACAATGAGGGAAGGCCCAGGCTTTGGAAACTTGTGGTGGGTTAAATAACACATTTCAGTAAATTGGAAGTTCACTCCTGAATATATTAAGGCGATGCCAATATACTGCTTTCTTGTTTGACACAATGGAAAACCCACAAAAAAACAGCCAAGGAAGGAAGTCATGTAGGAAGAGCAGTAAAATTACAAGCTTTATTCCAAGAGAAACATAAAAAAAACAGATTGAAATTTACAAATGTTGGCAGGAACCTTGATTTGATGGAAAAATGTCATAGAACTAAACTGTTTGACCATAATGACAATTGTTAAATCTGGATGAATTATGGGGGTGGCAGCATGATGCTGTGGGGCTGTTTTGGTGCAGGAGGAACTGCTGCACATCATAAAATCAATGTAAAATCAATGCCATCACGGGAAACAAACATTACGTGAAAATATTCACAAACATTTCAAGACAACAGCCAGGAAGTTGAAGCTAGGGCACAAATGAGTTGTAATTGGTAATTCTAATTGAACAAAAACAACAGGAGTTTGATCTGAATTAACTTCAGATAGTGAGAAAAAAAAAGTGTATTTGTCTTTTTATTTTGTGTATGTAAACTTCTGGATTCAACTGTAGCTGGAAAGAAGGCCCCAGTGTGTATAAACTGTACCATGCTTCACCAAGATCAGTAACCAACGTATTTAGCAAAAAATGTATTTGTGGCCTCTGCTTGAGAATCAAACAGCTGTATCACACCTCTGGTGGTTAAAGTGTTTGAATCCATCTTCAGATGCATTCTTTGCTCTTCAACTGCTAACAGCCAACAAGATCTTCAGGCCTGGAGGCGTTTCTAAAACTTTACTGTACCTATGGCTTTTTTGTACGTTGAATGTTGAAAATGTTATATCTTATATAGAATGCATTATGTCATATCAAACCTACTTTTTCTATACAATTAATAAATCTGATGGTAAAGATTGTATGTTGGTGTGCTTCCTGATTCTAATGCTAGTTTTTACATCTGGGCTGAAGTGAACAGGAATAATTTTTATTTTATTTTATTTTTTTGTACAATAATAATAGAGTTTGCTTTATTATATGTTGCTGTACAGTCATTCTGTAGCTGATCAGTTGGTTATACAAAGTTTTGACTCAGTAGGGCTGAATATAAATCCATGACGCATGTGTGTTTTTTACCTACTTTCAATTGCACAACTATGCACTACTTTTATTTATTCGTCTTTAAAGAAATCCCAGCAAAATACACTGTTTGTGGTCATAACAGCACAAACAACAAAAAGCATTAGGGCAGTAACAAAAGTGTCTTACAAGAGTAGGCTTCTTAATGAAAGGTTTTTTACAAAGAAAAGTAATAAAATTAAATAGAAGCTAAAGAAAAAACTCTAAAATGAAAAAAAAAACCTAATAATTTATTTTGACTTACAGTGTAAAACCAATGTACTGAGGTTGTGATGTGAGAAAAAAGTTGCATCAGGAAACAGACTACTGATCCCAGTGCTAGAAGCAGGGTTCATACAAATTTCAATCATTGTTTGTTCCAATTATATTCTTGACAATACAGTGAAAAAAAACATTTACTTAGTTGAGTAAAGTTAAAGTAAAGTTCACTATTATTTAACAATAATGGAATAGGTTTCAAACTTTACTTTTTTTTTATTAGATTAACTTAGCTAAAAAGCTAAGAGCATGTTTGGTTTTCTGTCATATATACATTATAATTAAGGTAACAAGTTCCTGGAGTAAGTCTTGCAAAATTTTAAACAATACATCCTTATGTTAAAATAAACTAAAGACTTTGATTCTGACAAGTCACTGAAAACTGCATATTTGCTCCATCTTAGCACTGAAGAATCAATACTACCTTGCTACACCGTGTGCGTGCACAAGCAGCATACATTTAAAAACAGCATTAAAATAACATGCCAACAAATCTTATCTAATGTTACATTCTCATTAATTATTTCCTATTTACTGTTCATCACAGTTGTGCATGAAGTGTAAAACTGCATCAGCTTGTGACAAGTCTGTCACTACTTGTCTTATTTATCAGTTTTTTATGCTAACACTTAAATCTATCTATCATTTTCTGGGTATTTCGGGACTAAGAGATCCTAAATCTCTCACTCTTTTTCCCGTTTCTCCTTAAAAACATTCTCAACATCTAAGCAACATTTTTTAAGATGCAAAAATATAAAATAAATGGAGCTAGATTAAAAAAGTAGGAGTACAAAGTACAATTTTTAATCCCCGTGTTTTGAGATAAAGTTTCTACGTCAGTGAACAGAGTTGTGGGATAAAGTTGCACCATTTCTTACATGGTTCCAAGTTTTATTGACTTTTCTTTTTTGTGTTACATTCAAGTGTTGGTGAGTTACCCCTATCCCGTTTGCAGATTCTCCTTTCTTGAGTGGATGTATAACATCTTCAGTAATAAAATGCCTAAGGATAAAATGTGAAGCTCACATATTTTAAAATATATGGTGGTTGCGTGAAGAATCACTGAACTGGGGTGGGCGGCTGCTGAGGTGTGCAGTTTTTGAGGCGGGAACAAGTGGCAAGGCGATTTCCCTCCCAGTAGCCGGCGTCCTGGCCGTCATGACAGCGACACTTGGTGCAGGAGTCCACCCACACAGGCTCTCCTGCAGCTATCACTTGACTGCGGGATGCATCAGTATAACAGTTGGGACCTATACAAAGAAGCAAAATGCGTGGAAATTGAAAGATTTAAACTTAGTGTTGGACCTAACATTTTCTATTATACAAAGATTTGTATTTGTAAAAAGGTTGCCCTAATTAAAAAAAAAAAAAAAAGTTTTCATCTCCCCCTTGTGCTCAGAGACAGAACAGATAGGTGCCTCGAGGACACCACTTTGTATGCCACACTTTTCAGATTTTCATTGGTTTAAAAAAAAAAAAAACATGTACCATTTTCATTCCACCTCACAATCATTGAGTTGGTCTACGATAAATAATCTTAACAAAATACATTGAGGTTTATGCTTCTAACTTAAGAATCTGTAAAAAAAAAAACAAAACAAAAAAAAGTTTGCTGTTTGTGGTTTTTACTAATCCAACATACCCTCCTTGCATTCCGGGCAGCATTTCCCAGGCTGGTACACAGGATTGACACAGGGTGGAGGGGCACAGTCTGCCACGAGGCAGCGGGCGATGCCGTCACTGTCACAGGTGCACTGCTCACATTCAGATGGCTGGAACACACAGGCTGATGCTGCACTTGAAACATTTCACAATGTCCTCCTGAGGTAAACCCTATCTCATGGTGTTACGAAAGGGGGCGCCATTTACCTCTTCTCTGCTGCATATTCGTTACATACCAAGTACAGACATGTTTTCTTTCAAGCCTAAGAAATCCCTTGGACTTCATTTAGTTACACCACAGATAAGATACAACACCATTTTTAACACTGAGATTGACAGGTTTAAACTTCCTTTTTTCATTTCTATCTTTTTTGTGGCAGATATAGCTAGGGCAAAGTTTGTTTTGCATCTGGTTAAACAAAATTATAATTTTAAAATATAGTGTTGCATATTTATAACAAGCTCGAATCTGTTTTATTTATCAAAGTTGTATTTCTGCTTTATTATGGAGACAGTGCAGTAACAGGGTGGGGGTGGAGTCAGGCTTTAATATGCATAAGTTTTTTCATGGTTAGCAATTTAACAGAGGAATGGGGAATGTATTAATGAGCTGCAATTCTTTTTTTTTTAAATATTTCACTTTCAAGCTTCCCCCACACCCTTTGCCCTCATCTTAATCTCCACCTATTTACACATAATAATTAATCAGCCAGGTTGTAACCTTCTGTAATCAGAAGAGCAAACAAAATTGAAAACTTTTCCCTCAGTTCAAAAAATGCTTCAAAACAGAACCTTCACTGTATTCAGCTTATAAATGCATCACTCATCACTCATTTTAATTTCCATTAAAAAAAGAAAAATAAATGAAATGAAAACTAAAAAAGCTAAAAAAAAATAATAATCTTTAGATGTAAAGAAACTATGTTATTCCCTTTGGGATTTTTTTCCCTCAGGGAAATTGTAATTAATTGACAATGTTTTTATTCAACTACACCTTGATGACCTATTCTCTTTTGTATGCCATAGTTTTATTATAGTAAATCAGAATAATAATAAAAAAAATCCCAATAAAGAAAGCAAGTCAGACCTCCGAGAAAGCGACAAATTGGCCAAGAAAAATCGGTGCATCTCCATTAAGATTCCATTATGCCTTTTGCTTTAAGTGTGAACCCCCAATGACCTGCTCTTCACTGCAAAGCCTTTTGAAATCTCCTCTGCTCGATATGACTTTATATTATTTGTTTATTGGCAATTGAGATACCAAAAATAAAACTTTGGAGTAGTCTTGAAGCCCATTTCCGCCACAAGTTATAATTATGAGATACTCACTATCTCATAATTATTAGATAGCGAAGTCATAATTTTGATTTACAAAGGGGGAGGGGGGTTCACCAGAGTGGAGGAAACGGGCTTCCATAACTACCATGGATGAGTCGTGTCTTACCTGGAAATTTTCTCCGAGCTCGTACACCACCCCCCGGTACTCACAGCCGATCTTCTCGCACCTGGGGCAGCAGTCGGTGGGGTAGTGACTCACATGGATGCAGGCGGCCGGCAGGGACGTGCATTCGGTGCGGGCGCACACGGAGCCCCCACTGGTGCACTCGCACTGGGTGCAGTGATCGGAGTCCAGGAAATACCACTCTCCCACGTAGTAAATGCTGCCGTTGGCCTCGCAGGTGCTCTCCTGTTGTCCTGTGAAGCCCAAAGCGGCCTGTGTGCAGAGCAGAAGAGCCCAGAGCGCCGTGCGCTGCTGCATGGAGAGCCGCTCCATGCAAACCTGTGCCATTATGATTCAGGACACCTCTCTCTTCTCCAAAATGGAAACTTGGGTGAAGAAAAAAAAAAAAAAATCAAACCTACTCAAGTGGGCTTTGATAGGAAAAATCACCCAAATTAGTTAACATTACTTCACATGTTTAATAAACCCGTGCATCTTCCATCTGTGCTCCAGGGTTTCTGCAAAATGTCCGGAAGAAGTGAAGAGTTGGGGAAGTTTCGTAGCAAGTCCCTCCCCTTCTTCAATTCGGTAAAACCAAACTTTTATCAGACTGCTGGTCCCTCGATGCCCTTTAGAAATGTAAAGTGTTTTTAACGCTTAGGGGAAGGGTTATTTTCAACTTAACGTCCAAAAATGTACATTTATAAGACGTAGCGTGTTTTAGACGTAAAAAGAGAAGCCGGGAAATCATGCTTGATCTAACAACATGCGATACCTCTCCCTAGCAACCGGAATGTTTTCCCTGGATACCATTCTCTTGTTAGCTACAGAAGACGAACTGAGGTAAGCGTTTGTTTTCTTAGACCGACAAGATAAAGAATATTTACTCTGCTGTTTCACATGGACACTTCTCCTTGTCTTTTTTATGACTATTTTGATATTTGCTTTATGAACCGTTAGGTTCTGTTAAAAGAAAAAAAGCTGGGTTTAAAACAAGAGATCAATGTGCTGCTTGAACAAATGCTGACTTACTTTACTTGTAATTTTAACATTTTCAGTCTGGCTCCTTACAATATGGATGATTAACTGTTTTTTTTTTTTCTTTTTTTGAAATCCTAAGAAACTGTAAAGCTTAAACTTCAACAATATTTTTTTTTAATAATGTTGTTAGGACTGGCCAACCAAACAGAGCAGTAATGCATTATTTCTTTCTATTTTACTGTAGCTACATTCTAAAGAGTGAAAGTGTATTAAAAGTTGCAATAAAGGATTTGTTGCTGAAAATGTCATGAACACCTTAAAAACAATGCAATTAGATATACAGTGCAGACAGTCAAAAATAAGAGGCTGTCAAAAAAGTAACTGGTTGCTGAATTACCTAGTTTGATCCATGCTTTTGATGTGATACTTTAATTAACATAGTTACTGATACCACTCTGGTAAGTGACTTATGTAGCCTTTTATCGAGAAATACACCAATGATTATGGTGGAGGATATGTGAAGCTGCAGGCTGCAATAAGGAAACCTATTTGACATTTTAAATAAAAATTTGCAAAAAAAAAAAGATAGTTATTTCTATATTTTCAGCAGGATACTAACCCAAAACCTATGGCCAGCTGGAGAGACAAATTGTGAAAAGAAATGAAACTTCATCTGAGTTTCCAAACAAAAATCTTACAGAAAACCTGTGGTGTGAGACGAAGAGATAACAAAAAGGACCCATCATTTTGTATTAAATTGTGCAAATAAAATGCAAAATATTCATTTCTCTGTATGGTTTAACACTGTGAAATGTTATAGAAGAACACTAAGTGCTGTGTTGTCGGCAAAGGGTGATGTGCTAAATATATGTAAACAGCAGGGCTGCTAATTAGCGTGATCTTGTTAAAAAGAGCAATTTGTTGGAGAACATTTTCACTCTTGAAGAAAGAAATTACTCACAGCTCCAATTTAATAAAAACCCTAGAGTGCGAGGTTTCTTTACTGTCGTAGAAAGTGTACAATTATGTTACATTTAGTTTATGCTGTTTGTAACATTTCTTCACTTTTGGGGGGCTGCTCAACATGTTTCAAGTTACCTCACGTTCTGCGCGCTGCAGTGATTTTTGCATTCCTTTGTGCTCAGTCCGCCCCACACATGCATTCACCTGATGAAAACCAGCTCTGGTGTCCCGGACAGTCTCTGTGGAGCCTCATCACTGAACATGTCTCAGAGTCAGAGCTGCTGAAGATCCATGCAGCTTTGGGTGACCCTCTAGTCGACATGTACACAGAGGTTCACTCAGAGGTTAGTTATGAAGGCTCCATGTCTTTTGTGTGACCGTTGATTCATGCATGGCTGACTTTAAGATGAAGGACCTGCTTTTCTCAGTCCGAGAAGAAATGACTTCATTGCTTGTAGCTTTTGTAGGAATCCTGAGTCTATTTTTAGCAGATTTCCACCAGAATGAAGCCACAACAATTGCAAGAATTTCCTTTTTAGCCCTGGCAAATAAAAAGTTGCACAGCTAAGCATTCCTAGAAAAGAAATCCAGTCCTAGACTGTATAAGGAAGTAGTTTGGCTTCATTCCTGACTTGCACTGCCATGAAGCCATAACAGAAGTAGAAGTGAATTGACTCTTTGTGCTTCAAAGCAGTGAAAATGCAAGCCAGATAGATATTGATATTTATTCAAGATTAGCTAAACTCTCAGTCCAAAGCCCTGTTTGCTTTCATACAAGCCAGACTTGAGGTACTAATTCTCATGAAACAGGCTAGTACAAAGTCAAGACAGAAATAAAAAAAACAAAATTTAGTTTTGAAAAGAAAAGAAAAAAACACTAGTAAAAGTGAATGAAAAATAGTTCAAAAGCCTAGGAAGAAATTGTTCATAAATGTCTTAATCAAAAAGTATTAAGCATGAGAATTAGAAGCATTTATCTAAAAGAACATATATGCATGCACATCTTGCCTCTGTCAAAATCTCAAGAAAAATTAATTTCAACGTTTTGCTATTCGTGACAAAATCATCAAGGACTGTTAACCTGGGAAATGGATTGTGACACGTTGGCCCGTTCTCAGGTTAAATAGATTTTCTTTCACAATTCTCTTGTAATTATCTTCATCCATCCTCCCATAATTCCTGACAAACTTCCTGTTCCTGCTTCTGAAGAGAAGCATCCTCACAACATGATGATGCCTCCACTATCTTTCATCACGCTCAGCGTTGCAACTTGTTGGTTTTCCATCGCGTTTTGATCTCCTCTGATCTGAGCGCCTTCTTCCACATATTTGCATCTGGAAAACTTCAAATGGAACTTCTTGTAGCTTTAGTTTAAAGTAACATTTTTACTACTCTTCTGTGAAGGGCAGATTTGTGCAGTTCATAATGTAGTAGCTGCTTTGTCAACAGATTCTCCCTTCTGAACTGTGCCTCAGCTGCCCCACCTGAGTTACTTGCGTGCTTATTTGCTATGTCTTTGATTAATGCTCTCCTTTCCTGAACCTGTCAGTTTAGGTCTCTCTTCTCCTCATGGAGCAAACAACAACCTGCCTACTCTTAGATAAAGTTTTCCTCAGCTTTCAAACCAGATAATCTATTCTTGATTCCGACAACATATGAGTTTTTGAGGCACCTTTAAACACACATTAAAAGCACCTTTAATGTGTGTTTAAAGCCACATTAAACAACTTACAATTGTTCCATTTAAATTATTTAACATGTTAAAGGTATCACCACACAATGTATTTTCTAAACTCTGTATTCTTTACTTCACATTGAAATACATTTATTTTCAGATAAAAAAGGCATCAAATCCAAAATTATTATGAGCTACTACAATTTGCTCTCAGATTGCACACAAAGGTTGTTGTAATGTTTCAGTTTCAAACCTGTTATCAATATTGTGTCTATAATTAATAGATATTGTGACTTTAAGTACTAGAGAGATGGCAATCTGAAATGCATTGATAAAAATACACAAATTGTAAGTATTAAAACGTTGTTGCTGGAAGAGACAAAGGAACATTTTGGAAGTGAAACTCATTTTGAGGTCACCTTATATGAATATTGAAATATTAATATAAGAGACGGTCTCTCTTATTCTTATGCTCATATTCTACTTTTTATAAAGTATAACTTAGTTAAATTTTCAGATTTAATAAGGTCTTTTGCAGTTCATATTCTGTCTCCAGTGTTCATGCAGCTTCTTTCTCCCTTTGCTAGACAGTCAGCTGTGTAATGAATCCATGCCTCAGTGAAAAGTAAGGTGATACTACATCAGAAGGCTACTCCTTCATTCCTTAATAAATTTGTTCCTCCCTCTATCAAAGTCCTCATTGTGTAAGATGGTTAGATATGAAGTCCATATTAAGCTTTCTTGATTTCCTTCCAGGGCAAGTTCTCACTGTGTACCCCTCAAACCTGAGCTGTCCAAAAACGTCTCCTTTAAGATATATTTAACTTTCTTTATTTAACCATTTTTTCCTCAATGGCAAAATATATTTTTGCAAGGGAGACCTAGCCAACACACAGAGAAGCACCACAGTTCACAAGCAAAAGATCCCACAGCGGAGTAGTAAATTATGCAAAATCATACCGAAAAACATCTACACACAATTAACCTGATTTCAGAGCTTTCACCATTTGAAATTATTTCAAAGACACAACACTTTGTAGATGATATTCCAAAATATGAAAGTTGTGTTTGCCAGTTCAGTTTTCTTAAATATTTTGAAACTGTCCATTGAAAAAAGAGTTCACTAAGATAATACTTAACTAATTTAGTACAAATAGTTTTATCAAGAGGAGCTTTGCATGAAAACAACTGACTGGGTTAACATTCAAGTACAAATGACAAGTATGCATGAGTGAAGAGTAGGTATTAATGAGTGAGAGAGCCAAAGTTACTTGATGAATGTAGTCCTTAAACACAAATTATCATCATTCAAAAGTTCTAAATGTTAAAAATTAGGCATTAATTCCAGTGCTTTGTCTTCTCAAAGTAGCGAAAAACATACATTTCATAAACTTTGCTTTCCTTCAATTTAAAACTGTTTTTAAGAAAAAAAATCAGAGTTGTTTGAACCTGCTTGAGATTTGTAACTTGTAAAAGATGATCAAGAGCTTTTGCAGGAGTAGGCATGGAAAGTAATTACAGTATCATCAGCATAGAAGTGAAAGTCTGAGTTTGAAATACCTTTTCCTATGTGGTTTGTACAAGGTGAAATGATTATATGACTAAGAAACTATCCTTGTGGAATGCCCCTGGCCTTGCAGTAAGACTGAAGTAGAACAATCTTCAACATTATTATTATATAGTCATATTTTAACTGCTGTTTTCCAAAAGTGCACCTTAAAGTGAACTTCACAATGAGCTGAGAAATGGAGCAAATACCCAAGAACAACCTGTCAGTAGCCAGCAGGTAACATAAACACCTAATCATTTGAAAACAGACAGAAAAAAACAGTGTGTGCTTAAAAACAGTTGTGTGCAGCTGCAAGACGCAGTTCATACTGGTGTGTGAATGAGCAAGCACATACATGGAAGGCTCAGAAGTGACATGTTTAGTCGCCTTCAATGTATTCCTTTGAAGTGAAGTCTCTGAGTGCAGCACAGCAGCAATGACTGTCAGCAAGCGTTGAGGTGCTAATGGTATCCAGACTCCTCCGAGACAGAAACACTCACACACATTACAGAAACTGAGAGGTTGACTGGTCCTCTACCCAGAGGTCTGTTTTCAGATCAGTACAGGTCTGTTTTATACCACTACGCTACACCATATCTTAAAGAACATACAATTATTTACAGGGTAATATTTTATCCTAACATAATATAATGTAAGCTGAAACCATTTCTCAGTGTTTTTATAGAGCAAAAGTTTCTGGAGGATTCCAGAAGTTTTTTATAAGATGCTTTATTAAAGGTACAGACTCACTTATACATATTGACACAAACTCACCTCAGAAATAGACATCTTATATTTTTATTTTGAAAATAAATTTTTTTACAATAATTTACTTTTTTTATGCCTTCACTTGTGGTTTTGTTCTATATTATGATCAGTTTTATATTCAACAACCAAAGACACTTCGGAAGCAAATATTCAAATATGCTTTTGCATGTTATCCTTTAGCCGGCTCTACTGATTTTGCTTTTTACTCAGAAATAGAAATCTACATTCAAGTTGTCTGAGCTTGAGCTAATTTGCAAAGAAGAATGGACACAAATTGTGAATTTCCATAAATAAATTTCTTAAATTTATCAAGAAGGGTTAGTCACACTGCATGGTTGTGTAAATTATTGCCACGTTTTGGAATATCCTCCCGTTTTTTTTTCCTTTTGTCCGCATAAAGAAAATCTGTCTGCAGAGCCACTGTGGCGATCAGATATGAAAAGCAAAATGTGGAGTTTTGTTGAGGATTATGTCTAACTCCCTTCATTTTTGTCACATCTGCAGGCAGAGATGTGGCACAAGAAGTGGCAGGAGACTCTGTGTTATGGGAGCCACCGACTACAGGGCTCCCGTCTTTCTGACCCGCCTGTTGTGAAAGAGTTGGTGAGAGCTGAGGCCAAGATGTTACTGGAGACACTCAAAGGAAGAGCCTGCAACAGTGAAATGTACTGGTAACTCTCAAAGTTTACTTTAACTCTACACTACATCATTAATGAATTAACAAAAATATTATTATTGTAGAAGCTCTTGGAACTGTAGTGGAATTTCGAAGATGTCAATAAAGGCAAATGTTGCATTCACTTTATGCCACATAATAAATACAGACTAAAACTTTAAAACTGTGCTCTTGTCTAAATTCTGTTTTGTTTTGTTTTTTTTTTTGGCTTTTCTGATCTGAAAAACAGTGTTGCGTCCCTTATCACCAGCTACTGTAAATGTTGAGGCAATCAGTTCACAATGCAGTGACTTACTATCTGTGCAATTTGTACACATACAAAGACTGCAATAAAGTGCTATAGTGTTCTCCTGAGGGAGTTAGAAAGGACTTGGGAAAGCAGTGAAACAAAGATTTCAGGGATAGGAGGACACAGTTAGGTTCAGAAAATCCATAACAATAGCACAATTATAGGAGGAAGACATGCTTTCCATTCTAACGATAGCAGACACCATTTAAGAAGTTGGTGACTACAAAGATTTATGGCGGAACTCAGTCAGTGAAAAGAGCTCAGAGAGACTTCAACAGAGCTTGCTACCCATATATATTTTATATATTCAAAAGATATATGGCGTAGCATGCTCCCCATAGACAAACATAGCTCTCTTGAAGAACTGGAACCTATGTTTTTTTTCCAACAGCTTCTCCAAGTACATCTTAAATGAGGAATGATTTTGTATAGGTTGTTTAATTTAAATTTGACAAACGTTGGAATATCTTGGTCACAAGAAGATGCACAAGAGTGTGTGAAAGTCTGCATAAATTTAGGTATCCTGGCAACCAGCTTTTTGCTGCTAAGAATGTCGCCCTGCAAGACCCCATGCTGGTTTTAGGGCTGGAGCTGTAACAAAAGAGCAACATAGTTGATCTAGGTTTTGCCTTCAAATTGTTCTCCAAATTTGCATCTCAAGTTTTAATTTGCTATTTATTTATATGACCTTTTTTTTTTTGTTCCTAAACATACCTGATGTGGAGCTCTATTCCATGTTGTTGTTTGATTTGTATTTTTTATCTTGATTTTACATAAATTGTCCATGGTTGTTCCACAACAACATCATGTCTTACTTTCTGCAGTTTTGATCAAACCGGAGGATGCTTCGACAAGCAGTGATTTGAGTCATTTTCTACATATTCACACTGTTGGTCTGCTGTATAGATATGTGGTTATGTGATCAATAAATATAATATACCTGGAAAGGTCACTCCTAGATCGTTTGCTTTGATCTGGGGTCATAATTGGTCATGTGTCACAAGAGTCGACTGGCGAAGCAGGGATCAGAATCGCATTCATTAGAAAGAAGGTCTAAATGTTAACTCTCAGATAACTACATAGAGATAAGTGAAATCCAATGTCAGTTTTGAGCATTTTTATGATTGATTATCTCCATAACGGATTAAAACTATAGAGATAAATAAACTGATATTCATTAGCTAGGAGTAATTGACAGGGATTTATGTTGAAGAATCTAAGATACCTAAAACCTTTAATTCCACAGTGTCCCGTTAAAGGGAGCAGAAATTCAAATTAATGCCTGCTGTGCTTCCACACGACAAGTCCCTCACGTCCCGTCTCACATGAATGTGAATGGATTATAAAAAGTCTCCTTTAGTGTGAGACTTGTACCCTATTGTTCATGGCTGCATGGGGAAAGAGCCAAAGCAAGCACTGGTACCACACAGATGTTACCAGAACAAATGGTATTTCCCCTCTGAAGTTGGCGTCAGTGTAATTTGTCGACCTCGATGCATGGCACTGAGTGTGGGTGTGCACATTTCAAGCCTTTGATCTTTCAATTAGGCTAAGTCTCAAGTGCATATCAACTGAATGGCTTTCAGGAGTAAACCCAGCACACTTCTAACTAATAACACTTTCACTCAACAAAGCCACTCGAGGAGCCCTCTGTTTGTCAATTTTCCCCAATTTAATAGGCTTTGTTGGCATGGGATGTAGGAAAATATTGCCAAAGCCTCGCAAATTCTTTCTCTTGAAATACATGTGTTCATGTTCATTACTTTTTAATTTGATTTGCTGTGCACTTTGGCCAAAAACACTTCCATAGCAACTGGTTTCAACATTAGATCCTGGGTAGTCAGTGCAACATTCTGCAGGTGATTTGAATCATTTTGTATGGCGGTGTATGGAGTGGAGGTGGACCCTCCTCCATTGGCTTCGTGTTGTGTGGTCCTGGTGCCCCAGCCATTCTCCCCTCATACTGTAGGACACACGCACACTCACACATACACTCGCGCGCGCACTCATGTGCACAAAGCTCAATGTAATTGTTTGAGCTGTATGAAAAGGCAAACTTTCCTCAAGAGTAAAGGCTAAAATTCATGAGGTTGCACAAAGCTGTCATCATTCCTGCAGCTGTATACACAAGAAAATGTTTTCTTTTCTCTAAAGAAAGCTTTCCATTTCCTATTTTCAAGCCTCATCACAGATTCTCAGCAGACTAAGCTAACACATCAATATGTTTGGATCACAACAATTGCACCGTAGCTCTGCCTGTGCTGCTGAATCTGAGCTTTCCCTCTTTGTTGCTTCTCCGGTCAAGGTTCATCCTCCCAGCCTGGTTTTTAAAGTGGATGACTATGTCTTTGTAGATTTTCAGTTACTCAATAGACTTTCTGGATGATACCGAACAGTATTCCATGATGTGTTAAAAGTATCGGTTATTATTTTCAACCTAACCCAGTGTTAAACTTCTCCATTTACCCCTCATAGGGTTGTCGCAGCACTAAAATTTTAAACTATATAACTATAGCTGTGAGTTATGACTACCTTCTGCTCTAATTGTCAGCTTCAGTCCGAGTCCACAATTTTTCAACGTGTTCATTTTCTTATTAGCTACATTAGACACTAATTACGAATCAGTTATCAAAGGTGTTCGCTGGTCATTTGTCTGCTGGAGGTTCCCTTGTGTGAATTTGTGCCCGCAGTGGGATGGACCCTTTGGTTGTAAGAACCATACTGGTGCTGTGCCTGAATATCTGTGTCTACAGTGCTGCTGTGAAAATGTGTGGGGAGATGAAAATGCCTGAGTTTGTGTCAATTTTGTTGCTAATTAGTATCTTTTACAAATCCATCCATCCATCCATTTTCTGAACACCCTTGTCCCTCAGTGGGGTCGGGAGGGGTGCTGGTGCCTATCTCCAGCTAACGTTCCGGGCGAGAGGCGGGGTACATCCTGGACAGGTCGCCAGTCTGTCGCAGTCTTTTACAAATCATTTTTTTTAATATTGATTGCTCTAATCTTATTTAGGTGCATCAAAGTAAAAGAGGATGAATACAAACAAGTCCATACTTTTCAAATTGTTTTGAAAAATACTTTTAAGCACAATAATGTATAGCATTTTACTTTCTGCTTACATTTATGCACCACTTCGTGTTTTTTTGCTTTGCATGAAATCCCAATAAAGCACTTTAAGTTGTGTGACTGTAATGTGACATACTGTGATTAATGTGTGCAAATACTTTTTTTAGGGTATTATATAGGTCTCCTGAAATACACGTAGATGGTGTTGAATGTCAAACTTTCCTCAGACTGTTTTTCACAACATTCACTAATGTGACCGGTCTTACTTTTGTTGCTCCTACTTTTGTTGTAACAGAGACAGTGAGGAGCTCCTGCTTCAATACAAACCTGAGACTCTAAGCTATGTGCTCGGTCACCAGGAGATTGTTTATGGCAGATCCTCCAACCTCAAAACTGCTGATAACTTCAACAGGTTTGGACACCGGTTGAGACTAGACAGCAGCTAAAGAAGAACGTAGCTGACTGCTTTTCTCTCTCTTCTAACAGGCCTAGCTTTTGTTCTCCTGTCATGTCCAGCGCTGAGAGTGAGATTGAAGCAGTTAAAGATATGCTGAATGTCACTGAGATTCACAGAGTGATCACTCCACTCAGGTAAACTCCAGCTACTATTGCTTTTATGATTTATTTGTCTGCCTCAAGGGCTTTAAATATGTTGCTCAGTTGCTCTCTTTGAATTTTATAATAACATTCTTGATTTTATCTTAAAGGCCAAAATAAAAATAACTCAAGTGGAAATGTATCAAATTGTTATTGATCTGCAGAATATTGTGCGCCTTGCAAGATAAAAGCTATGAAGCATTTTAACTAAATAGTTCTAAATCCAAAAGTGTTATTTTGAATGGAAGATTTAATTTCTCTTTCTCCAGAGTTGGCTGAAAACAGAGGTCCTCCATTTCAAATATTTTACAGGCCAAGTTAAAAGAAAGTATGAACTGTGGAGGAGTTTAAACTGAGATATGAATGAAATATAAGGCTGAGGATAGTCCAGGAAAGTGAAATGTGTAGGACCCTCACTTCACAAAACTCCACAGTTCAGGGTAATTTCCTCCGTACCATTGCTGTATTCTGGAGTAAACTTCTTCTAACTGGGTGATTGGTTTCTGTACTGGTAGATTTACCAGAAACAGAAGGAGGGGGGGATCGCCTCAGAAAAGCAATCTGCCTTCTAGAGTAACAAACGATCCTTCATTTCCTCTCTCTGATTCTGTTTTCTTACTTGCTCTTTCATTGGTTTGCAATTTTTTTTTCTACCTGATCTCACTCTGATCCTTTGAGTGCACTCCTTTTCAGCAATTTCCCCCTTTAAAATCTCTACAAACTTTATCTGTGGCCTCTGTCACCAGGCTGCCCTTTCTCCATGCTCCATCCCTCTTTTCCTCACTTCATCCCTTGCTTTGAGGCCCCAGGGCACTCAAGCTACCTTTTAGCTCCTCCTTTCCTCGCTCTTTTCTTCCCTTCCTTTTCTCTCTCTCTCTCTCTTTCTTTCTCTCTCTCTCTCTGTCTTTCTCTCACTCCCTTTTTCTTTCTCTCCCATTTCCTGACCAGACCAGAACAAAAGGCTTCATTGTCAGAAAATGAAACCCAGGCCGGACTTCCTGTTTTATTTTTTTTTTTTTTTTTTTTAATTTAAAAGAAGTAAATGAAGTCTGCTGTGATAATCTAACCAGAGAAGCAGAAAGAGTGGAGTGATGTTGGGAGGGAAAAATAAAGCAAAGTGCTGTTTCCTGAGTTAATTTGAAAAAGTGCAGAGGATAAACTCTGAGCAGTTTTACTGGTGTATGCTGTTTTTTACTCTGTGATAGTAATGCATCATTTATGTTGTGATGTGTCTGTTTAGATGTGTCCTCCTGGCGGAATGTGAAGCATTGACTAAAATGACAAAACATTTCAAGGTAAGACTAGCGAATGACTAACCACTAAACACATCTTCCTGAAGCACACTGGTCAATAATTTCATTACATATTTGGGGAAAAAGTAAGGAAAGCATATCACTTTCTTACTGATATGAAAACAAATCATAAAATAAACCATGTAAGGATTCTGTTTCTCTACCTAAAAACCCTTTTGAACCTTTTCATCTGTCATGTTGACATTCCCCTTGAACTCTTTCACATCTTGTCACATTACAATGACACATTACAATATCAGAAATTTAAAGTTTTCCCATTTTTCTTTGAAAAAGCTCACACTTTTAATGGTGCAAACTCTTAATTTCATTTACTGCATGTCTGAAGATTTGACTTGGCCGACATCTAAGGATGCTTTGATCTAAATCAACCTACACCCCAGTTTTAACTATTTTTGCAGCCTCTATCAGAATTACCCTGTAAACATCTCCATCCGTCTCTCCAACCGCTCTGACCCACTCTGTCAATTATTCTCCCACCTGAGCTGTGGATCTTCTGCAGCTCCTCCAGAGTAATCATGGTTTTCTTGGCTTCCTTTCTGCTTAAAGCTCTCCTTTCTGAGCTCACCAGTAATGATGAACGACTATTTTTTGTTGGATTTGAATGGGGCTGTGATCTTTCCATTTCGAGATGATTGAAAGTGCTCTGTTCAATGTTCAAAGTTTGGCCAATATATGCATAATCTGACTTTGCTTTATAAAGCACACTCTTGGATTTTATTCAATAAATATGTTGCTTTGGAGTCGGTTTGACTGAATTTTGTTTAGCGGTGTAACAGTGAAGGAGGCTGAAAACTACTCCACACTATTCATTTTGCATGAGTCACTTGTCTTCCATTTCACAAATCTGTCCTTCTTTGTGTTAGTCTATCACATGAATTTGTGGTTGGAACTCAAAGGCTTTCATCTGTCTGCCCACCAACTGTTGCAATGTTAAGAAATACTGGTTTATTTTCCAACCACTCAAATGGTGAACAGGCACAAGAAGGCAGAATAAAGCACACACAATGCGGAGAACACGTGCATTTGTGTCTACAATCTGGCTACAATATCTTGCACGAGAAAAACAGAGTGAGGTTTCCCAGATGCAGGAAGTCTCTGTGGGCCAGATGTTCAACTCATCCCCCCCCACCCCACCCCACACACACTAATGTTTATTTGTTACTATATAGTGGAATATTTTTTGAAAACAGTTGGAAACAGGTACCTATAAAATGTTTTTTTTTCTACCTATCATAGCTGGAAGATTATGTTGGAAACATAAGTAAGCCAGCATGCCTGGAAACCCCATCAAGCCTTTCTTGTAAACAAACTGGAGCGAGGAGGGGATTTAAATTAGGCCACTTCACCCAAAGCAATGTTAACACAACTAGTGTTAACTAGTTTTACTAGTTAACACAACTAGTTTCACAAACTTTTTGGTAGTTCGTGACAAATTTACTGTCAAGGTTTTTGTTTCAGTGATTGTTTAAACAACCTCCTCTTTTAATACAGCATCTACTTCCAACGCACCTTCAATCACTCCTGGTTGTGCAAGATAAGAACTGCCTCATTAACTCACCAAAACAAATGTTTTTGTTTGTTTGTTTGTTTGTTTGCTTGTTTGTTTGTTTTGACAGCAACATAAAATTCACTGATCTGATTCTCCAAGTAAAGTGGTTGCTCATACTGCTTATCAGCTTAAGACATTACTTACTCATCCTGAGCCGCTGAGACACAGCAATAAAACTTTTAACTTGATCTAGCTTGACAAAATCACACTTTTCCTTTGTGTTTGTCTAAAATCCACATAAAATACATTGAAGTTTGTAGTTGCAATATGACAAACCTGGCAAGGGGACTAAAGCTTAACTCGCTGCTTACAAAACGATGGCAGTTTGGACTGAGATTTAAGGTGGAGCTATGGCCAACGTCACAAGTTAAGCAGGAAAACATTTTTGACATCATCATTGCAAACATTTGTTTGGAGTATTTCGATGGCCATTCTGCTCAAACGTGTTTCCATTTTGCAAAACTCAACAACATGACCAGCGTAGCTTCATTATTTCGAGTCTACAGTCAAAGAAATAAAGACGAAAACAGCCCAAAATATCCCTTCATGAATCTCATAAAGCACCTCCTTTTTGGGGTTTAATCTGATTGGTTAGGTAATATATTTTAAAATAGCTATTAAATAGAACTGCCTTAGGCTTTTAGGTTGACGTAGTTTGAACAGTCTTTTTTTTACTGCCGCATGCAGCAACCCATCCCAATATAGTTCTAAACAAAAGACGTATGACTCATTAACGTCTTGCAGAAGAAAGGCTTTAAAAGAGGTGCTGCAACCAGCTAATATCCATCCACCTGAAGATGTGTTTGCTGAGCAGTAATCCAGTCAATTAAAAGAATTAAGTATCCCAAATATGGAAAAACATTTCGACTTTTTTTCTCTATTAGCATTGCAACTTTACATATTAAACCTCCAGATTGTTTATTAGTGAAATATATGAAAATATGCATTGATTTCTCAATGCACTTACTCAAGTCCATCGTTTGTACCATTTCCCTTAATTTATACTAAGCTTCCTATAAATCAGAGAGACTCACTTTGCCGAGGGGATTTGGAGAAGAGGACTACAGAGCTGCATTTGCATACAATCTGCTCCCATTCTATGCATGCGGCTTAGACATCATTGTCACCTCTCAGACATGTCTGCTGTTTGCTAAAACGTGACTTTAATGCATTTCTGTTGCTCTAAACAGAATTCAGTTAACTTGATTTGGGTCAAGTGATATACGTGGCAACTGAAGGTCCTATTAAGCAGTGGGTGGTTATCAGTAGCTTTTGCATTTAACTTTAAAAGTGGTTTGAAAAGTAGCATCTAAAGGACAGCCCTACTCTGATGCTGCATTATAACACTACATTTAAATAGGAGTGAATGTTGCAGTTCAATAAGCTACAACATTGTAATCTTCTGTATGACAAACCATCTCAATACTTCAGGGTGACATGTAAAATTAGTTCAAAATTGACATATGTATTTAAATCCAGTCATTTTTGGAAATTAGAACTGTTTCAAAAGTTTTTACCTAATCACAAAGGTGTTGGATAATAACAATCAGAACTCCACAGACTTCTTTTTCATGGGTCACAACAGACCCTTGAAAAGCTGTCGTGACACAGAACCCCCCTTTTTTTTTTTGCAGCTTTCATTTTTAAACAGAAGTCAACCTCTGAAGCTCACATTTTTCAATGTGAGATTATGCCATTCCATTTCAAAATGATTATGTTTTAAGACTGTTCACACATTTGTATAAGGCGTGTCATTTAATGGAGAAGAGACTGAACCTACAGAAGTTGCAGTGCAATTGTTTCTTATTTATATGTTTTAAAAAGTCCAAAACTTACATAGCTCTTCCTAAAATATCAGCAAGTTTGGACCATGGCTAATGTGTTTCTCCTCTCTGCGGGCTCATGAAACCCATTTTCAGAGGTTTTATTCTTCCATGTGAAAAGCACCACATATAATTCATCTGAAAGGAAACACTTGGAGGTTTGGTTTTTAATCCCTCTGGGAGACTGTGATTTGTGCTTTAACATCCAGGTTCCCGACTTAGCTAGGTATGAGTGATTATGTTTATGCGTGTCTGTGAAATGTGGTACACTTTGTGGTTGCTATAAAAAAAACTTATGATGTGTACTGGCACAAATAAAGACTTGCTTGAATGCCATATATCTGGGTTTTCCAACTTTTAGCACACAAACACAGAGAGCGGCATGGTTTTCATTTGCCATGGATTTATATGTTAGAGGCCAAATTATGATGGAACGCTGCTGCTCCATCGCTTAGCGGTCTCTCTAACACACACTTACATTCCTTTCACCTCTCTTTCTGTGTTATTTTTATCCCTTTTGCTCATTTCCCTTCCCCGTTCCAGAGTCTCGTCTTGGGAGTGTTTAGTACATTTACCTCTAATTTTTTCCAATGTGTCTTCCTTTTCTGCGCAAGTATTCTTGACACATAACAGTGACGTGCATGAAAACTGCACCATCAACTGAAACTCACTCTTTTCTCTTGTGAATTGTGTGTTTTCCAGAAAAACATCAAATTGAAGTGTATAAGTCAGTGTGGCTTAAAAAAGCCTGAACCGTCGCTTACAGGTGAGATATATTTTTGGTATTTGCTGCCACCTGCTGACAAATTATTAATTAGCAAGAGTAACAAAAAAGTTCCTGAAAGAGGAAAACTCAGTCTTTAGAAATATGGAAAAGGTTGGAACTTGTTTTTTTATCATTTTCCCAGCTCGGATAAATATGTGAAAATTTCTTAATGAATGTAATGGGTTTTCTGAACTCTACAGTTGAGTTGCTATACCATATGATAGCTAGTGCTACCCTCTTTGTGTGAAATGACCGGTATCTTACACGACCAACCCAATTTTAAGTCAGCTCTGTTTTATCACTGTTTTGGTTTTAGCTTTGTTTGAAATCATTTGCTTGCAAACTGAGCTCTTACGTTTTGAAAGTTATTTATTTTTAATATTTTATAGTGCTACTTTTGTAGCACTTTAAAAAAAAAATGTTTTTAAGGCACACTCAGTTTGTTAATACATTCTCATGTCAGAGCTTTTCTGACCTGAGATCTGTTGTATCTACATTTGTGTAGAGCTGAAAGAACTCAGAGCAGCCATCCAAACAGACTTGAAGCTCCTACCTTCATCTTCTGGAGCCTCAACCTCTGCTCCTGTTTCAAGTAAGAAGAAAGGTTTCAGGTTTGTGTGTTATGGTATTTCTCAAAGTACCTACTTATTTTCTATATTTTCATCTTTATGTTTTCATTTTTCCTTTTACACATGAGCACAATGATGTTATTGAGCTGCAACGTAGCATAATATGTAAATAATAATGTGTTTCCCATTTCCACCTCAGATTTCCAGCTGAATCTGGCTCTTGTACTCACTTAGCTCCTTCTCCTAAATCAGGCTCGAGACTAGATCTGCTTCCACTGTGGCAGCCCAAACCCAGGCCACCAAGTCATAATCCTCCTGCCAGGACCTCATCAGTGTGGACTCTTGGTTTGCATCGCTCTACATCGTCATCTCATGAATCAGTTAAAGATACCAGCAGCAACAGGATGGACACTAACTTGAAAGTGACTAAAAGCCAAGAGAACTTTAGCTTTTCCACAAAGCCAGACTTTACCGACCCTCTCTGCAGGACTTGTTCAAGACTTCACATAAGCTCTGAGAGAGACTCAGCCTCCCATCCATCATCACAATGCTGGGCTCGCAGACCGAACACAGATTCTGATTGGTCACCACACAGGGAGAGAAAAATCAGTGCTCTTTGTTCAAGAAATATCAACTTCACCCCCTCGCCTCCTCCTCCTTTGGGTGAGCCATGTGACGCAGGCAGCAGGAGCAGTACTCCCACTGACCATTCTGTGTCTGTGAATGGTAAAATAAAACCAGATGACAGGGATAACAATTGTAGCAGTGGGAGAAACTTGGTGTTAGCTGTACTGCAGAAAGATAAGTCTGAATAGACCAGTGGAATCTCCCACATATCTGGAAGTTTTGATCAATGTGGCAGCAAGAAAAACAAGTCGGGGAGAAATAGAAATAGTTGCCTAAGAGAAAATACCAACAATCAAAGAAGTCAAGATAGCGTCAGCATCGTAGATGACTCGTTGCATTATCAAAAAAAACAGTGAGATGTGTCCTCAACCACAGCAGAGAAAAAAACTTTAATTCACCAGAAAAACCACAACCAAGAAAACTTGAGGGACACCGTTTCTAAATATATTTTCACAGCCACTCCTGCAATGTTGACATATTTCACTAATCTTTCAAATCTTCACTAATAGAGATGTCTGAGATTAAATTAAGATTAAACATCACAGATTTGCTAAAATATTTTTGAGGGAGAGGACTTAACTTTGTGTGTGTTTTTGTGACATAAAGCTGCAAGTCCTATGCTACCTAAAATAAAGTCCTGATGAGAGATAATCTTAAAAATAAGCTTTTAATTTGTGGGTTGTTCTTTTTACAATTCAGGCTGAACAAAATATATATATTTTTTTTTTTGTTATATGGCTAAGTCATCCTGTTTTCACCTTGCTGAGCAATGTATATAATACACACAATAAACCAATTTGTGTTACTGTTGACTCACCTAGACTTTTGAGTGATAAAGTGTACTCATCTTGTTATGTTTCTTTAAAAAAAACAGCATTTTTGGTTGATGACATGTGGTAAAGTTTTTTTTTTTAATCACAAATATTGATCCTTATTATCACTCTATTGTCAAAACAAGTAACAATAATCTCTATTTATAAAAATGTTCTTCAGACCCAAACAGTTAAATCGTTAATACAACTGGCATTTTTTCAGTCTTATTTTTGGGGGTTACTTAATGTCCTAAACAGTTTGAAATTTAGTCACCTTAATTTTAAAAAGTTACCCAAATTTTAAATACAAAGTGTTAAACTATGGATTCTTGATTTTGAGCACTTGTTTATTGATTATTCTGTTTTTATGTTATTGAAGAAAAGTGCTAATGAGATTGGTTGAGAAATTTATGGGATATTAAGGTGGGACAGAACCTCAAGCTCCATGATGAAGAACAACAACATGTGTTTGATTTGTAAATGTCTTCTTTCTGTGTTAATTTATTAGTTTTGTAATGATTTTATTTATTTTTCTCTTATTTATTTTATTCTTTGAAATCTCATAATTTGCACATACTATGTTTTTGTCTACCTGATTAGTTTTTTATATATACTAATTAAATCAGATGGTATGTTTTAAAAATGTTTTTCACCAAACACTTTTTTACTCTTGAATAAGATTTTTTACGACTCTACGAGCCTCTATGCGTATTTTACGGCAACATTTCTATTACCGGTACATTAAAGACAGTGCTCCACCATGTGGTCAAAAGATGGAACTGCACTAGTTTTGACTCTTTTTTTTCCCAATGCACAAAAAGTCAGCAAGGTAGATTCAAACTGAAACATGTAATCAATAAAATGAGTAAAAGGTCAACATTCAATCTTTAAACCAGTCAACAATCAACATTTTTATTTACTGACAATTGTGGACCGTTTCAAAGTTTAGTGAATAACTAAATTAGGAAAACTATGTAATCAACTTAATTTGTTCTCTTCATTTTATGAGGAAATTTGACAGCTGCTGTTTAGCATTCACATTAAAAAATAACAACCTAAAGCCATATGCACTCATATGCATATGGCTTTGAAGATGTTGAGCTGCACCCTTCAAAAAAAAAGTTGTTTTTACAAGAGCTAAACCAGTTCTAAGAGTACATTATGAAGGGACCTGCAGTAGGACAATTAAAGTACAAAAATTCACATCTTACTAGCTGGCTTTGCTATAGATTTTTGCACAATTTCAGAGGAAACGGCTAAAAAAAATTTAAAGGTGTGGATGTCATATATTTGAAGCATGTTGATTTTAGCTCTTGAAGATACTCAAGATGTGTTGTTTTAGGCTGGAAAAGTGAAAAGGCGTTACATAGTTTCCTGAAATGTCCTGATATGGACTAATATAGTCCAAACCAGCCCTTTGCCCTATGCTATTTGCTTCATACTGAGAAACGATTTCTTCTTGGAGACTTGGACTGGGTTGAGGTTTTAAATTTTACCCAAATGCTAAAGTTTGCTCATGACATATGTAATGCGACAGTTAAACGCTATGAATCTTACCGGAAATTGGCTGCTCTGTAAACAAACATCCTCCACTGCAAAGACAGAAGGGCTGATAAACACACTTTTAATGATAATTGAGTATTTGGAAGGAAGCATGGCCAACAAAGACCGAATAACTTTGTTCACTTCCTCTGCTGTCATAGACTACAATCCTAAAACAGCACAGAAAATTGATGTCATCGTTCACAACCTGTCTTTCTCTTCACTGATTGGCCCAGTAAAAGATCTACTCGAGACAATCCAAGTCAAAGACAGAAAGCTCGAAGTGAGATATATATATATTTTAATTTTAAAAATTTATATATAAATTTTTTTTCTTTTTTTTCCCCAAGTAGAATTGCACAGAAGAGCAATAACCAGGCTAGAGATGGACTGGTAACCACATCGAGGCGTACTCTGCCTCTCTCCTCATGACCATTGGAGATGGGCACCAGCAGCAATCCTGTGACACTGCAAGAATAAGTGGATAATGAATGCATGGATGAATTCTCAGTTGTGTCATCCTCTAACATTCAACCATATTGGACTGGTTTTTTCAGGTTTGTAGAAGAACATGTGATGAAAGCTCTGTAAGCCTTTGCAGAGTAGCAGATAAGGATTTCTGTCGTCATCTGTCATTTTTTGGATAACGACAGAAAAATATGCCTGTCTCGCTCTTTTTAACTTCTCAATATTTGTGATTTGTCTCTCTATAAATATCACAATGAACAGGTGGGGAGGGATGCAGAGACGGGACGCTTTGCTTTTACACCTGAACCGGACTGCGGCAACCGTTTGACCGAAGAGGCCTTGCACAAAAATGTCAAAATTCGCAGAGAAAAAAAAAAAATGTTGTGGGGGTGGGGGGTGAGTTTCACTTTGTGTGCTTTTCAAAACAAAATACAAGTACGAAAAAAATGAAGTAGAAAAACGAAGATCAACATCGACAAGCTTATTACGAATTTATTTTTATCCACTTTGCGTGAACTCCATTTTGGAGTTTATTCCATGTAGTGGTGTCTCTTTTTAGGTTTCGTTTTCTTCGTCAGTTGACACTAAGTGAAAACAGCTGTTGTTGTGGACACATACACAAGGTATGATTCTCTGTTTGATTCTCCTTTTTAGCATTTAAAACGGTGAGTGAATAATATTCCTATATAATATTTGCCTAAATAAGCTTATGTTTTTTCCCCCTTAAGACGTAAATAGAGTACTCACAAAAACAAAAGCAATTTAAAGGAGCTAACGCTTGCAGCTACCCCGACATTCCTTAAAATGAAATGAGCCAGTGCTCTGTTGATATACTGTTACTTAGTCTGATCCCTAGCTTTCAAGGATAAGATAAAGAATTTACAGTTTCACATTATATCAGGTTGAGACTCGCACTCTTCATAAAATCACGGACATTTCCGTGTCTGCCAAGTATTCACCAAACACTTTTTTACTCTTGCCGGTAAAAAAGTGTTTTGAAAGAAATTTCTTTCAAATTTCTTTAAAAATATAATTTACTTTATCGCTATTTAATGTGCGTATCCCCAGTGTTTTCATACTTGAAATTGATTATCCAATGATCTCGGGCCGTTCTGTTTCTGATCTCGCTCCACTTTAATCCTCTTTCACCCCCTGGCGATCAGTTCCTCCCAGGCAGAGGGTAAAGGATGCACCCAAAGTTACCAGAATAAAGGATGATGTTGTAAATTTAGAAAGTAAAATAAACTACAATAGAAAATAGTTAATTCGTAGTTTCAGGGATTTTTGCATTATTATTATTATTATTGTTTTTATTATTATTATTATTATTATTATTATTATTATTATTATTATTATTCACACATTGGCAGCCCTCTATCCTGCAAATGACCAATTATTCAAATTAAGCGTCTTATTGAACAGCCAATAGGCACTTTTCTTACTCTGTCGTTGGCAGATTTGAAACGCCAGAGTAAGAGGCGAAAGGTAAGCAGATAGTTTGCTGTTTTCATTATTATTTTTTTTCTCCAGGGCGTTTTAATTTTAGAAAATGAGACGTATTTAGAAGTTTATACTTATTTGTGTAGGTCTTACACCGAGTTACAATGTGGATACGTAGCTACCTTGGACTGCTAATTGGTGGAAGCAATGCTAACACGTGGAGGAATTTGCCATGTCGACATTTGAACTATTTGAAAAACTATATATACACTCGATCTTACAGAAGATATTGAACGTGTTTAATTTGTTTCAGAAATTTAAAAAAGCGTTTGTTATATTTAATGTAAACTAGGCCGGTTTGTGTTAGCCTTCTACCATACCAGCAAATTGAAAGCTAACCTGCCTTGTTGTTTCAGGGTTTGATGTAAATGTTTTACTTCACTGTTTTTGGAAACTTTATATGAAGCAAAATTGTTAGTTGCATAATTTCATAGGAAAATATCTAATATTTTTAAAGTTATATTGGCAATATATATATAATCAGATTGACTGCTGGTTACCCGACTGATGTCTTAACTCTGCACAAACTGTGCAAGTTTGACAAGACTGGGAATTCGAGATTTTTGAGAATTTTATTCTAGAATCAATGCTCTATGTTTTTATACAATAATAACTTAATATCTTTTGCTTATTTCTTAAGGATGGATGCAATATTTAATTTGCTTCAGCAGTACAGACTGGAGTCCTACTACAACCAGTTTCTGCAAATGGGTGTGAAAGATGAACAAGACTTCCTTGATGGAGTGACTGATGAGGATTTGTACAGCCTTGGTGAGTGTTCTGAATACGGCATAAATATGAATCATTTGCAAAGCAAATGTTTCTGGGTTTGCAAAGCAAGTATATATTTTATGCGGAGTTGAAGATTGTAAATTGCTCATGGCATTCAATCGAGTTTATTTCTGCAGTGCTAATTCACACCAAAGGTAATTTCACAACAAACGCAGGTTCAGTTCATATGCAAATTGTAGAAATGTTAACTTCTGCCATTGTGATATTGGTCTTTATAGTGCTTTATAAAAATATTCACACCTCTTAATCATATTAAATTTTGTCCTGTTAAAAACACAAACTTGAATCTGTTTTACCTTCATTCTATGTCTTTGACCAAGGCAAAATATAGTAACACAGGATGACTTTCTTCTTGCCTCTCCACGTTTAATTTAACTTTGGGATCAAGAAAGTATTTTTGAATTGGATTTTGAATATTTTTTAACAAATTGTCCTGTCTGAGCTGCAGATTGCCTTGTGATTAATGCTGTCCCTGCTCAGCTTCTCAGTTAAGCTGTGTGTTGGTAGACAATCTAAAAATTTTACCTCATTTTTAGATTATGGATTGATGTGAGTTATAACTTTAAAACTCCTATAAAGAAATTCTCCCTGATGGATCAGTTGTGTTCGCTGGTCTTCATGATGCAGCTTGTTGATTTGTGTTCCTTAACAAACATCTTAGTCCTTACAGAGCAGTTACCACTGGGATTAAATCTCAAACGGGTAGACTCTATTTACTCATCGGAGACCTCTGAGGGCTGTTTTCTGGACTCCATTTTATTTAGAGGAATTGTTTTAAAAACACAATTTTTAAAAATTAAACTGTACATTTTGCACGTTGTCACTACTTTGTGGTTGTATATCACATAAGGTCAATGACATTGGAGCATTATTTTTAACATGATAAATGTAAAGAAGGTAAAAAGGTTTGGGATTATTTGCATGTTAATTTGTTCTATTTTTTTCTCAGGTTTAAGTCATGTGGAAAAGAATCGTTTTAACAACATGAGAACCTTTATCCAAAAACTAAGTGCTCCCCAGCGACGGGTCCAAACTGTGACACCACCGAAGACTTCAAACTCATTTAGTCTGTGGTACACATATCCCAAATGCCCCGAACGGAAACAGATTAAAGGTAGGGGGGAAATAGGACAACTTTATCATTACTTTGAATTCTCTAAACTTAAAAACGAATATTAAACTAGTACAATTAGTTATGAACACAGCAAATACTAGCCCCTATGTGAAACTTAGACCACAAATGTGAATGTTACAGATATGGACCCTGGACAAAACACTGTCGAAGATCTGATGTTACGGATCTCTTACCTTGAAAAAGTTGCCAACACCCAAGGGGTCTGCTTATATACCATCGATGGGATGCCCCTGACAGATGATCCCTTCTTCAATACTTGTGAGTTGATATAAACTCTTTTTGTATAAAGATAGTTTTGGTATTAGAAGGCATTTTACCTGTTTACTAGAACATAAAACAAGCCAACGTTGTTGCTAAAGATTGAGAAGAAGAAACAGATTTGGGACACAGATGGCACTGAACTTTGAACTAGTAGTAGTAGAGCTTGGTTTATTTCCCTTCTCTTTGTTTCATTCTTTCCCCATCTACAGCATTTGTGAATTAAGGCAGCACTTGCTAACATACTTGCTTATTTTTAAGATGGCTATTTTAAAAATGATATTTGACTACAGAGATTTGGGCTAAGATGGACAAAGATATACTTTTTGCAGAGGCTTAGTTGTATGCATCTATGAATACTATGTACAGTATCACAGGTTACTGTCCATTTTCCTATTTTATGTTTGAATTAAAAATGTTCAACACTTGTTTGATACAGAACCATGTTCAACAGTTTAACTATGAATTGTTTATTTTCCAGGGTCTTTGAAAGAGAGACATATCCAAACTGGTGACACAGTCTATGCCATTTTCACTTCAAAGGAAAACCTAAGGCAGGCTCCTAAAATGGCAAAGCAAAAGCCCTATGAAGCGACTGGGACAGAAGTCATTCGATGCCACGTCATGCTCAAGGTAGAGCTGATCCTTGGTGCTTACTGTTAGAGATGCGGGAGTCAGAATATTGCGGCCAATTTTCAGTCTTAAGTGTTTGTCGGTAAAGCTTTTGTTTATGATTTCCCCAAAGGAACTCTTATTAGTCTTTACCATCTTATGTTTCAGCTGAATGTGACTAGCACTACCAAAATAGTCAGTCTGTGCATTCCTAGACAATGTGGATCTTTGCTTTAGCTAGGATTTCTAAAAGTCTACCAACATTTGCAAGTCCAGCATGGATTGAAATCTCAAGGGATTAAATCGAGTAGCTCTGTTCAGCCTTCCTGTTTTATCTGCTGAGTATCAAATTTTCTCACACCCTCAATGAGCTGTAGGCATCCCACAAAGTGTGTAATATTTATATTACACATTTTGTATGTGTAATGTGTAAAAAATATATATATATATTTTTTTTAATACCGAAATTTTAAATCTTCCTTCTGGAAGCACACTGGTAAAGAACTATTTATTTAATTTAGAATATCTTGTAGATATGGCAATATTAGTTTTTGGAATGAAAATATGGAGAGCATTTATAATTTTTTTTTGAATGCTGGTTGACTTTCTGTTTTCAAGGGATACTTTGAAGTTTGTGTGGACTTGGAAAGTGACACAATGGCAACCCTGAGACAAAAATTATCAAAGACAAGTGGCATCCCAGGACATGTCCTTCATCAGAAGTAAATCTACACAATGATGTGTGTTCCTACTGTACTGAACTCTTATTTTCACAGATAGTCCTCAGCGCTGTCACTTCTTTTTTGTTGTTGTAATTTTTTTCCTCAGAGGGAAATACTCCATCAGCGACACACTGAAGAAGTGTGGAATTTTGGAAGGCTCAACAGTTTCCTTCAGTTTGTCGTCTTTTTCTGAAGAAACTCCATGTGATGACATGTTCTACTTCAACAATGTTGTGCCTTCAGTGTCCCAAACCCTGAAAGGAATCAGTGTATTTTTCTCATCTCTTTATGCTATTGTAAGTACTGTCTTTCTATTGTCTTTTATTCGCCAGCAGACTTAACGGTCAAATAAGCTTCTTTTTTTGTCCTGTTCACTTAAAACCTTTTCGTTCTTTCTTCTTTTCTTTTTTTTAATAGTTTCTGAAAGTAATTGTGGTTCTCAATTGTCCTAAGAGTTTTTCTAAAATATCTATTTTTACGGGATTTCAGGCAGAGCATACAGACGTACCCCGCAAAATGTTGCTTGCCTACGTAAGAAAACTGACTGGATGTAACGCCCTCGTCCAGAGCTTGCATCAGCTGTGCAGAAATGAGAGAGTGACCAGAAACCAGAAGGCAAGTCTGTCTTTGTAAATATTGAAGGTATTCATTCTGAACTATTAATTTGACTATTTAGTCATTGTGTATATTGAATTTAGGAATCCATTTTGGTCTTATTTTTCTGCAATAGTGCTTAGCACGTACACATTCAAATTGTTGGATTCATGAGTATTTCTACACAATGAGCAATTTCTCCTGGGCATTTGGAGCCTATATGATGCCCCTTTTAGGTCATCCTTTCAATTCCTGATCTCCAAGTGTTTATCACGTCTCTCGATTAGCAAATGTTACCCCCTCTGACCCACCCTGGTAATAAGGGGTATCTGCAGTTGCCAAATGGCAAAGTGATAGCCCTTAGCCATAGAGGTTATATTATATTTTTTTCATCTTAACTATTTCACTGTCTTTTGTATGTTGTAACAGTAGCTATGATGATGTGCTAACTGATTTCCTGCAGATTGCCGTTGTTGAGGGCTTGTACATGCTCTTCAGAGAGCTTTTACCCAAGCAAGGATCACAGCGAGGGGAAAAAACCATCGAGGACCAGGATGTTTTTGAGAACTCCTTGTACTGCTGGGCACACCTCATCAACAAAGCAAAAGTAATGAAATTCTTTTATTTATTTATATTTTTAATTGCCACCGTCCATGACCGCGTATCTTTATTTTCTGTAAAGTTTTATATGAATTTTAGCCAGTGTCATTTATTAAAACTTTCTTCCACGTCAACAGGACCAGACGACTGAGCATGAAGACTTTGCTCCGATCAATCTTGTGTCCGAAGACGGTAACCATTTCTGTGAGCCAGTCAGAGTTCCCGGAGTGCCAACTGTCTTTGAAAGAGCTGATGTTCTTGACAAAATCAAGGGTATTTTTTAAGCTTACGCTTAAATTTGATTACTCGTGGACAACATACATTCACGATTTCTCACTTTCTGCAGTTTTATTTTGAAACTTGTTTTTTAACTAGCTTCCAGAGTTTTATATTATGGTAATGTTCTAACAGTAGTGGTGTTAAAGCCTACTAAGTTGAACCCATAACCAGTGCCATTTCTTCTATGTGTGTTGTTCTTGGTTTAGTTTAATATTGCACAAATTTCGAATTGTGCCCTTTAAATTAGATGGCATTAAAATCCCAAATTGCACCGAAGAGCCGTTGGGAGAATGTTCCCTCCAGAGAGCCGCTGATGTGGAGAAGATACTTCTCAGCATCCCTCGCTCTGTCCGGTCATATCCTCTCTGGATTCATCATGACAAGGTGTCTGGTCACAAGTACGTATCCTCAAACTAATATTTCTCTTAGAATTGAATAATGCTTGTGTTCTTTAAAAACAATTGTTAATCTTGGACTGAAGTGTGTGTGTGTTAGATTTTTTTTACAATAGGGTTGCTTTCATAGTGTGCCTGATACTTGACTTGCATCTTCTTTTTCAAAGACTTCAACATTTTAAACATATTTAATAGATCTTCAAAATATCAAAATGTCATGTAAACATAAGTCCAAAATATCCTAATATATTAAACAAGTATAGAAAATCCACCACTTTTGAAAACCTTGGAAGACGCCAAAATAGGAATTTTTAAGCACATTTATTAAATATTTTGGTCACTTGGAGCAAAATGCAAAGGGTCAAGATTTGTTTTACAGGTAAAACATGAAATAATACAGTGCCACCTGTTGGTGAAATTTTACATTGCTAGCCAACCACCATAAAAAGACCCACATTGAATAGATCCCTCAAAAGGTTTTTATTACAAAAAAGTTATTTAGTGATTAGAAAGGTTTACAACAAACAAAAGCTTTGAATTATACTAGTTTACCAAGCTCTGCAGCTTTATGTTTTTTGTTTGTTTTGTTTTAGCTTTCAGGTTAATGTTGAGTGGACCTTTGGAAGTATGGTGGAAGGACTAAAAGCTTTCACTTGCCTCAATGTGACTCCACCTCTGCAGCTGAAGGATCTGGGATCAACTCGGTGTTCCCTCGTTATGCTGAGCGAAGGTTGATCATAATATGAACATGCAGTTGTTTCAGTCCAACATCCATGATATTAAAAGGGACAAAATATCCACTCTTTATTTGCCTTTATCTCTGGTGTGCTGAGT
Organism: Poecilia formosa; assembly: GCF_000485575.1. Lineage (NCBI taxonomy): Eukaryota > Metazoa > Chordata > Actinopteri > Cyprinodontiformes > Poeciliidae > Poecilia > Poecilia formosa. The sequence goes on along the minus strand of NW_006799966.1, from coordinate 921,793 downwards.
TTTTTTTTTATCTTTTAAAGAACTATTTTTTTTATGAGGTTATTTGTTCTTTTCTTCTTTTTAACCAGACAACCTCGGGGTTTATCTCTACAAGGACAAAGGATCCCCTGATATGATCAAAGTGCATGATTGCCTGGACGGAAAAGTAAAATTAGTGGATCTGAATATTTTGGCTGCCAAGTACGTACATGAGTTTATACAATAAATGTGTATGCCATAAGAACAGTACAAAATAAAATCAAAGTTTTTTTGTTTTTTTTGTTTGTTTTTATGTGATGTAGGACTGGTGACCACAGAGATGATCAAACATTTGTCACTACCAGGACTCCAAAAGAAGCAATACTGGTAATATGTGAAAATACTTTTATTTTTTTCTAATCCTAAAATAACTCAGAATAAAGTAGCATTAGTTTTCCAGACATAAATTAATTAATGTTGACTTGTTTTCATCAGGTACTGATGGATACCAGTTCCTCCATGGAAGAAGAGTGCTATGAAAATGCAGAAATAAAGAAAATCAATGCTGTGAAAGAGCTTTTTGACAACTTCGCCACCAGGAGCATGGCCTATGATTTCCATCATGTCATTGGGCTTGTGAAGTTTGATTCCTTTGTGAAGACCCTCCATACATTCACTGAAAATCTGGAAAAGTTCAAGGTACACACTTTGTTGAAGTAAAGATGATTTTTGAACGTGTTATAATTTTACATTTTAAAAGCCATAGTTGGTGAAAGACAATTTATTTCAGTTTCTCAAATTAATGCAGGGATGATTTCAGAGGTGAAATGTATGTTTACACCTTTAAGGCAGTTCCCAGACAAGAGCTGTCTGATAACCTGGGGCTGCAGAGACAGCCACGTGCATATTACTCTTGCATTCATGCATTTTTGTCTTTATAAGAACACATGCACACTACATTGTGTAGGGTTTGACTGAAAAGAAAACTGCATAAAAATTAGGGATGACTTAAGTCAGTGTTTAATCCCTGCAATAGCTGCTACATAACAGGACTTGGTTTTTATCATGCTCTTCCACATTTGTAGGAACATTTGCGTGACTTGAAGGCAAGTGGCTGTACTCTCCTGTACGATGCGCTACGGCGAGGAGCTCGGGAGCTTGAAAAAGTCAAGGAGAGATTCCCAGATTGTAGACTTCGCATCATATGCCTCACCGATGGAAATGACTCTGGGTAAAATCTCCTGCTTCACTTCACATTTTAATCACTTCTTCTGTTGATTAGGAAAATCGTATATTAAGCTTGAAGAATTTAACATGGTCTTTCACTGCATATAATCAGTTTGCACAGGGTGTATGCACATCCTTAACCCTTCTGCAGTCTTAAGAAATGGGGTTGTTTGGATTCCACAAGCTCTTTACTCTGTGTGGGGTCACGCTGATGTGCACTTTTACAAGATTTTCTTTTTTTCTGTTGTCACTGCTGTCCGACCGTGACATTTGCCGTCCTCCTCCTGAGTGTCGAGCTTAAATTTGAGTTTAACTGTATGGCCTAACAAATGGTTTGTCCTCCACTTGTCTGTTGAGATGCAACAAATTATACCTTTTTTAAGATCCCAGACAGAGCCTGTAGCTGTGACAGTGAAACTGCTCAAATCTGACGTCACTGTTGATTCGATCCTCCTGGGAAATGTGGAGAACAACATGGTGCATGGGATCAGCAATGCAACAGGTTTATTTTTATTGAATCTATTTGCCAGTTTTTTTTCACAGTAGGTAAACATGTTTTGAAGCTTTTCTTTACTTCCTCTAATTTCTTTCTGTTCCAGGTGGTTGTTGTTTCAAGCCACAGACAACCAAAGATGGCCTCAAACTCTTTGAAATTGAGACAGTTCTGTCCTTGGAGCAAAGGAAACCCAAGAAAAAACTTGATGCATCTTCCATCTCTGAGGTCTGTCATGACTGTTTGTCTGTGTTTAGTTAAGATGAATGAATCACTGTGGCTTTATGATGAATTTATTTTCATTCCATCTAGTCTGGATTAATGGGCCTCTTTGCTGTTCATGGGTATGATGAATATCCAGAGACATTCCTGCCAAGTCAGATAAATGGCAGAGTGACCCTGACTGAAAGGTAGGAGACATCATCACTTTTCTAGCTTTGGTGAATAAATGGACAATTCAAGCTCCTTTTTTCTTAATCAGTACCCTCAAAAAGAAGATTCGTGAGTCAAAGGATGGACGATTCATGGAAAAGGAAAAACGGATCCTGGAGGAACTCAGAAGTCTGCACTGTGACCCACATCCCTTCTTTAGAGTCTTTCCATCAGAGTCTGATTTCTGTAAGTTTATTTTATTTTTTTCTTCCTTGTTAAAATTTTTACAGGTTAACTTTTTAAAAGTGACTAATAATTGTGCCATAAATGAAACGGTGATTTGTAAAAAACTAGATAGTAAATCTATGAACCACATGACAGATTATGATGAATAATAAATAATTTCTCTGTTTAAAAATGTTTTTTATTACATCTGTGCTAAGTTTCTCATCTTTTCAGCATTCTGGAGGATTCTCATGCAGGGCCCTCCTGACACACCATACCAGTCGGGCGTGTTTGAGCTGTACTGTCAGTTTGGACCCGACTACCCAGTGAAACCTCCAGTCCTTCGTTTTGTCACAAACGTATCCTGACACTTTGTGGAAGCATTAAATAAGTCTTGCCAACTATATGTAACTTCATGTTATGTAGTTAAAATTCTTAACATCATGACAGGTGTACCACTGCAATGTTAACAGTGTGGGCCGGATCTGTCACAACATATTCGACCGAAACTACAGTGCACACATCACAATGAAAGAGATTTTTGATGCTGTGTATGGGCTGCTCATCATTCCTGAGCCAGATGATCCCCTGGATAGGTGAGGAATATTTTAGTGTTTCAGATGGTCATCTATCTGAATATAAAATCCACATGCTTCAACTTCTGCTTCTCCAAAAGGCCTATAAATATGAAACTTCATTGATCCATTATTATTTATTTTTTTAAGCATTTTGGCTGAGGAATTCTTGACGAGCCGTGAAATGTACGAACAAGAAGCCAAGAGGCACACGGAGGAGCATGCAGGGAAGTCTTTGGATGATATGGAAAAGGTGGATCAATGGGTGTATTTACAGTCTTGGTGGTGTAATAGTCCATGGATAAATTTAACATATTTATGTGTCTTTGTTTTTCCTGAAGAAACTGGTGGATTCTGTGCCACAGTTTGTTCCCCAACACCTGCTCTGTCCTCTGACCAAGAAGATGTTTGTTGATCCTGTGAAAACAGTTTATGGCACTGTGTATGAACGCAAAGCCATCGAGAAGCATCTCAAACAGTAAGCTTCTGCATCTGTTTTTGTTAACTGAAATTTGAGCTGCTGAGTTATATCTAACCGGGATGCTCTAATCGTGACGCTGTCCCTCTCTTTCAGACACGATCATGATCCACTGGCTGGACCAGGAAATGAGCTTGAAATGAATGACTTGATGTCAGACTGGAACATGAAGAAAATGGTGATGGATTACAGATCTCAACAAATTCAGTGAATCTTCTTGGGAACATTGTTTTGTTTTTGTTTTTTTTCCTTCAAATATCCACAGTGACCTTTTAGATGATGTTGGTTAGAAAATAGCTTATTTTTTATGTATAGTTAACTTGCTTTGCTATTATGATACATGTTTAACTTAGTTATCTGTATGGTATTAATTTGTTACTAATCAAGTTAGCATGTGATTTCTTTTGTATAGCATTTGAAATTCTATTTGACATCTTGTTAAAGACAAATTGTTAAGTCTTTTGCTTGTCTTTCACATTCTTACATTTTGTACATTGTTTTAAAAAAAACTAAGGCTTGGAATTTTTTTTTTTATTAATCAGCATTTTCCTTTTTGCATATTGTCCTTTATTTACAGCGTTTTTAAAGGCCTTTTGAGGAAACAGAAGTTGAAACAGCATGTTTTGTCTGGTTTCTAAATAAGCAAGTGGTTGAATTTTTGGTACATTATAACTGACTCTTGTCTTGAGAGCTTGCATGAAATTAAACTTTGTCTTGACAGTTTATATGAAATTAAAGTGTGTGTGTGGCCTTATTTGATACAGAGATGGGGCCATTTTTCTAACTGTTGTGACTGTTTTACATAGCTTATTGGAGTTATTCATACATCAGTCAATTATCTTGACTATCAATTTGGCCTCATGGCATCACAACGTTAAATAAGCATCGAATCTATCTTTATTATACACTTTAATAAAATTTTGAAAACTGAAATTAACATAAGATCTTGTAACTATTAAAAGTATCATTGGTTTGAAGAGCCAATCCTCTCGATCAGTCTGCATTACGTCGCTTTAGCTTCCGGAAGTTAGTCGATCTCTTTTTGTAAAAAAAAAAAAATCTGTCAAAGTAAATGTTAATTAAAAGTATGTTACAGCGATATATACCTGTCCTTCACTTAACTCCACACAGTCATTCAATGTTTTGTTTACAAGGCCTGATTTAATTTTTTCCTCCATTCATTCTAGGTTTTTTTAAGAAGCACAACATTGTTACTTTTATTATGAAATCTATTGCCGGAAGTCTTTAGAGTTAAGTTGAACCGTGCAGACTGCAGTTTTTAGCTGACACAAGACACGAACACGACAGGTGAGCTTGAACTTTTCCCACATGCTTGAATCCTGCATAGTTTTACATTATGTTCAATAATATACATCTACTTCCTTGCCGTATTAGTTAGTGTCTTTAAACCACAATAGCTAGATTTGTTTTTCGTTCTGAAGCAGGACCGCTTAAACTAAGATTCAAAATTTGAAATCTTCAGTATTTCTGGGCCAAGTCTCTGATTCATAAACTGCTTTTTTAGAGTTTTAGAAAATATTTTATCAGTGGAAATCTCTTGATTCACTGAAACTGCTTGTCGTTAAGACAAACTCCTCATGCAGGGACAGCCTGCCTTTCTTGCAGAACCTGTTTGCGGGCTCCTATTTTGTGAAAAGTTTAGACTTTAGTGCAACATTTTGTCAGGATTTGCTGAGACTTGGAAAATCCAGGAATTTCAACAAGACCAAGAAACAGATGAATATGGTTTTATTTGCTGGCTACTGAGTGAGTTTCACACAGATTTGGTAATGAGCTGAACAATGTTTTTTGTTGGCCATTTTTTTAAAGTTACACTTTCTCTACATCTGTATATTACAAACAGGTAAATAGTTCCATTAATTTTACGTGAAACTAAAATTTCACGTACAATTTTAGGTGTAGTATACAAAAGGCGTTTCCACTAAAGCACTGATTGTCAGATTGTGAACCCTTGAGTCAAAATGTCTCCATCTGACCACTGAACCTGCAGAATTCAACGTACAATATGGAATATGTAAACTACTTCATTGCAAAGAAGCTGATTTATTTCAGTTTATTTATGTAGCATTTAATCACAACACGTTTCCTGAAGTAACTCTGCAATAAAGAAGTCAGTTAAATCCAACCATACGCACAGATTCCAATACAATCCAAATTAGTCCATGCAGTTAAACTGAGTTTGTGATTAAAATGTTTTCTGAACCAGGAGATCGCAGAGTGTCACTTGTAGCATTCACTCCTCCTGGATGAGTATAGAGTGTTGGGGTTTCTGTGCAATGCGAACATTATCAAATGGAGAGGAAGGATGGAGAGTTAGAATTAAATAGAGACAAGTGGTACTAAAGAGATACATCTTTTAAATATTTCAAATGACAGTAAGCTTTGTCAACTGTCCCAACCACCAACTTTTATTAGGACTAAAGTCCCACCATTGAACCATTTGTTTTGGCATCTAAAGTTTAAATGCATTACATTTCTAATTATATTTACCATATTTAAAGACTCTTAAATCATTTTCTGATGCATTAAACAGCTATAGGTATGGGAGGCACATCTATTGTATCGATTCACTGAATTAGCTGTTTTTGGAAATTTTTGGAAATATCGGGTATGATTTTTTTCCGTTAATGTGCTCTTTGGGCTTCCAGTGTTCAGACTGATGGCAGTCCACTCATGGTCTGCCATCTTGTTTTACAACCATGCTTTACAACTTGGATTTATTTGGACTTTGAATTCAGGTCAACTCCTAGAGTGGAAGATTAAAATAAAAGCATGTTTTAAAAATTATTTTCTGTGATTTGTAGCTGTAGGAGAAATTGAACTTTTTGGGCCAATGGCAAAAAGCTATAAAACAGTAGATTAGATTCATCCCTGTTTCGATACACCTGAGTTAAATGACTGAATTACCCCTGAGTACAGAATTGCGCTCTAATCTTTTTTGCATTTGTATTCTTGTGTTCTGTCCAGCAATTTAGCACTCTGAATGCTAAAAAGAAGCCCGTCAGATTTGTTTGCAACTTTTGCTATAATGCTTTAGGTTCATTTAAAATGCAATAGACATGGAGACAGAAAAGAGGAAGGAGAATAAAGAAAAGAACAGAAAAAAATAAAAAGGAAAGAGAGAGGTAAGAAGAGAGGAAGAAGATACAGACAGTACAAGAAAATGCCCTAGAAGTCTGTTTATATCCCTGCAGAAAGAGAAAAAACTAAGAATCCACAGTGACAAACATGCGTACACATACCAACACCTGTAACAACTGTAAAGCAAACTGTAGTAATTAATCCAAGATGTATTTAACGGCAACCCCACAACCCAAGATGGTTTATCTGTAAGGGCCTGAATTCAAAGCTTATGATGGAAAAAAAAATTATATAGTTAAATATTTAACATTAAAATCAAACCAAATATAAGAGAACAGCATCATATCGTCATCATTTATCTCCATCTGTCCTGTCCTTACAGAGATGTGGTGGGTGGCGTGGGTCCTCGCTGCTTTAGTGTTTCTCTTCTGCACTCTGGATGTGTGGTACTTCCTGCGAGCGGGCGCCGTTCTTTTGCGGGCCTGGTTTCAACCTCCGGTGTGGGACGTCACGGGAGAGCAGGTCATGACGGGACGCGTCACTCCACGCGACATCGACATGTGCCACATGAACAATGCCCGGTACCTCCGGGAGTGCGACTTCGCTCGCTTCTCTCTCTACATGCGTAACGGTGTGTTCAAAGCAACGCGGGCCCTCGGAGCCAACCTGGTTGTGGGGGCCACAACCATCCGCTACCGCAGGGCTCTGTGTATAGGAGAGGGATACGATCTGTGCAGTCGGATCGTCACTTGGGATGACAAAGCTTTTTTCCTGGAGCAAAGGTTTGTGTCCACTAAAGACAGACTGGTGTGTGCCGTCATGTACTGCAAGCAGAGTGTGATACGAAGCAGCCCTGACAAGATCTTACAGCACCTGTGTAAAAGGAAGGTAAGAGAGGGAGTGAAGGCTGACGGGATGAATCTGGGCACGTACTAGCAGCAAATGACAATAATCGTGTGTTTTGCTGCTTGTAGGTAGAGCCTCCTGAGTTTCCAGAGGACCTGCAGCATTGGGTCAACTTTATTTCTGCCAGCAGCCAGGCCCTGAGAGCTGAGAGTGGCCTTGAGGAGAAGAACAAATAGTTGGACGGACAGTATGTCGGCCTGAGGCTCGCCATCATCTCAGAGAGAAATTAATAATCTGAACAACTATGTCACTGCTTCACTGTTGTGCCTGTTCTTTGAACCCAGTATTTAAAGATGTAACACTGGAATATTGGTGTACATTGCATTGAAAATGTACGGATGTACAGCGTTACATCACAACTTTTCTAACTGTAAATATCTAACATATGGCAGGTTTTATAGCAGCAGCAATAAAACTTATCCATGGGTTAAGGTGTGAGTTTCTTACTGGAGCAAATTGTGCTTTTAAAGCATAAAAATATTAGAAGTAAAAATGACTTCTTGAGCTTTAACATCTGAATACATTGTTTCTGTTGTAGCATCTGAGGGCAGCTTTTAACATATAGTGCTAATTTTTTTTTTCTACAGAGGTAGAAAAATCTTCAAAACCCATTAGCTTCAGGTTGTTTGTTTAGTGCGTCTAGCTTTAACGTTATAGCTCTCACTAATTTGACTTGGTGTCGTCCTTATGAGCAGAAGTTTGCTTTTCATTTGTGGCCTCTGAAATATCCATTTAACAACCTAGTTTTACTCATTGAACTGCTGAATTGCAATGTTCAAACAAGGTGCTAACTACAAGACTGTTTTCCACTTGAGCTGATGTTTGAGCAGCCTTATTAAAGTCTACAAGGTAAATGGTTATATAGTTTTTCTTCTGTCAATAGGACAATGACAACAACTACATGAATTAACAAATTCATGTAGACTAAGTGTTTTTTCTGTTATCTTCTTGTTTTATGCAAGTTAAACATTCACATTCAGAGGGAACATATCTGTATGACTGCTATAAATCGCTGGAAAAGATAGGAAACTCAAGATAAGGCTTTTCACCTTTGTTAATTGAGTCTTGTCTATTGTTACGAGATTAATTGAACATGTAATCTGACTATAATGTTGTTTTTTTACTGTTATCAAATCTGCTTATCCTAATGTGTCTTACTATAAAGAATGTGGGTTTTTTTTGGTCTGAACAGCTGGTCGGGATAAAAAATAAAAATGTTCTACTTTATTTAAAATAGTTTATATTTTCTTTCATAGGAGAATTTTGCAATATTTGAATTTTGGATGAGCGTTTAGTACAATTTCTTTTAAATACTTTTAATTAATAACAATATTACTACATTCCATGAGGTAGCTGTTAAAAAATCAAAAAGAAAAACCGCATTTGCATAATAAACCTGTAACCATGTCAACAGTCAGCCAATGAAGGTCCGTGTCGTCACACATCAGGAAGTCATGTCCATTGAACCTACCGGCTTCTTGAAGTTGCATCCTGTCCTATGGTAGCGCCTTCTGAGGGACGCACGGTGAGTTTTACTCTTGTAGATATATGCTTCTGATACGTTTTTGGACGGCGCTGGTATTGCGCCGTAGTTTAATGCAAAGTGGCGACTTTTGCGTCAGAATTTGCCCCCTGTGCCTCCATAGGCCGGCAGCCTCCTACTGCTAACAGCTAGGCTAACAGATTTGACTTCCAAAGCAGGTTTATTTGAAGGCAGCTGCGCTAACTTCCCACTCGTGTCAAGGTTGCAGTGCTTGGCTGTGGGAATATAAGGTCTCTCTGTTTTAATTCTGGAAACATAGTAAGCGGCTCTGGAAAGCTCAGTTCATATTATATTGAGTACATTCATTCAAGTTGATTATAGTTAGTATTTATTTAGTAAAATACTAAAATGTATTCTTACATTTGGAATCAAAAACTGAATATTATTGAAAGTATTTTTAAGCCATCCCATACATACTGCTTGTTAAAACACCTTTGTAAATTATAATTTGGTGCATTAGTTTTTATTTGTTGAATCTGTGTTTGGACTCTTGTTCCAGAGATGATGCTGCTGGTGCTGAGCGCCCTCCTCCTCCTCTTCTGCAACCTGGATGTGTGGTACTTCCTGCGGGGGGCCCTGGTTTTTGTAGAAGCATGGTTCCTGCCCAGAATAGAAGACATACTAGCTGAGCAAAGCATCGATGGCATGGTCCTTCCTCATGATTTAGACTACCTGGGCCATATGAACAACTCTCGATATCTGAGGGAGTGTGACTTTGCCCGCTTCCACCACTACATGAGAAATGGGTTGTTCATGGCCTCACGTAAACTTGGGGCCAAAATGGTAGTAGGGGCCTCCACCATTCGGTATAGGCGCTCTTTGGCCTTCAGAGAGGCTTTCCAGATTCGTACCAAAGTGCTAGGCTGGGATGATAAGGCCTTTTACCTAGAGCAGCGCTTCGTGTCTAAGAGAGATGGCTTTGTATCTGCAGTCATGCTTTGCAGGCAGAATGTGGTGGGCAGCAGCCCAGAAAGCATAATGGAATTTACCTACAAGAAGCAGGTGAGTAGTTTTGCACATTGAGTGTAATTGATAATACATAAACACAGTTTGTTAGGGAAAACGCTTGGATCATATGAACATTTCTGAGCACACTTTGTTGAAGAACAGCATTTGCAACAGCTTCATCGAATAATAATTTAAAAACTCCCCATTGAAGGTCATTTTCAAATAATTGTATTTCATAAGCAAAAAATATGAAATCAACTTTTACAAAGAACTTAATAAATCAAGCTTACATGGAGTGCATAGATACTTATCCAAAAAAAAAAAATATAAAAATGTGTTTGCAATTTTGAATGTGTAATTTGGTATTGCCATTACTTTTTTGTGTGTTTTTAAACTTTTACAGTTCCTGTCAGTTGGTTATTTGGTGCAACTTGAACTCAAGGCTCAAACCTTCATGTGAATTTTAAGAGTGTGTTTAATGCTGTGTTTATTTACAGATCGAGTGTCCACAGTTTCCAGAAGAGCTCAAACACTGGATCAGCTTCATTTCAGCCAGCAGTCAGGCGCTGAGAGCAGAAAGCGGCCTGGAGGACAAAAACAAGTGAAGGCACACAAGATACTTTGGTATCATGAGTGGCGACGCATATCTCAGCATTGCACACACTCAAACATACCCGCACCTTTTAGAGTGTTTTAGTCATCTTCAAATACTCTACGTATTCTGATTTGGGGCCAGTCTCACACACTGTTTCTTAATTGTTTGGTTTGTTTGATGTGAAAAAACTTTATTTACTGCAGCTAAGAATAAAAGAAAAAAAAACTTGAACTGAATGAAACGTTTACTTTATAATAGTGAATCCAAAACAAAGCTTTATCTTTGTGACTTACCAAGTAGTTGACTGTGAGTTGGTTGTTTTCAGGCGTCTTCGTTTTCATTTGAAAACATCGCTGAATTTCAGATTAGCATGTAGCGCAAACATTAATATTCTACCGGCATAAATGCATGTTTCACAACAATCTGAATATTTTTCAAGCCTGTTTCTTATAGTTTATCAACAGAGTTATAACTTAGAATGAAAAACCAAAAACATGTTTAAGGGACTATTTGAATGGGTATATTGAGCATGTTTTGATGAGGTTTGATCCCATGATCAGTATTTTTTGAAGAGGTTATTACCTGTTAACAATCTGAAAGGGAATACTCCATTTTTAAAAAAATATAGCTAAACATTTATCAGCACTTTACTTTACCAGGTTGAGAAAAAAGAGCCATTATAAAAAAAGATGACTTCTTTATTAGAGCTGCATGTGATTTTTAAGGGAATGTTTTTGATTGGCAGGTATAATAATCAACAGCTAACAGGAGGTTGCTGGCAACTTTTCAAAATCTGCCACGCACAAGAGAGTATGAGTGTTTTTGTGCTCTTATTGAGAAAAAGTTGAAATGTGCAAACTTGTCATTCTTTTTGTGACCAAATTAACGTATTGTCCTTAGTTAGAGATATTAGATTTTTAAAAATGTATGCCTAATCTTTTATGTATTTATGCTGTCAATGCTCTGTTTAGGAAATCCTGGTTAATACCTTGAAGTTTGAGGATATGGATTGTACGTTTATTTTCCACTTACTGTTCTATGATTTATGGAAAATGATTTGTCAGATATTATTTATTATGTTTATCTTAATGCATTTTAAAATAAAAATGCACTGAACCTTGTTTTTGGGTCATTTCTTACAAATGAAGTACAGATTTTATTGTGGTTCAATGTTCCTACATTTAAGATATGATACTGGTCAAAACTCTGACTGACTGTCCCTGCTGAACAAAAGCACGCCACTTCCATGGATGTTTCAACACTGGAGGCACTGCACTTTTGAGGCTGTGTAGCATGACTGTTTCTACTGTCCTAATCAGCAAATGAAAAAAGATCCTTGTCATAAAGGGACTTATCTACTACTTGTAACACATTGACTAAATGTAAACATTTAATTGAAACCTGCTTTAAAGAACAGGCTGATTCATTGAGAAGGACAAAAAGGAAAATGTTTAGTAAACTATAGACATGCCAGACATCCATAGGCTTTATATGCCATATTGTGAGAGCTAACTTCAATACAAGAGTTCTTATTTAAAATGAAATATATTTAGCTTTATTCAAAGTGACAAAGCCAAATAGCTTTATTCAATGTGATCAGTGCCATTTACCCACATAGACTGACAAACACATCCAATACACATGATTGATTTTATATGCAGTAATTCTCTTTTGTGCAATAAATATACGTATACATTCTGTTCTATTTTAAATTTTGGGGTTCTTGTACCAATTCCTGATGTGACATTGCAAAATGTCCCAATTGTGGTACTAGTAAATGATTATCTTAATAAAAATATTTGAAATTCAAAACAGAATAATCACCATGAAGCAAATAAATTTGAGTAATAAATGAATCAAAAATTATCCAAGGCCACAAAATTTATTTCAGGTATTTCAAATTACATTAACTATATGTTCAACATTAGATGTTCATACATAAAAATCTTAAGAAGTTAATATGATGGTGAAAACCCATTTTTTTGCCCTTTAAGCGATTTTTCCACATGAATGCAAGTGTAATAAAGTGAACTAACCAAATAAAATAATAATAATAATTTAATAATACTTATAATTAGGTTTGTAAAAGGAGTTTGTGTTTTTGCATTTATTGTTGGTCTGTGTGTGAAGCAAAGACAGCTCTTAGTTTGAAGAATCTGTATTTGTCTCTAAATTAAATGTCCTCCAGTTTCCGGTGTCGTTGCTAGGCCACGCCTTCATTCCCTTCACTTCCTGTAAACAAAGCAGCGGTAGCCACCCAGAACCAGTGTGTTCTTGTGTTTTCCATTATTTTCTTGCTCCTCTGTTGTGTTTTTAAAGATGGCTCAGGGTGGAGTGGTTCTGGACAAGGACCAGTTTAACTGTTCCATATGCCTGGATGTGATGAAAAACCCAGTGACCATCCCCTGCGGACACAGCTACTGCTCGGACTGCATCCAGAACTACTGGGACCAAGACGACTTTCTCGGGGTCTTCGTCTGCCCGCAGTGCCGACAGAGCTTTAGCCCGAGGCCGGTGCTTGCCAGGAACACCATGCTCACCGATGTGGTGGAGAAATTCAAGACAACTACGCTCCAGGCTGCCTCGGTGCCGAGGGATAACCGATGTCTGGCCAAAGCTGACGACGTGGAATGTGACGTCTGCACCGGGAGGAAAAGCAAGGCTGTCAAGTCCTGCCTGGTGTGCCTGGCCTCTTACTGCGATGTCCACCTCCAGCCTCACTACGAGTCCGCTGCCTTCAAGAAACACAAGCTGGTTTCGGCCTCCAAGCGGCTCCAGGAGACGATCTGTCCCCAGCATGACAAGCTGCTGGAAGTGTACTGTCGCACCGACAGTCGCTGCATTTGCTACCTGTGTCTGACGGACGAGCACAAAGGACACGACACGGTGCTGGCAGAGGCAGAAACACAACACATTAAGGTAGCAACACGTTATCTCGGTCTAAGTATTTGCTCTGAAAATACTTAGACTCACAAGTCACCTTGATTATGGCGACCTGTGGGTCAGTTTTTATTTTTTGTAAGAGCCTTAGTTTTATTTTTTAGTCCTAATCATTTCTATGTAGAGACGCATTCGGTCAGAGACTGGATTCAGACAGTTTCTATAGTCGACTGGCTCTGATTAGTGATAAGGAGGTAAAAAGCCATTTCACCCCTCCCCCTCAAAATGCTGCATTATAACGAATACTATTTTCGTTTTGCATCCAGTAGCCTGTTCTTTAACACACATTGTTTTTCACTTTAATGAAATCAGCTAGAGGTTCTGAATACGTGCTTTTTATCAATTATAGGGTAGGGTTAGGTTAACCCTCTTACTCAAAAATTGCTCGAGAGAGGCACCATCCCCTCTGTGACCTTGCCTACATAACCGGGTGCAGATAGTGGAAATCTATTAGAATTTTCTAGACATTTGCACATTTTTAAAGCCATAACTTGCAGAGCGGTTACCAAGCATTAATATAGCAGCAAACAGTACCTCACCAGAACTGTTTACTGTACAGTAAACATCATGATAGGATCAACATACCTGCACTAAAACCGGTTGTGGCAGTGTGATGCACTGGAGTTCATTTTCTTAAGATGGAACTGAGATAAGATTGATGGGATTTAGAAAATACCAGTTGTTTTTGACTTGAACTCCTCAGGGAGTTCAAGAAGGGTCAGAAGGGTCTGACCCTAATTCAGACTGAAATTTGAAATTCAGTGATCTGACCATGGGTGTGAGGAGACATCCTCATAGTCTGAGAGATTCAGAGAATAGTTGGCAGGGAAGATTTGCCCAGTCTGGTCTTTGGGTGGATTTACAATCAGATCTGACTTGCTTTTAACAGCCTATTTTTTATAAACACACACCAGAGTAGGGTTAGAGTTAGTAAATTAGTAAATTAGGATTATTAAATGTACATGTAACCCCTGTTGCTCTTTTGTTACTTTGAACAAATTTAATAATAATTTCACCAGACGCTGCACACAAACAAATCCAAAATGGCTGTGAGTTATCTCAACTGATAAACAAAATAAATGACTCTGCTTATTATAAATATTTTTTTTTTCTTTTTACTGTAATTTAAGGTTTGATATAAAGATGGTGACACAGATTTAGTTCTTGTGGGTTTGTTGTCATGTTTCTGAAGCAGTTCAGTTGATTTCTGGCAAAACATGGCATTCAATAGTGTTATTTATTTTTCTTTTATAGGTTTTGCATGAGATGATCATCAGATATTCTGTGGATCTTTAGAAAGGCAAATGGGTGATTTTTTTCATGACTTATGATTTTAAAATATCCCCTAATTCTTTCTTCCAGATGCAGCTTGGTGACATGAGGCAGAGCTCGCAGCTCAAGATTCAGCAAAGAGAGAAAGAGGCACAAGATCTGAGACAAGCTGTTTTTTCTCTCGCCGTAAGATTCTTCCTGTTCAATGATTAATGAGAAAACGTCCCATTACTCAGTACAATACTTAACTTGCTCTTTATTTACACAACAGCTGCTGCAGCTATGTATTCTCATAGAGCAGATGTTTTTTTTTTTTTTTTTATTTTAAATCTTGCCTCACTCGCTGACTGCTGTGCGTTGGTCTGCGTTTCCCTCTAGCGTTCGGCGCGGGCCGCTGCCGAAGAGAGCGACGCCATCTTTACGGAGCTCATTCGCCAGATAGAGCTGAAGCGCTTTGAAGTGAGAGAGCTCATCAAAGAACAGGAAAAGACGGCCATCGGTGAAGCCGAGCAGCTGCTGGACCAGATCCAGAAGGAAATCGCTGAGCTGAAGAAGAACGAGGCCGAACTTGACCTCCTGTCCCACACTGACGACCCCGTCCAGTTCCTGCAGGTGATTCCTTCAGACTAGTTCTGCGGGCGGTGACTCAGTAGCACTCAGCCTAACGCCGTCTCCTCTCCGTGTCTGTGCTCAGAGTTGTCAGTCCGTTCGTGCCTCACCTGCGCTGTCAGCTTCTCCTTTGCTCAACACGAACCCGAGCCTCTCCTTCAGCCCAGTGATGACAGCCGTGTCCGACTTCAAGGTACTGCTGCAAGAAGTGTGCCAGGGAGGATTTGTCAGCATCTATGAGAAAGGTAGACACACTTCAAGAGGGGTTTTGAAGGGACATTTGTTCCAACCACTGACTGATCTAATGTTTCTCTTTTCTTTTTTTCTTTTTTTTTTAGTGAAAGATGTTACAATCGTGATGACTCAGAATCCTGAGTCCTCAGAGTCTCAGTGTGACTCTCCTCTCGCTGGTGAGGCTGGGGCAGCTGGGGGAGCTGTACAGATGGAGTCACCAATAAGTGAGCTCGTTAAGATGTCATTTAACCCATTTAGACATGGCTTCTGCATTGATTATATTAAAGATGTACACATATTTGAAATGGGTATATATTTTAAGTCACTTGGGAAAAATCCCACATGATGATAATTGTTGTTTTAATCACAAGTGCTATTTCTATAAAATCAATAGGCCTTCAGCATTTCATATTGTATACTTGATAATTTCATAACTGCCATTTTTATCTATAATTTTTTAAATCAAATATTTCTGATTTGCAAAACTAATACCCAAGCGCTATATACAGTGTAATAATTATTTAATTTAGCATCTGCTTGACAACAAAAACACTTTTTCTTTTCATAAGCTTATAAATGCAGGCATAACCAAAACCAATAAATTAGAATATCATCTGCCAAATTAAAGAGCTTTTAAAAATGACAACCTACTTGACTTCAAGCCCACATTTCTGTTTTAATTTTTTTTTTATTTGTCTGATGTAATACTCTAACTTTATGTCATATTTTCATTAACTGCAAGTGGAAAATCAATGCAAATAACAGAAGTAAGAACTTAAAAATATCAGCCTGAGTGTAATTAATCTATGTGTTTTACTTAGTGAATTAAGTTAATCATATAAATTAACTTTCCAATAATATTCAAATTTATTTATTGGCTTGTACATTCAGGCCAATGGCTTTAGTTAATGTTAATAAACAAATATTATTAACATACAAACTATTAAAGAAACTTTTCTTACAAAGTAACGATGGGCAGATTTTTCATTCTAGCCCAATAGAAAAAGTTGTGTATTTCTATACCGTTGACATTAGCTCTGTTTATTTATTTTTTGTTGTTTTCAAAATTAATCTTTTTTCCTGTTTATGATTATGTAGAGAAAAATCTACCTTGTTTATTGAAAGGCAAAAAGCAAACTCTGACTAGTAGCTGTTAAATCCTATGATTTCAGTGGTTTAATTGACCACAGATTTCATTTTGATATTTTCTCCTCACAGACACCTAGAATATTTTAGATCAGTTCATCATAAATAATGCAAAACCTTCTCTCTCGTTTCGTTTTTCTTATGTGCAGTGCGGTTTCTCTGTCCCACTTAACCAGTGACACACGGATGAGATGTGTGAACACATGAAAACGAGTTGTGTGTTGTGTGTGTGTATGTTACGTTACACCCGTGTACCTGTTTGTGTAATTTGCCGTGTTTTTGTTGTCCTGCTGAATAAAAGATGTTTCCCTCCTAACATTTTCCTTTCAGCCGAAACTCCTCTCTCAGCATGTTTGTTTATCGCACAGTTCGCTGAATCTGCATGAGATTCTGTCAGTTTCAGTTTGGGAGGCTCCATAGTAACTCTATTGCTCTGTCCTCGTAGTTCTGCCCCCTCCTGGTCTGGACCAACCAGCTGTCAGTCCTCTCAACCCGTTCTTTACCCCGGGACCATTTGCCTTCTCACCGTTTGGTAACTAGAGCCATCACATTAGTGTAGCATTTATTCCAAGTCACTGTTACATGCGCTGAAATTTGTAGTAGAAATGTAGATACGGAAAAAGTTATTGATACAAAACAATCTAACATTCAGATGCTTTAACGCGTAGGTAATTCAGCATTGTATTTACAATACAAGCTTTATTTCCTCACATCATTTTATCTCCTGCAGTAAACTGATCAGATTTTGTTGTTTCTGCTGCCTCAGCTTGGTGCAACGTTCCATTTCTTGTTGTGTTTTCTTTTCGCTCAGGTTCCAAACTCGCGACTGGATCCAGACAAAGACACCTGCAGAGACGGCCTCACTCAAGAAGAAGATAAATCCTGCCGGACATCAGACTGAACATCATACACGCACCCACATAACCTGAATATCGTTTCATAAGTCAAGAATGAGACCTTTTTGAATATTTTATCTGTGGACACTAGTTTATTGACTTTAATCAGATATATTTCAGTATTTATTTACAGATGATGCATTCAACTTAGTGTGAAGCAGCTAAAAGCATGAGCAACCTACTTCACTGTATTTCAGTATTGCTAAGAGGGTCACCCTGTATAGTGATGTGGTTTTATGCTTTTATAAGTATTTTTTTAAGCAGTGCTTTGTGAACAGTTATTTTCTTTTGTAAACTCATTTGTGACACATTAAAAAAACATCATCAGCTTATTTTGAGACTAAAGAATATTTATTCACTGAAGGATTTTATAAACAGTTTCACTTGAAAGCAAAGAGGAAAAGAAAATGTGTTTTGTTTTTTGTTTTTTACTTTTATTTATATGGGATAAATCTCACCGGGAAATAAATCCTAGTTTTCAAAAGAGACCAGCATTATACACAACCCTAAAAGTTACAGACAAAACAACAGTGCAAGTGTATATTAAGGAACAGACTCAAAATGTGTAAGATGAGAACTAATTACAAAGTTATAGTTAAGAACAGAGCAGAATCAGATCAGGAAGTTAAAGTCTGTTTAGAGATGATTCCAGGCTGATGGTGCAGAGTAAGAGAAGGTTGTCTTCCTTAATTCTGGATGGACAGAGGGACCACAGAGTAATGATAAATTAGTTAATAGAGACTGTAAACAATAGCAAACTGATTAAAATTCAAAGTAATACAGGGAACGTTAAAGTTGTGCATTTAAGTAAAGGTGTGTCTATGAAAAAGGTTCCTTTAGCTGAACTTTAAAAACCCACCGATTTCTATCCAGTATTAGATAAAGAGTCTTTGTACTTTAGTGTGACAAAAAAAGGAAGAAATTTTAAGAAGGGCATTTCTGAAACTTACTAAAATCTTGAAACTGGCCTGTGACTGTTTGGAAGAGACTGTCTGGTGGTTGGTTCACGTTTTGTTGATCAAACAGAGACATGAGTCAGGGCTTTCCCCTGGGGAAAAAAAAAAACAAGCTTCATGTTACTTTTAAAGGTCATCTACTATGGCCCAGCCTGGTGTGGGTCTACAGGAGGCTGATCTCTGCTTTCCTCACCTGGGAGGGCCTTTCCCAGGTGTGCCTGGCTGTGATTGGAGGCTTCATGGTGCAGCAGGTGAAACCTGAGATGCTGGTATCTGCTCACCTGTGAGCTACGCCCATCAATGTCCCTTCCTCTTTCAGTTCAATGTTTTGTGTGTGTATGTGTGTGTGAGAGTGCAATGGCAGCCGCAACTATCTCCGTAGAACAAGACCAGTTTTGCTGTCCCGTGTGCCTAGAGGTTCTGCGAGATCCCGTGACCATCCCGTGTGGACACAGCTACTGTCTGGACTGCATTGAGGATTACTGGAACACAGCGAAGCAGAAAGACCATTACAGCTGCCCCCAGTGCAGGCAGGAGTTCAATCCCAAACCCCTGCTGAGCAGGAACACCGTTCTGGCCGAAGTGGTGGAAAAGTTTCTGAAAAGTGAAGTCCAGCCTGCGGCTCAGCACTTGGCGAAACCCGAGGAGGTGAAATGCAGCGTCTGCAAGGGCAGGAAGAACAGAGCCGTGAAATCCTGTCCCCAGTGCCTGGAGTCTTTCTGCCCGGCTCACCTGAAAGGACACGAAGAGCGCTTTCACAGAAAAGGCCACAAGCTGATCCCAGCCACAGATAGGCTGAAGGAGAAGCTGTGCCAGCAGCACGAAAAGCTGCTGCGCCTGTACTGCCTCAATGACCAGCAGTGTGTGTGTTCGCTGTGCGTCAAGGAGAGGCACAAGGGCCACAACACGGTGCCGGTGGTGGAGGAGAGGGCCAATCAGCAAGTGAGTCAGAGCATTTTGTAATAAAGTTTCGGTATGTTTCTGAGATATAATCTCACTAACGGTTCAATAAGGCTTTAAAGGAATCAGAGGAGCAAATATATTTACAACACAGCTCTTGGAAAGAATTTCCATCAAAGCATACATTTGATTTATAAGAGAAACTCCACTATTTTTTCCGTTTTCAACGTCTAAGGGTCTTGGTTCAATGTGCTTGATAACCTTTGTAAGGATCACAAAAAAAAAAACCCGTTACTGAGTTAACGACAAAAATAAAAACATTGTGTGTACAGCTTTCAAACACTTCAGAATTTAAATAGGAAAAACAGAAGCCTGCTAAAGTATAAAAGGTACAGATCAAAAGTACGTTTGATTTATCAAGGTTTAATCAAGATACTAAACTCAACATGTAATAATTATAACAGGCTTTTCTAAACAAAAACAAGGAAAGGTTTTCAATGATTTAAGGAAGCAAATTTGTGGGAACAACCACTTCCTGCAGTAGCTGCTGGCTTTATAACAACTGTTTGCATTGTTTTAAGCATGCTTACTATTCTGAGCTGGGTGTCAGCTCTAGTTTAAATTTTAACCTCTGCACAAAGGCCTTACATGCAAATGACCAATTCAACAAAAAGGCAATTGTTCAAAACTTAAGATTTTTATTGCAAAAATCTAAATAAAATCCAAAACTACAACAACTGACAACAACTGACAACTTGGGGAACCTCTTTAATATTTATTTGCAGTAAATACTTTGCTTTGTTCTTTTACTTTGAACCGAACAAAGTGAATTTAATAGACTGTGACACTTTGAAATGCCTCCTCGTTACTTTTAATTTGTGCTAGGAGCCAAAACCTCCACCCTGCCTTTAAGTTCTAAAATATATTTTATTTAAACCTGCTTTGTGCCCATAAAATGCATTCATTTCCAAATGTTTTGTTTACATTTATTCTCCATTTTAGAATCCACCACAAAAATCTTCTATTAAGACTTTATTCTGGGTACCAATGAGGCTACTGATAGGTTTCAGAGTATCTCAGCTCTGTATTCATGTGGATGTTATTACATTTCCTTTTTCAAGCATACACGTATGAAGAAGACTAAAGATGAAGAGGCAAGCTGTTGGTCCTTCCTCTATAGGAGGAGGTTATCAAGGGTGGATGTAGAGAAACTTTTGGATATGTCCCAAGTCCAAAACACCCGAATCAAGGAGGGTATTATTTATCAAGGAGGTATACATTAGGTTTTGAAGGACGGTTAGAAATAGAGGTTGAAAGAGGAATGTAATTAGGGTTGGAATAAGGGTTTGAGGGAGAGTTGGAATTACTTTGTAAAGAGGTTCAAAAGAAGGGTAAGCGTTCGGGTTGGAAGGAAGGTTAAAATGAGGGTTGGAATTTGGGTTGGAAGGAGGTTCAGAATTATGTTGGAAAGAACTTTATGTTTGGAAAGAATTTTGAAAATAGGGTTGGAAGGATGGTTTGAATTAGGTTCAAAATTAGGGTTTGATGGAGAGTTGGAATTGGGGTTGGAAACGGTTGGTTTGCGAACCCTCAGAGAGAGTGGGCCAGTTTTTTATTTTATTTTTTTTTTTAACTGAACATAATGCAAGCAAAAACTTGGAGTGTTTGAAATCTGTAAAAGATACAAAAAGCTAAAATACACAGAAGTAGTTGAATGACATGGCTACATTTTAAAGTTTGAATGGAGTTTCCAGCTGAAAGTACATGTAAGTGAAAGAGTGCAACATTTTTATCAGAATTCTTCAGAAATTATGGGATGTTCCATTCAATTTCAATGGGGCCCAAGCTGATCACAAAAAGCTGAATATTTCATAAACTGCAGAAGATGTCAATGCCAAAAGAAACAGTCAAAATGGCCTGAATAAACAGAATATGGTAAATGTTGACTGGCTGAAGTACCATAAGTATGCAGAAGTATTTCAATTATGTAAGAAAAAAATGTGGAGGAACTAAAAACTGTACATTTCTTACCTAATTAAAATAAAAATGGAGAACCAATGAAAAGTCAGGCCTAAAAGTCTACAAACAGGGTTGGTAAGTTTATATTCTATGCATCTATATGATTTTTTTTTTAACCCTGAAAATTAGTTTGGTCACTAAAAGTCACAATAAATTACAATAAAAGAACATTACAATAACAGGGCTATTTTAGAAATCTTTACAAAAATAATTTTATCTTAGTGAGAAGACGACATTAATCAGTGATAAAACATATTTGAAAGTAAATTTGTATTCAGGTTTTTATCATCTAATCTGACCAAAAGCAATGGAAAACAGCTTGGCTACTTCTAAAATGTATTTTTGTAATGTTTTGAGTAAAATAAGTTACTTTGTAAATAACAGACAAGCAGCATACGAGCAAACCGAGACAACAACCAAATTTAGTTTATCATTTTTGCTTTAGTCTGTGATAAAGTTCAATTAACAGCATCATTACAGCTGTAACATGTTTTAGTGGCATCAGTAACAAAACTTTGTTTTAAACAAAAGATCTTTTAACGTTTAAAGTGTTAATCACATATTGTGAACCAATGTTTTTACTCAGTTGCCATGCTGATCCACGTCTAAAGTTAACTTTTAAAATGATTCTGGTGTCCTTCCTGCTCAGATAAGCTCTGTTAATAATTTAGAGGCAAGTCCTTTAAAAATAACTACAGCAGCAACAACCAATAGTCTGAGACTCCAAATCTTTATAAAATGGTTTGTAAGAGTTTGCAGGAACATTTTCTGGACTTTGTTTTGGATAGAGTTCAAATCAAAGAGAAAATACTTATTCAATTTATTTTAATACCTAATACAGTGTCTGTACCTTCATCTCCAGAACATATGCTGCTCCTATATCCTTCTGCTTATGGAATGACAAAGCTCAGTAATGCTTGCGGTTCATAAATAAAACATTAGGATGACTCATTTTCTATCTCTGGGGAGTCAGAAATTCAGGAGAATTAACAATGAATGTTAAATGTGTTGTCTGAGAAGCTTAATATAACCCTAGCATCATGTGAGGCCTTCAGGATGTAAAATATTTAACACACAGCTGATGGATCAAAACCTTTCCAGTGTAACTCAGTGCTTTGCCGAATCAAAATGTTCCACTCTGAAAGCCAACCTTGGAATAAATTCTTTCCCTATAAAGAGAGAGATGGTCCCATGTGATATTTATCTGTTGTATTCTTAGAAAAAACTCAAAGAAACTTCTTTGAAGTCGGTACAGAAATTGAAGGACGCAGAGAAGGAACTGAGATACGCCATACGATACATGAAGGTGAGATCAACTGCATACACAAGAGGCTGCAACGTTCTTTCTGTACAATGCAACACAAAAAAAGAAGTGGTTTTCCAGGTAAATAAAGAACTTTAACCTTTCCAGCATTCCGCGGAGGCTGTGGTGGAGGAGAGTGAAAGGATTTTCTCCAAGCTGATTCGATCCATTGAGAAACAAAGCGGAGAGGTGAAGGAGATGATCAAATCCCAGGAGAGACTGGTGGTTGGTCAGGCCGAGGAGATGCTGGAGAAGATCCAGAGGGAGATGGCTGAGCACCGGAGGACCGAGGCCGAGCTGGAGAGGCTGTCTCGCTCGGAGGACCACATCCACTTCCTCCAGGTATGGAAGCGGAACTTATTGCTATTTGATGTGCATAATGGTGATGTCTGGGGGGTTGGGGTCAATGTTCTGCCCAGGAACACCTCAACATCTGGCAGGGTGGAAGCTCACCTCAAATCTTCAACTCCTCTAAAGGCAGAAAGCTACATCTCCCAACAGAGCTGCATTTCTATGCCAGATTTTTGCCTTCAGAAACCATAGGTTACAAGTCTTTTTCTCAGTTTTAAACAAAGACATTACTTAAAAACATTTTAGTTTCTGAAAATTCATCATTTTTCAATGCTAAACTATAAAAGTATTTCAAGATTGTCACAAATTTACCCCACTAACTTGCACATACCGGATTGTGCTGAACACACTGTTGCCATCTAGTGGTTAAAGTTAAGCCCATTTTGCAATCAATTTTTTAATAAAATTCAAATTAACTTTCTACTGAAGTCAGCATCTGCATGATTAACAACAAGGGTTAAGCAGCCAATTGTAAGATCTATCGGAGCAGATTGAACCAGCGACTATTCCTTCTCTGTAATTAATAGTTGGAAGAGAAGAATATCAAAAGGATAGGAGTGTATCTGTGGTTTTATCATAACCACAGGATATTTTTTTTCATGTTATTAGCAGCATATTATACAACTCAATTTCAGAGTTGGATAATATTCCTTCCGTCCTGAAAATGGGAATTCAATAAGACGTTTGAAAACTAGTTTGACATCCTTAACAGAAAATCAGCAGGCTGGGTAAACTGATGTCCTGAACTCTTTTCCCCAGTTAAGACAACCAGACGGTTCAGAAAATAAATGCCAAGCTAAATGAGAGTTAAGGTTTACTTACTCTGGTGCTTAAAGTGGAGACAAACTACACATTTTAACTCTTGAATAATTTCGCCTCCATAGACATTTTCATTACAAATTTGATTTTACAATACAGTTAAAAAAAAATTGCATTTAAAAATCAAATCTGTGATTCAATTATCTTCACACCTCTGCAGAAATGCAGGTCTCTCCATTTTCCCATGAGGACTGTGGAGATGCCCAACACGGATGCCCTGACGTATTTCATGTATAAAACAATGAGAGACGGCCTGGGCGACCTGAACGGAGGCCTGGAGGAAACACTTCAAAGGGAATTCAGCAGAGTTTCTGATAAAGGTATGTCCATTTTAAATATTTATCGTCTTGCAGGATTTTGGAATAAACTTTTTTTTTTGGGCATTTCTAGTGAACTCACTGAAAGAGAGCATCAATCCAAACATCAGTGAAAAGACCAAAGGTGTGGCTATTCATGAGCGCACGGAGATATTTTCAGATGATTTCGTTGAAATGGCTGCTAAGCATCTCTCTCTTTCGACAGCTAGAGACGCCGACATTCCTTACACCACAGAACCGAGGAAAAGAGCTGATTTTCTTCAATGTGAGCACAAATGTTTGATTTAATTTAACTATGTCTTCTGTAGCCGATAAGATTAGATTATGTTCTCTTCTCCAGATTACAACGACTTGACGTTGGACATGAACACGGCCAACTCCTACCTGAGCGTCTCCGACAGCCGGAGGTCGGCGACGACCCGCATAGAGCCGCAGCCCTACCCCGACCACCCGGACCGCTTCACCAGCTGGGCCCAGGTGTTGTGCAGAGCCGGGATAGCGGGCCGATGTTACTGGGAGGTGGAGTGGGCTGGGAGTGGGGGGGTCTCAGTTGGCATCTGCTACAAGAACATGAGCAGGATTGGAGGAGGGAGCGACTGCAAACTGGGCCATAACTCTAAATCCTGGAGCTTAGACTGCGTCAACACCACCTGCTCGTTCCAGCACAACAAGGAGAGCGTTGCCATCACGACTCCCTGTGGGAGCCGGATAGGAGTGTATCTGGATTTCAGGGCCGGCACTCTAACGTTCTACAATGTTTCTGATTCAATGATTCTGCTCCATAAGGAGAAGACCACATTCACCCAGCCGGTGTACCCGGGGTTTTGGGTCGGCTTGGGCTCTACACTGAAGGTGTGCTCTCTTTAAACTAGAATCCTGCTTTAGTAGCACTTTAGAAGTTGTCTCGTAAATAATTATATAGAAATAAAAGACACATTTATGCTCTAAGTTCAACTTTATTAACCCCACAAGCTGGGAGCAGCATCAAGACTTTGGTATTGAAGGTTAGATCTTGTTGAAGGCAGCGACATCTACACTCTGGACCTGCAGAGAAACACACAGTTACTTGGGTCACAAATGTATTCATATGTACATTTTATTTAAAAGAAATAAAGATGAACTTAAAAGCAGGGAAAGTTTTCTTTTTCCATCCAAGTAATCAGAAAATGTGATTTCACTGAACTACAACATCTGCCAACAGGTTTGCTTACATTTAGCAGCCATAAAGTTCAGAGCAGAAAAAAGCAACGGCTTTTTTTGAAGTTTGCATCTGCCCATTCTTTCCAAAAATGATTACAGTTCAAGTTGAAGAATCAAAATAATGTCCATATTGAATCCCTTTTTTTGTGAAACATCCTCATTCAAGATTTTCCTGCATTTTCTTCAACCGTCCAGTCCCTGATAAACTAACCCCACAGCATGATGCTTCCATCATCATGTATCACAGTGGAGATCTTAGCTTAGTGTTTGCTGTGTCACATAATTTATTACTCTAATTATTTTCTTCTTGCCTCTTAAGAAAAAAAAAAAAAATCAGATTTGCAGAGAGCATGGCTAAAAGCTGTCCGATTCCCTCAGAAACAGCCGTTCGCTGCAGAGACAGTGGCTGATCTCTGAAAGTTTCTCAAAAAAACGTTTCACAATCTGTCTTTGTTTAATGTTTTCTAAAACTTCTGAGATCTTAACAGAAAAACTGGATTCATACGGAAATGTATATTACACACAGCTGGACTACTGGCTAATAAGGCAACTCCTAAAAGCAGTTTCATAGGATTTTATTTAGTCTCTTCTATTTAGAGGAAAGTTTATGCATTACTTTAGGTGCCAAATGTTTAGGATATGCATCACAAAAACATTTAAAAACACTACTGTATTTCCTGCCCTTCCCAGTTATGCTCTGCTTTGTGTTGATCTGTAAAGTGGAATCCCATTAAAATTCACTGAAGTTTGTGCTGTTAAAGGCCTTTCGTACATATACAAAGAATGAAATCAGATTACCGCAGTGCACAGCTTCATTACGGGGCAGTAGGCAAGATCAAAACATGCGAAGAAACCACAAACAAGGTTAAAAATAACTTACATAATCCTCAAACTTGGTGATCTCCTCCTCCAGGATGTCTGTGCCGACCTTGTCATCCTCGACCACACAGTTGATCTGCAGCTTCTTGATGCCATAGCCGACTGGGACCAGCTTCGAAGCCCCCCACAGGAGCCCGTCCATCTGCACGGAGCGCACACACTCCTCCAGCTTTCCCATGTCGGTCTCATCGTCCCACTGGGTGAAGATCAAGAGCAAACGTCATCAGAACCCTCAGCAGTGTGCATTCGGTGACCGGAGGGCAGATGTTTGCTCACAGGCTTGACGTCCAGCAGGATGGAGGACTTGGCGATGACGGTGGGTTTCTTTGCTTTCTTGGCGGCGTAGGCTTCCAGTCTCTCCTGCTTGAGGCGTTTGGCCTCCTCATCTTCCTCATCGCTGCCAAACAAGTCTATGTCGTCATCGTCATCGTCGCCGCCATTTGTCACATTTACCTGTTTGACTGGAGCTGCTTGTACTGGAGCAGCCTGCACATTTTAAAAAATAAGGGATAGAGGGGAAGAAGAAAAAAAAAACAACTCAGAAACTACTTCCTTTTATTCTACATGACAAACATAAAAAGATAACGATATGTTGGGTCAGAAAATTTGAATTATGATATCAAATACGTTGTTAAACAACAACAAAACGGCAGGAGACAGTGGCGTGTTGTTGGATCTACCTTAGCACAGGGGGCAGCTGCCGGTGCAGGGGACTTCTCCAGGAAAGCCACTCTGGACTCCAGCTTCTGCAGAGCTGCCCTCATGTCCTCGACCACTAACATTCAAATAAGATCACATCAACTGCTGGTTTCTTTTCACATGACAAACTCTTAAAGCTTATATTTTAAATATGATGGCCAAGCGTGATCAACCCTAAACAACGAGTAGTCGGACGGAAACACCACACCCGCGAGGCAGAGTCAACGTCTGATTAGTTTAAAACGAGGTGAAGGCCAAAGAGGTAATAAGTCTCTTTGGCGAAATAGCTGTGGGCGTTCAGATTTGGCCCGTGAGCCTTGAGCTTGACATTTGTGCATTAGGAGGTCTGGTGTTGTAACTTTTCCTTCACAATGAAATTTTATCCATCTTTCATTTTATGAGTAAAACGTTTAATCTTAGGTGTTTACTTGTAAATAAAAACTTGTTTTTCCCCAGAAATACTGCTCAAACATCCATTTGAAATAACAAAGCATCCGAAAAGCCAGTCTATTTCTTTTCTTCCCAGCTGTAATGGGTTTCAGCAGATTCTTTGTTAAATGAAATTGGCAGACAGTTGCCTTAGGATTATTGACAGCTGCAAGAGGAGTTAGATTGAGCCAAACCCACAAACATTTTGTAATCATTTTGTTGCACAAACAGGTAATAGCCTTGAAGTAGGCAAAAAGCTTCGATATCGGAAAACAACAAAAAACCTTTGTGCAGAGTCTGGTTCTCCAGCTCCAGGCTCTTCATGCGTGTAACCAGCTCCTGGTCTCCTGCTCCATGAGAGGACGACTGTGGGGACAAAAAAGAAAAACAACGAAAATTAGCACCAAGACTTGCACAGAAAAATGAACAGAGACCTTAAATCTGAAGAGAAGCATGCAAAGGATGGTTTAAAAACAAAATCATGCGCGACTACAATTGATGACACAAACATGCTTCTGGGTTTCACACAAGATCCATGTAGAGGAGGAAACGGTCTAATAATTCCTGCATGCAGATAGTAATGCCTCCCGCTTCAGAAAATTTGCCTAACATGCCAGCGGGCGATCTTTCGTTTCAGAGCAAATGACGGACTCGACATTCATTACATTTGAGAAATGAACAGGAAATCTGTCCGATTCTTGCTGTAATGTCCTCAAAGAGTTTTTCGATTCATAATCAATTGAGGAATCTTTCCGAAAGTCATTATGACTATTGGATATTTGATCCCTGTTGCTTGTCAGATTAAAATAAAGTCACATTGAGCAGCAACCTGCATGACATTAACAGGCACTGTTACAACTGATCATGCATCACCTTCCCAAACAATGGTTTGAAAACAGACATGGTGACAGGAGGAGGCAGAAAAAACAAGAATCCACAACCATCCAGCAGCTGTGGGTCAAACTCAGTGTTTCAGTCATGCAGCATTCCTGGGACTGAAAACCAACCTGGATGAGGACAAACTTACATTTCTGTGCCTCGGTTTCTGCTGGCGACCTTTGGCATGCTGCGCCGTTTTTCCCTGCCCCCCCTCCCGCAGCAATACAGAAGAAGTTAAAAAAGGCAGGAAAAACTCAGGAGTAGCTAGACAGATGCTGTACGGTTTACATGCGAGGTTCTCAACGTTCATGTTCAATGGTCCAAGTCTGATTTTTAAGTGAGGGTTAAAGGTTCACTGCCACTGGGAATAAGAAATTCCGCTTTCATAAATGTGCTCATTTACATTCTTGGAGTTAAATTGTAATTCCTTAATTTCACCTGAAATATTTACTCGATAGCTATTAAGAGGCAAGTATAGCAAGTGTGTTTAAGCCATCACTAATAATCACATTCAAAATGCTTTTTGTTGACCAGTATTTTGACCCTACCACTGTCCATCTGTATGTCCTCTGCTCCAAGACTGGATTACCTGGGTCTTATTAGGATCCTATAATGTTCTAACACTCAACCTATTCATTTGTTTCTAAACTCAACATATAGTGCAACAAGAAGTTAGTAAACTTGGATCTCACTTTGCTGAGGATCTCTGCAACAGGAGATGTTTGCTGAGGTGCAAGGGTGACATTACTTGCCCTCTGTTTTGATATGCCTTGTTGATAATTGTTTAGTTTTTGTTCTAATGAAATAAGTGTGTATAATGTGCTGGAATGGTGGGCTGTACTGGACTCGGGTCTCTCTCGCAGAGCTGTCTGAGCATTGTGGACTTTGAAAATCACTGGAGCTGCATAGCCACAATATTTTTGAACAAATTTTATTACTGAAAGATAATATTTTGAAACTTTACAATGCATTTCTAAATTACATTAAAGATGAGAATATGGGCTTATTGCTAGCATTTACAAATTTATTTACATTTTATGTGCATTGGTGTTGTTTAGAACAACTGAAGCGTAGCTACAGTTTTAAACAGTTGACTTTTAAAAAGGATACAATCCCTTTCAAGCTCATTTTAAAATGGGACACTAAAAGGTTTTCTTCAATAGAAGCCACATTGTTTAAGTTCCAACAACATTTGGTTTGTACTCTCAAGATTCAGTCAGGTGAATAGAGTAGCCAAAGATACCCAAAGGTTAAGTTTATTTTTATTTGGGTAGATGTAAAAAAAAAATACTCTAGTAAGTTTCATCATAACATCTGATTTAATCTGGAGAAAAAAAAGCAATATGAGAAAAATATACTTGTGTCAATTCTGGTAACACATTTCTAAATCTACTTATGTTCACCGTAAAACTTTGTAATGCTTAGGTAATTTCTATTAGAACAGTGCAAACCACCTCCAGTGGTAAATACTTTTCAGAGTATATTCACTTAACCTCCACATAACAGCGGGCTCGGCAGATTGAAAACACGATCTCACTGCAACACAGACTGTGTTTGGTGCAGTCTTGGTTAAGACTGCTTGTTCTTAATTCAGTGACATAACTAGAGGTAGGTAGTCAGTATATGTTCACATTTTTTGAAGCGGTTTTGCATTTCCTGAGGGGAAAGTCACCTACAGTTGCTGATGAGAAAACATTTTAGTAAACCGACTGCTGATTAAAGTTTTCTCACTGCTGATCTTTTTAAAACCTAAAATCAAAATCCCCAAAGACACTACCCCATGGACTTTAATGAAACAAAAACCCCACCCCACTGTTAACAGGCCTGTGCAGGAAGCTGGGAGGGTCTGACAAGCCGAGGCAGCTGCCAAACCCACCTGACCCTTCTCACTTTGACGAGCCGCTTCTAAATCGAGAGCCCCGACTAACATGCAGGCAGGCAGGCAGCTGCCGCAGGCTGCCGACCGCTGTGACAGACGGTGATGTAAGCGTTGCCAACACCGGCAGGGATACGAGTAAGGAAATCTGTGCAGCCTGTGACTGATTTATAAACAACTCGTTGCCGGCAGACTGAGAACACATGAAAGCCCTTTCCTAGCGGGAGTGGGCTTTTAGCGCTAAAGAGGTTGCTACCTGTTGCTGCTGCTGGGTGGTGGGGCCGTTTGCTCCCTCGTAGAAGCGCTTCTCCGCTTCATCGTAGCGGTGTTTGTCAAACCAGATGTTCTCTGTGGCGAGGCACTGCAGTCCACTCATGTTGGTACTGTGACGGAGTTAAAGAAAGAATGATGAAAACACTTTAAAGGCTTATTTGCTTACAGTCAAAGTAAAAGGGGGTTTGTCGCTGTTGCAACGAGGACAGAGCGGGTCGTCACGGGTTACAACACCATTCAGTTAAAGATGGACTCCATGATGGGATGTGAGGAAGGCGTTCAAAGCTTGAGACATGTTATGTTTATGAAGCCAAAATAAGATAAAAAGAAATAATATATCAAATAGCTGAAAGAAGCTAACAAGGTCCATCTCCTATTTGTTTGCTGATGGGTTACAACAGCAGGCAGTGACACATTCCTCAAATAAACAGAGCTGCATCGTCTGCAAAAACTGGATTAGCAAACAAAAGACTGCCTGCCAGTAAAAACACCACCCACTTTTTTTGTCAAACATATCAAAAGGAAACCCCATTCAGCCAGCCATGTTGGCTGTGGCTCTGGGTCAGTTCGCTCCTTTGCCAGTTTGTTGACATATGCCGTTTCACCTCCTGCTACTTGGTTTAATAGCTGTAAATCAGAGCTGCCCAATAGATTGTATCAAGTCATCGCAACGTCCCCATTGACTGCAATATTCAGTAAAATGTTAACGTTTGACCAGTTTGATATACTCACAGACATCTCCACCCTATTTGAGCAATATTAAAGAGATTATAATACCTGATAAAAAAAACTAAAAAAAACTAAATGACTTTCTGAGGATAGATATCGTTTACTGGCATCATAGCCACATTTTCTTTCAGCACACTAAAATAGTCAAAGATTACTTTAAATCCTCAGTTATCAAAACGGGTACAAATGTTCTCCAGTGGCAATAAATTAAAATCAGTATGAAATGTCCCGCAGTCGACAGTTCAATTTCAAATCCAAGTCTAAGCAACCAAAAATTGCAAAACAGGAGCGAAATGACCAGCAACTTTAGCTGTACATCACATTACTTATTATGACCTCAGCAAGAATGACATCTACTGATAAAATTTAAAATAAATCTGTTTTAACATAAGTTGGCATGCCTGAAAATAAAAAGCCAGACAATAATGCAGACAGACAACAGTTTCCAGAACTACAACACACAAATCAGGTTGCGCTCATTCTCCGTGCGAGGGGTGTCATACTTGTCCCATCGTGGCCTGCCTTCGGTCTCAGAGATGCCCCTTTTCCTCGGGTTCGGCCCCCTGCTGCCCTTGCCCCCCTGCTCGGTCTCAGAGGAAGTGCGATTGCGACTTTTACCCAGCTGACGGTGAGGGGTACCAGAGGCCTTCACAGACATGACGCCTTGACCTTCATCCTGCTGTTGGTCGTTGTTGCGTCTGGAGTGGAAGGTCAAAGTTCCTTTAGTGCTTGGGCTCCGAGGAGACGACGACAAAGGCCCGTTTCCATTGGAGGCAAGTCGCCGCTGGTAGTCGCCCTCAGCTTGCTCATAGGCTGTCCGGTTGTACCATACCGCCTCGGCCTGCATACCCTGGAGGATGGGGCTTCGACCGTAGGAGCCACTCGCCTCCACAGAGGAACCCAGATGCTCCTCTTCGGCCCCTGAGCTCTCAGATTGAGACAGATTTGGACGACGTCTCAACCTCCCAAACTGGACGTTGTCTCCGATAATGATTCCTCGCTCCACGGTGGGAACATTTCCCTGCCTGAAGCCCCCAACTGGGGCACCACTTTGAGGGACTCCACGCTGTTGATGGGTTTGATCCATTCTTCTGTCAAGGCCGTCTCTTCTTTACTGACTTGCATTTCAAAGGGCAATAAAAATTAAGAACCAACATATGGAAGCGCAATACAGTGCCATGAAAAACTAACCAGTTATGCTCGTCTGTCGCAAAAAAGTCTTTCAGATCAAACTAATTTTAATGAGGCAAAGATAACCTGTGTAATACAAAAAAAGTGCAGTTTTCAAATGATTCTATTAATTAGTGAAGGGAAAAAAAAGGCTACCAAAACAACCCTATGGACCAACGGATGTTCTGGTCCACCATGACAGTTTTGTCTTCTGTGCATTTCTGATTCCAATGAGTTTTTCTTGTCACATTGTTCTCAGATTAGCTGTACGTCACATTCAGGGCTGAATGTCTTGTTTTTCCTTGGGGGACACCATACACACATGTAAAACATGTTAAATTTTCCCCATTTACGATTGGAGCGGTCATGACGTCCTTCTGCAAGGACCATGTCACTTAGCACACCACAAACAATGGGAAAATCTCTAATTTAGAGACGTCCGATAGCCAGAAGGCGTCGTTAAAGATTTTCAGAAGGGAAAAATTAGGAGAACAATTGGCATAAAAATCTTGTCAAAATCTTAAACCAAAGGCCCATTTCACATTTGCCAAGTAAATGTCTTGATGAACCTCAAGACTTTTGGGAAAATATTTGGTGGACAACAAGACACTCTGAAGGCCAAGCTTTTAACAGGTCAATTTGTGTCCCGTCACGTGGTGAAGATGTAGAAGACTTGTTTTTGAAAACGCCAGATGGCAGTTGTTGCAGCCAAAGCACACGCAACCAATTCTATCTAGAAGGAAGTTCCTTTTTACAAGGGGAAAAACTGGTTATTTTTCATTTTAATGAAATAATTAGCTTTTTGTATTTACTAAGGTTATCTTTGAGACATTTAAATATGATAATCCGCAGAATTTCAAGTTGGAAAGGAGGCAGAGAAAAAAACTTTCACAGCACTGTATTTGTATGAAATTAGCTTTTTAGCTTTTAAGAGTAAAGCCTGTTAGACTCATAAGAAAAAGCTTGTAAAGAAGCAGAAATGGGGGTTAAGTGAGGCTGAGATTAATCAGAGATAATGACATTATTTTCCAAAAGCAAATAAAAAATAAAAAAGGGCAGCAAAGCTTAAGTTACTCAGGTACTTTGGAACAGCTCCCATCACTTCTGGTGTCCCTCAAGTTTTCATCTTGGGCCCTTAATTATATTCGTCACCTCTGGGTTTGGTGTAATAGGAAAAAAAAAAATCTCAGACCATCTCTCTAGTCTTCATGACCCCTTTCCACATTCTTTTACTTATAAAGATACATAGATAATTATTGTGGCATTCAATAATACTTTAAAGTAATAAAACTTGACTTAATCATCAATAATTTGCCACTTATTGTATTTATTTTAGTAGTGATTGATCACCAATATGTAGGCTGCAGGTAGTGGAAGATACAGCAACTGAATTTATTGATGGCAAAAAGAATAACCACAAATTAACCATCATTACCCTTATCTCACATTCATTATAAATACAAAAGATGAGTGTTTAACATTTCAGGCCAATAACTACTTTTTCCCCCTAAAGAACATTTTATCAGTGACTTTTGATAATTTTTTTTAAAGTTTCAACATAAAGGACAGAATTACACCAAAACGTTAACATTTAAAAACATTATATCCAACTTATTTCTCAAAATGAAAATATGATCCTGGGACCATTTGATTGGTCTTTTAATGCCTTTTTCAGATTAAATTGATTTTGATATCAAACATAGTTAGTGACAGCTTGGAACCATTGCATTTTACGGAGGCTCCCTCACTATGAAGATCTTACACTGGGCCCCTGGCAGTATAAGAGAGTCTAGGGAGTCAAAATTTATTTGAATATTCCTTAAGCAGAATGTTAAAAACAAAACATAAATGGTGTGAAAAAAAACGGTCAGCTTCGTTAGATGTTTTAATAACTAAAGCTTTGTCCAAGCTTACGAACAGCACACAAATTTAAAGCAGTGCATATAGACACTAACTGTACTAGACTGAACTAGTTTTAAGTTTGCATTAGTTGCAGTGTTTAAAGTTTGCAACCAGGTTGTCAGCATAGCTGCTAAAAATAAGCAATTTTAAACCCAAAAACTTACCCCAGGAATCTGGAAAGATGCTAGTAAGAGAATGAAAATGGTTATCATAAACAGGACGGGTATGCAAATGTAAAGCGGCTTTCCATAACATTATGGAAAATAAGGAAGAAACGTGACCAAGTACCAGCAACATCCAAACACCATAAATATAACTATAAAAATCCATATTGTATTTCCCCTGTAGCTTGTGCCTGGTTTGACTGTAGGCAGCACAAGTTTTTGACAGCGTCGCCAACTTGTGTTTGACCACGTGGCGCTTACAAACTTCAAAATCAGGACAGATCAATGGTTTAGCCAACAACACCCATTCAGACATTAACGGGGGGCGGAAATTTCACTTCGCCACACTTACTTTTGGTTTTATTCGACGTTTTATGGTTTAGGGATTCTTCAACTGCGTGCCGCCACAGCTGTAATCCGACGGTAGAAGAGGACTGGCATTAACGGGAGGCCTGTATTCTTCCGCGGCAGAGGGGAGGACAGTTTGGTCTTTCTACCATTTTATCGATGAGTTTTAAAACTTTGATGGACATTTCTATGTAATATGTTATTGAAAATAAAATTAAAACGATTTCTAAGAACAGTGATCATATACAAGATTTTACAAAATATCGCATTATTGGTATGATCCATTTTGTGGAAACCTACGATTCCCATGATGCTTCACGACGAAGTACGGAAGTAATAGTACAGATTGAATGGTACAGATTTTGGTAAACTTGATAATAATTTGTAACTTATCTAAGTAGTGAAAAAAAACAAAGCATCGTATGTACTGAATTTAGAAAAGTGTGGAACTTGATTTAAGGATTTTGGAGGAACTGAGAGTTACCTGTTTTTGCATGTATCCACTTTTCAACTGAATGAAATATATCCATCCATACTCAGAGGCAAATAGAGGTAATACTGCGAGTATGTCTACATAGTGGTGTCTGTTATATATAATGTAGTCATTCGTCCCACGCTTGACTGAGAATCAGTGTCCTTTACCATTTTTTTTATATGGTGCTCTAATGCAGACTGACTGCTTCTTTCATGACTTTTTACCACATTGAATTGATTTGTTACATAAGCTAATTTAAGAGCTGCTTCTGACACTGAAATTTGACATCATGTATGTTCAACATGTTTGACAGCTTCAAAACAGTCAGAAATCTAATCTCAACAAACCTCAATAAAATATATCTTATAACATGTTTATGAAATTAAAAGTTGATCCACTATATATTTTTCATTTCATCTCAAGTAGCTTTTATAAATCTACAGATGCAGACATGCAGAAAAGTGTTTCATTGTAAAGCAACTGTCTTCAGCACACTTGCATGCCTTTATGGTAGACTAACTAAAAATAATAATAATTTTAAAAAGATTGGCTTAAACAGTATGAACATATTTGTTGGCACCCTTAAAGAGATTATAAATCCTTCCAGTCAACTGTGCAATTTGGTATCACTGTGTGGCACCACCAGACAAAGAAGACAAGAGCCGTCTGATTAGCTCAGAAAGAAGATTGTAGATGTTAAAGGTAGCGATCACAAAAATATCTTTAAGCAGCAAATGTTCCTCTGATCACAGGTGTTCATATATTTAAAGAAGCATGAGCTTAAGTTGAAGCTTAAGAGGGATGCAACTTTAGCTTGATCGGGCAGGTAATGTGATGATAGAAAAACGGCCAAACTCTCATCACATTCTGATTACACCATCCATCACCTTTTAACCTTATGAAGCCCCAGGAGAACTCAATTATGTTAAGCTTGTTTCTTGTGCACTGGAAACGCACAAGAAACAAGCTGGAATTTGCCAAAATAATGGCTGACGAGCCCCAAAGTATCTTGTAGAATGTCTTTAGGACAAGACTAAACTGAAGCTTTCCGTTCATCACTTTGTTTTTTTCTTTCAAAAGGTAAGAATAAACCGTTTTCATATTATGAGACATAGACAGGGCTTGGTTTTGTTATTAGGATACTTTGCTGAATCTGATACTGGATACTTTGACTCAGTTCAATGTTAAAGTAAGTGCCAGACTTACTCCAGAGTGAAACATACTGAACTGTGTCAGAAACCTCCACCTCTGTCTTAGCATCCCCCAACAGCACAACAAACCGAAACACGCAGATAAAGCCCTAATAAATGAGATTATGAGCTTCATGAACTTACATTACGGAATCGTCAGAAAATCTGCAGTGTTTAAAATCTGATCAGTTTGAGCGCTTTACTTTGAAAGAGTGGGACCAAACTACCTGCTAGGAAATACATGCATTTCATTGTGATGTACTGAGATTTCTTGTAGGGAGAGACAGCTCTAAAATCTGCTAGCATTAATTCTTAAATCAACATTTCCTATCTGTCTGTCAATTTCATTTTCAGTAATTAATTATATAGACTTTTTTCTCTGTTTGCTGAGAGAATCCAACAAATGCTCACATTTATTAAACATGATATGAAATTATCATTACTCGTGTTCTTATTTCTAGAGCTTATTCTCTTATCCAATC
This sequence comes from Poecilia formosa, assembly GCF_000485575.1. Classification (NCBI taxonomy): domain Eukaryota; kingdom Metazoa; phylum Chordata; class Actinopteri; order Cyprinodontiformes; family Poeciliidae; genus Poecilia; species Poecilia formosa. The sequence continues at coordinate 884,914 of NW_006799966.1, read as the reverse complement.
TTTTTTCATTATAATTTGTTGCAGCCAGCTCTTGTAACATTAGCTTGCTTTTGATATTTTAACCTTTTGACATAAATCACATTAATTAGATTAGGTGTATGTGGATTTTTGTTTGTTTGTTTGTTTTTACTTCAGAGACTTTATGCGCAAAACACATGAGTGTTGAAATGATGATTTGAAATGTCATTGAGACGTCTAAAATATTCAAAACTGGTGCCTGAATCAGGCCATGGAGGGATAATTTGCTTCTGCTCCACTGACTGTTTGTGTAGTCACTAAGTGTGACTCCAGAGAAGCTTTTGTGTCAAACCAAATCAAATTCATTTCACATCTAGGCTATAAAGCAAACTTTTCACATGTACAGTTTGACTGCATGGGCTGACTCACAACATGTCTCCAGGTCAGCAAGCCTTCTAGCCATAATTTTTGGACAGGTTTAAAAAAAAGGATATCACGCTTCATATTTAATCTTATTTACATAGATTTTATGGCAAATATATGACCATTTAGGTATTTCTTTTTTTGTCAGAGAAAGGTTCATTGTAATGACAAATGAAAATAAAGATAATTTGACAACTTTCAGTCTAATAATAATAGGTGTTTGTTACAAATATGTGTGCACAATCAATAATTCAGACAATAAATGAGGATTTTGAAGCAGACTTTACCTAGAGTACTGGTAAGCTGTTTGCGTTTTTCAAAATTTTTTCTCTTTTATTTACCCAGTACTTTGAATATTATTTAAAATTTTAGTTTTTTTTATTGAAGATATGAGAATTTGAATATGAACATTCAAATTATGCCAGTGTTTCACTTGTGTTAAAAAGTGTCCCAACTCTTCGGACTTGCTAAAGAACATGAGTAAAACCTCTGTACTCCACTCCCATTGGAGGTCTTGACAGTGTCGTCCTGTGGAGATACATTTCTTCAACAGGTACAGGGGAGAGATTTAGACACTGAAAAAAAACATGTTAAAAGTTGCCAGAGCTGATATGGAACAGTTCAGATCAAAATTTGTTAAGGTTTTAGAATGGCCCAGTCAAAGTCCAGACTTTAATTCAATGGCAAGACTTGACTTAAGCTGTTTTGCACATGGGTAACAAGTTCAGTCTTTTGCTGGTGGAGACAAACCCCAAAACACTTAAAACAGTGAAATGATCTGTTATTGTTTTGGTTAATATTAATACAAGCCATACTTTTCAGGTTATTTTTTTCTTTTTTATAAAACTACACCATAGAACTTAAAATAAGTAGAAGCTTAAAAGGATGTTTTGTGGTTGTGACTATTTTTGCACAGACCATGATACACTTTACACTTTATGGCTCATTAGAGGGCTGCTTTTTGTTATAAAACTACACATCTAATTCCCATCCTGTGAGCAGTCACTGTTTAGGTCATGTGAAAAATCTGCAGTGAAGAGTTCCTGTTGATTAATCACCTGGCAACACTGGTCCAGGATATGAAGGTTGAGTCCTATTTTCTTGTTCTTGGAAGGTGTTCTGTAGGGAACAGTTCGTTGTTTTTAGCCCTGTCCTGATCTACATTCACATGTGAACTGTGTGATTTGACCCCATTTGTAGATCACTCAGCATTAACTACCCCACTCTTAAAAGAGCTGTTGTATAGTTAAAAATACAATCAGGTGCCTTGAAATGAGAAAACAAACAAAATAATAACACTCCATTTTTTATAACGCTCATCAGAAAAAAAAAGATAATTTTTCGGTACTGTGAAATTTTATAATCAAGGATAACTAGTTTTATCAGTCATGCTAAATAAATATTCACTGAATTCTTTCTTTTTTGTTTTTTTGTCAGTTTCAGCTTAGATTACATTCATGACTGTCAAGCTGGAATGATGAACATACAAAATTGGAGGCAGCACATCCAAATCAAGATCGGTTATGAAAATAAATCAATAAAAATTTAAACTCCGTCTTCATATTTATCTTTGCTTTCGTAGCTTTTCATTATACAAAGTAATCACAGACTATGCGGTTCTAACAAGCCTCAAGGACCAGAAAAGCAAAATTACAGTTAATCAATCTTTGGGACTGCAGGGCAAGGAGCCAGTTTTTTTTTTATTTATGAATTTTACCAAAGCCTTGGTAAAAATTTGATTTTAATTAAATAAAATGAAGACCAAGTGTGAATAAATTTGAAGAGCAGAAATTTCTGATATAGTGAAATAAATTGGGATGACATCCTTTTGCCAAGATCATTTTGTAATCCCTTTTTGCCATAACCTGCCATAATTTATTGACCTGCCCCAGTTTATTTCCCGTTTACAGTGTTTGTGTTCTTTTCTGGGTCAGATTTGATTTGTGCTATTTTTCAGGAACTGGATCCATTTATAACTCCAACAGGAGCATGCATATGAACTCTGTCCACTCTACTCAGCGTGGTCTGCTGCCATGTGATGAGCTTTGCTGGAAGAGTTTTTTTCCTCCACAGAGGAAAACGTGTAGCTGACATGAAAAGATGCTGCCTTAAATCCTGTACAAGGCCTGTCAGAGTAATGACACTTGCATCGGTTCTTGGTGTTTCTATATCTGAAGGTACATAAATGTTGAAAATCCGTGGGAAGAGAAGAAATGATGGAGATGAATGGAAACAACAAGATATAAGTTTGCATACCCTGATGGGTTTGAGATATAAAAGCATGAAGTTAATAATATGACATGTGGAAACTATTAATCCAGTTTTTTAGCACCAAAGACTGAGGTCCACTCAAACAGGAAAATGATTTTGTACTAATCTAGGACAATAAATGAAAGACGGTGACAACAGTAGCTCACAAAAACAAGAAAATGTCTTTGCACCATAGAACTGCAATGTACTTTGAAAGTTACTTTGTATACTTTAAAAAAATATATATAAACTTTTTTTTTGTTGTCAATGTAGTTGTATAATACCAACTTTTTAAAAATTTGAAGATCTACTTGCACACATTACATTTATGGTTCCCATTTCTTACTTCAGTGTTTCTTTATGGAGGAAAAAATAAAACAAAATTCAATAATTAGAAACCTAAGAAAAGTAAAAAAATGTTGTCCATGTTTCTATGTTTTTTTTTTATTCTAAAAGTACATATTTTTAGGGGGGGTTTTGCCTTCTAAAATAAAATAGAAAAAAAAAAAAGAATCAAACGTCATTACTTCCATAGAGGGACTTACATAAGACACATGAGAATCACTGATGTGTGCTAAGTTACCAATATTTCCTTACAATTTTTAAATGCTTTTACGGTGGAGACTCGGAGAACTAGGGCCCCCAGCTCAAAACCACACAGCGTCGAAACATCTTTTATTATTATTATTATTATTATTATTATTATTGACTTTTAAAAGCTTTTATGGCGTCTGATTCTCATGTGAGAGTAACATGAGAACATTATGTTTACTCAGTTTGAATGTCAGCCAAAATACAAATGAAGGGGGAATTTAAAAAAGTATGAGCTACTGCCAGTTTAAAACACAGGTACGCGATGTGACTTGAAAATAGGCCATTGGCTGTTTTATGTTCTGAGGCGTCCTCGGTGTCTCTGAATGGAGCTTCTCCTTCAGCTGACTTCACTGTGCCGGGTGCGCAGATGTGCAGCAACAGCAGCAGCTCAAGTTTGAAGATCAGTCAGGGAGGGGGAAAAAGACAAGGATGCGTCTATTTTAGGTCGACAGATTGGATGTTTGCACCGAGGAAGTCACTTTTAAGAAGCGCTGCGAAACAAACCTGGATTTGCGCTCACAACACCGTCTGATGAGACACTCAGAGGGCATGGGAATGTACTGCAAGGGAGGATATAAGAAAGTCATTCTGCTCATCTTTTACCTCCAGCTGTGGTCCAAGCCGATGGTGAGTAACATGCTCTTATCTGCGCCAAAAATACGCACAACAATAACTGGTGGAAATCACCTTAAAGTCCAACAAAAGTTGTTCCTCTGGACACCTTTGATATAAAACACTCCCCTTTATTTTCGATGCCTTCTCTAGCGTAATGTGGTTAACCTTTTTGTGCGCTGTCTTCCTGACTCTCCCTGGGGCTTTTGTCACAGTTGGACTGACATTATAGAATGCAGCTGCGTGGCTCTCATTATTGCTTTTCCATCCACCTGCATCCATCAACAACAGCCTCAACCAAAGCAACAGTCAGCATGGATGAGGAAAATTAATGAGAGGTCCGACAGCGCACAGGTTTGCGCATGACTTTTCGGAGGCATGAACGCAGAATTCCCATCTATGATATTATGAATGTATAAATTTCAATGACAGTTTATTCCAATATAACATGACGGAAAATCATATTTGAAAAAAAAGTACCTAAAAACAATCTGATTAGTAATTTCTTTCACTGAATTCTCCATTTCCGTACCTCCCCGTCATCGCATCACCCTCTTACGCGCCAAACATACCGAGAACAAGCGAGAAGCGTATCTCCTCGTCCCTGTAGATAACTGGGACGTGTGTCTAATTTTCAGGGTGAAGCAATTCATCCGGACTGTGCCATCATCGCTCAGCACCTGAGGGCTCGAGAGATTTGCAGCCAGACGAGAAGGAGCGAGGCGCAAAACCGGAGCGATCACAGCGGTGGGTTCCTGCGCTTCTGGGGCTCCTCTCTCTAAAACACGCACTCAGAGAGATAGCTGTGAACGTCTGACACTCTGAGACATGATTTCAATCGAAAGTATGAGTGCTAAACTAGAACAAGGACTTTGGGGATGCAGAGATAAAGCCAGAGGACCATTCTGGCAGCAGGGAAGGAAAACATAATAAACATACTAGAGCACAAACTCAAGGCCCGCGGGCCACATGCCCGCCATGTCATTTTATGTGGCCCGCCCCAGCATTTTATAGACCGATGATTGACTTAAAATAGGTTTTGAGCACAATGCATTCCGATTGTTCCCCACTAGAGAGCAGCAAAGTCCCCTCAAGCTGCTTATTGATTTTCCAGCGAATAAAACTGAGATATCGACAAGCTAACATCAAAACGTCCAAGAAAAGAAAAATCGATTTACAAGTAAGACTGTGAATGAAGATGTGTGTGAGTTGGTGTCAGGGCGGCAGGTCGCGCTAGACTTTTTTTGTTATCCGTTATCTTGACCAACATAAAAAAAATCGGCCATATACTATTTTTATCCGTGAAATTACTATCATATTAACATCAGCTATTTAGTTGCATTTTATGCGATATTATTTTAGTTAATATCACCGTGAATCCAGATCCCATCACAAATTAAGCAGATAAATGTATCTACATTTTTCTCGTAGTGACAAAAACCACCCCAATAACCATTTTTTAATGGTTCAAAAATACATTTTACACTTTTATTTTTGAACCATTTTTTAATTTTAAAGTTTTGATTTTATTTTTGAACCCTTATTTATTTTGAAATGTTGATTTTGAACCCTTATTTGTTTGGAAGTGTTGATTTTGTTTTAGAACCCTTATTTGTTTTGAAGTGTTGATTTTGAACCCTTATTTATTTTGAAGTGTTGATTTTGTTTTGGAACCCTTATTTGTTTGGAAGTGTTGATTTTGTTTTAGAACCCTTATTTGTTTTGAAGTGTTGATTTTGAACCCTTGTTCATTTTGAAGTGTTGGTTGTCTGAAAGACCTCAGACATGAATTGCCCCATGTGGGGTTTGAACTGATGACCTCAGGATTACCAGCATGGTGCTCTAACCTGCTGAGCTAACCTACCTTATGAATTTAAGTAGAACTTACATGATCTTACCAGAATGAAGATTTGATAAAAGTGCTTATATTCTAATGTTTTTCAAAACAACATATATATTATTTTATTTTGCAGATTAAATGTTATTGATTTACATTTTTTGGAAGCTGAGTTCAGATTCATTAGCTACATTCAGACATCTGGAGAAAAGATGTCACTTAAATACGACCT